>NW_027361757.1:3345000-3895000 GCF_039654945.1 Dendrobates tinctorius
ACAGGCAACACTACGGTCATTTCGCAGGCACTTCAGCTTGTACTGGCTCATGTGTGCCAGGCTGCCCAGAAACAACGACAAGCTTTTCTTAGTGGAAGATATATTGTCTTGGTACTCTATATCCCCCCAGCCACATTCCAGTGATGCCTGTGATCTGATCTGAATGCCACCCTGCTGTGAACATGGTTGATCATCATCCTCCTCCACCTCCTCCATCCTATGGCTGCACAGTAGTGATGGGCGAGTCCTAAATTACTCGGAATCGCTTGACTCTAGCGAGTCCGAGCCCGGGACTCGCTACTCGTTGCGAGTCTAGCGAGTCCAATGTTAATGAATGGGGAAGCGAGTCTTAGCGAGTAATGTGCGATTTACAAATCGCAGATGTGTCTCGGAAAGCGCTTGCATTGGCGATTTGTAAACCCCACTTGCAACAGTTTGTTGCTGCTGTGTCCGAGTCCAAACTCGCATTTGTTTGTCTTATTTAGCGCCGATGAGGCGAGGGAAGCGATTTTCTCTAGTACACACCATGCTTTGACCAAACAGGAAATAATCCGAGTCGAGTTGACATACGCACACACACACAGAGCAATACAGAGCAATCATGGCCCGTGTCACTGTCAACACGCTGCAGTTGATTGATCTGGTGGAGGCTCGGCCCCTGCTTTGGCTCCCCTCTGACCCTGCCTATGGGCATAACATCCAGCGGACTACAGCCTGGAGGGAGATCACTCAAGTGATGTTCCCTGCATTCCATCGCAGTGGCCATGATGCACAGAGCAATATGGGTAAGTTAAATGTGTTCACACGTTATATTGCATTTACCATATATACTCGTGTATAAGCCGACCCGTGTATAAGCCGACCCCCCCTACTTTTGCCCCCAAAAACTGGGAAAACATATTGACCGCCATCCTGGTATACAGCGGCTATCACTGGTAGACAGCCCCCCAGCAGAGTATACAGCTCCCCCTGCAGAGTATACAGGCCCCCCAGTGGATATACATGCCCCCATATTATGGTATACAGGGCCCTCAGTGGGTATACAGGCCCCCCAGCAGTGGCTATACAAGCCCCCGTGGGTATACAGGCCCCCAGCAGTGGGTATCCAGGGCCCCCAGTGGGTATACAGGCCCCACGTGGGTATACAGGCCCCCCAGCAGTGGGTATACAGGGCCCCCAGTGGGTATACAGGGCCCCCAGCAGTGGGCATAAAGGGCCACCAGTGGGTATACAGGGCCCCCAGCAGTGGGTATACAGGGCCCCCAGTAGGTATACAGGGCCCCCAGCAGTGGGTATACAGGGTCCCCAGTGGGTATACAGGGCCATCAGCTGTGGGTATACAGGGCCCCCAGTGGGTATACATGGCCCCCAATGGGTATACAGGGCCCCCAGCAGTGGGTATACAGGGCCCCCAGTGGGTACACAGGGCCCCCAGCAGTGGGTATACAGGGCCCCAAGCAGTGGGTATACAGGGTCCCCAGTGGGTATACAGGGCCGTCAGCAGTGGGTATACAGGGCCCCCAGTGGGTATACAGGGCCCCCAGTGGGTATACAGGGCCCCCATGGGTTTACAGGCCCCCCATAGCAGGGTATACCGGACCCTCCATGTGTTATCATGCGCCGTCGCATGGTTGCCTATATTTGGATGGGGTCACAACAGTACACTTAGTTTAAGGGCTGGTCCTCCTGGCTCTGAAGGCCAGGGGGTTGGGTGTATAATGTATATTAATACCACTAATGAGCGGAGTCTGGTGCCCGCACTATTACATTCTCTATGCGTTGACATGTGCCCTGCCTCATTTGTGATTGTGTCAACGTGAGCTCAATATCCGTAATGCTGTTGATGATGTTCCACACTGTCATGTCACTGTGCCTTGTATACACATTACATACACACACAACATGAATAAAATGTTATTGTTGATTTGTACACATACTTTTTGTGTTTCAAATGTTACACATGTCTAAACCCGGTTTGAAATAATTTCACAGTTAACAATCTTACAAAACGGTGGAAGAGCTGCCGGGATCAGCATAAAAAGCAGCACCGGAATAACTTGGAGAGGGGACCGGAAGCAGATCAAGGGCAGATGTATCGCCACTACGACCGGTTGTCCTTCCTAGAACCGGTGGTCCGTATGCCAAGGTATGTGTCTGCAGCACTGTTGTGTACTATTATTATTATTTATTTATATAGCGCCATTAGGTTCCATGGCACTTTACATGAGGATAAGGGTTAACTAAAAAAACTGTAAATGAAGACAATCAGGTCATACAGGTACAAGAGGAGAGGACCCTGTCCACGAGGGTTCACAGTCTATGTATGAAGCTCTATAATGAGTGTGGTGGTTTACATACCCACACTGGAGTTTGTTTCTGCCATGGTGCAACAGATTTCTATTACCTTTGGCAATGATCCAGGACATACACATTTATAGCCACATTGTGACGTTGGGACAAATAATCAATGTTCTGCAGGGTGGGCAGACACAATGTTCCGTGACCTCACAATTAGCTATTATTGTTGGCATGTTTGTGGAACAAAGCCATGTTCTTCCCTGCAATGGCCTCTAAGGTGTGTGGCCTTGTCTGGTTTGCCTGTCGTAAGCATCATTTGTATGTGTTCCTAATGGCCTCCACTTGCATAAGGGCCACATACATCCCTACACGTTTAGTTGTGGGTGTTTTTTTCGGCTAAATAACGTTGTAAGGATATACCCCTTTTGCACTAAACTGTTTGTACACCATCCCAGATTGTTGACACAGTCACACACATTTGAGGACATACCCTGTATCACTACAAATACGTGTGGGTGAGTTTTCCCATGGGTATATTTGGGGCTGCAAGGTGATGGTGTAGATATTAGGGCCCACATGTGAATTTTATTTTTTTGTCGTTAACTGATGGCCACATTACGAATCCTCCGAAAAACATAGTGTTTTAATGCTGTATAAAATCAATCTAAAGGGGGCCATATTTTCAGTGCAACAGGCTTTTATGTCCAAGGTCCTTTAGTAAACCAGAAGTTTGCCCTTGCTGCTCCCGGCTTTGTGTTCGGCCCCGTTGGAATAATTGTAAAACTGTCCATCTGTGCATACCACCACCTTGTTTGGCACCAACGATGTGTGACCTGCTGCTCAAAAACAACCCCATACTCTATGTCCATTACAGTCGTTTCAAAAGCCAAGCCATATGTTTTGTGGGTTTTATTTACCAAGACATTCCTGATTAGCTTACATGGCAGCAACAAGGAGTGTAGGCCACTAACGCCGAATGCTCATGTGTCACCTATGCTGCTGGACTCCATTTCCTGTCTTGCTCACCTGCCCTATAGATCTGGGTTATGTGTATTGAGACCAAGGCCGCCCACACTGCCTCTTTTAGTGTCCATCTGATGGCAAATAACCCTGAAGAATGTGTTTGCCTCACAGTGTCAGGCTATAGCTTTGTCCACATAAAGTTACAACAAAAAGTCAATGCAATAGTTGTGCCCACTAATATGTCATCAAGAGCCTAAATACCTGTCCTGCCTAAGGCAGGGCACAGTGTAATTGTGCACACAAATTTTTAAATTTCTTATGTAATGTCAAAAAATCGAGGACCAACACTACCCGCACATAAAATATTGGTTGAGGCATGAGCCAAAATGTCCTTAATTTATTTGCTGCAATTACATCTTAAGGCCAACAATGAAAACACAGAATACACAGAAACACAGAGTCAAAAAAGCGTGCAAATTTTATGTTTGACCTATGTTTTTGTTTCCAAATGCAACCCATTCACAAAATTTTTTGTGTATTTTGCCACAGAGCTGTTCACTACCGCAGGCGGCGTCAGCACAGAAATCCTCCGTCACAGCTGCCTGAAGAGGCGAGGGAGGTCCCTGAGCCACCCCGACTTCAAGTGGAGGAACAAGATGTGGGAATACCAGCACCACCACCACCACCACCACCAGCTTTGGGGCATGGCCGGCCGCAAGGAGAGGAGGTTGAAGGGCCACAAGAACTCACTCCCCACCAAGGCCAACCTCCTGCAGTGGAGGAAGCAGGATGGCCAACTGCAAGCAGCAGCAGCCATGGTCTGATCCCGGGGGCACAAAATGACCTGCTTGGACAATGTGATGCTGCTGACTTTGCCCGCAGTCTCATACCGTTCCTGGCTCTCATTCCAGTGGAGAGAGCACTGCGGACAAGGTCAGCAATACACATTGTCCTTGATGCCAGTCGCCCCCCAAACCACCCTGGCGAGGTCTTTCATTTTTTGGAGGCAACTTTCACCCTCCAACCTCCTAGACAGGCCCACACCCCGGGACAGCTATGTGCCACCCCAGAGGCCTATACCTCCTTTCTCGGCAGGGAACAGGGACCTACTCAATTTCCCCACACCGGCCCAGATGATCCACCCTACAGCGTCAGAATCTGTGGCGGAGGCCATACGTGGGGCCATGGACCTCCTCCAGGACCAGGGTGATGGTGGGCAGGTACAGCCTACCCCACCCAATGAGCCCACCTACCACCATCTGTAGGTTAATTTATTGTTTATTTTTTTTTTCTTTTTTGATAAAAAATGTGCAGTGCACAATTTGTTTTTGTTTTTTTCTGTTTTGTTCTGTTTCATGTTTGCCGTTAAGGCGTGTGAATAGAGAGTTACAAAAAACAGCTTTGTGTATGTCTTTTTTCAGGTAATGGATGTGTAGGTTGTTTTGTGGGTGGGCTTAAAGTCATCATCATTAGCAAGTACTTTACGGCCCGCATGGCGCATGAAGGCACCTTGGTTAGTATGTGTAAAATCATGACTCCACATACAAATGTTGCTGACAAATAAATAGTGCCTGTGTTTGGGGGGGTTACTTAATGCCTCGCTATGGCAACCAGACTAGGAACACAGATGCGAGAGGCTGGGACGTCTACTTGCAACACAGCGCATCTATGCGTTTTCTCCGGAGCGTACAGTGGGACCCTTCGCCAGGCTCCAGCAGGATCATAGTACAAGCAACGCCCACGATGCAGGCATAGGCTTGTTGCCTCAAAAAATTAGCTCAAAGGGCTTAATAAAGTCTTTTTTGAAATAGAGGAGGGCGCGTGGCCCATACTATATACTTGCTTGTCCTACGAGCATAGTACAAGCAATGCCCACGATGCAGGCATAGGCTTGTTGCCTCAAAAAATTAGCTCAAAGGGGCTGTATTGTATTGGATGGAAAAAAAATAAAATGAAAAATGCTCACAAGCGGATGCACTTGTAAAGTAAAATGATTTTTACTGTTTGCGTAGTTTTGTTATCATGCAGCAAATGTTGCAGGAACATGACTTATCACATCGTCTGAGCTGAGTGACATGCCGATACTTCCTGTCTTAAAAGGGCATAATGTTAAAAGCGCAATCTTCCAATCATATTAATTATGATTAGGTTACTCTACATTTGGGTACTGTCATCTGGGGGGGCTTACGAACTGCGATGATATCCAGTCCTTGTTAAACTTAATGAGAGTCAGCCTGTCGGCATTTTCAGTAGTAAGCCGTGACCTTCTATCAGTGACTATACCCCCAGCGGCACTGAAAACACGCTCTAATGTCACACTAGCAGCTGGGCAGGCCAGCACCTCCAAGGCATACAAAGAGAGCTCTGTCCAAGTGTGAAGCTTGGAAACCCAGTAATTAAAGGGTACAGAAGGCTCGGTTAGGAAGCTGGTACTGTCACTGACATAATCGTTCACCATGTTGGACAATTGTTGTTTCCTACTCAAGGTGACCGTAGGCATGATCCGTTGTTGATTGGAAGGTCTGTTGAACATCGCCCACTTGGTGGACATCTTACCCCCACCTCTTCTTGACATTGATGGCGTTTGTGTCCCAACCAAAGGCTGCTGTTGCAAAGAGCTGGTACTTCGGGGTATAGCGGAGTCAGACGGTGATATTGTCAGCAAATTGTCAACAACAACCCTCTTGAAATAAACCATCGTTAAGCCCCTGGGTGACTGCAAGAGCAACGACGAAAATTTGTCTTTGTACCATGGGTCCAAAAAGGTTGACAACCAGTAGAGGTCGCTATCATAGATGTGAATGACGCATGGATCTTGGGAGAGACATTGAGACATTAAGTCAGCCATGTGTGCTAAGCTGCAAAGACTCATCTCCTCGGTTACAACAGAATGAGGATCACTACGCATCATGGCCTCTAAATCGGTCTCCGCCTCCTCCTCTTCAGCCCACCCATGCTGTACCGACATAAAAGTAGGGTTGGGAGTACCATCAGGGTTCACATCAGTACCACAGAAAAAAAATCTTCTTCATCATCACCCTCATCACCCTCTTCTTCCAGACCCAATGTAGCCTGCTGATATTGGCTTGGCTGGCTAGGATCAGCGATGTTAAATTCTGGCTCCATAGCCATCCACTGGGCTCTCAAAGATTCTGTTTTGAGATTCATTAGGGATTCGTTTAGCAGGCAGAGCATGGGGATGGTGAGACTAATAATCGACTGATCACCGCTGACAAGTTTGGTGCAGTATTCAAAGTTCTCCAGCAACTCGCAAAGGTCAGCGATCCAGACCCACTCTAAAGTACTAATGTGTCTGGTGTGACTTCCGGGGTGACGGGCATGTTGCAGCTGATATTCCGCTATTGCCCTCTGCTGCTCATTAAACCTTGCCAACATATGGAATGTTGAGTTCCAGCGCATGGGCATGTCGCAAATTAGCCTGTGTTTAGGCAAATTAAATTTGTTTTGAAGGGCTGAAAGACTTCCAACTGCTGTGGAGGAATGTCTGAAGTGGGCGCAATTTCGCCTCACCTTCTCCAGTAGGTCAGATAACTCGGGGTATATTTTCAGGAATTTCTGAACTACTAGGTTCAGCACGTGAGCCATGCAAGGCATGTGTACAAGGTTACCGTGCTTTAGTGCCGCCACAAGGTTTCGACCGTTATCGCACACAACAAGACCTGGTTGTAGTTGCAGTGGGGCCAGCCACTCATCAGTCTGTTGCTTAAGACCTTTCCACAGCTCAGTTGCAGTGTGAGGTGTGTCACCTAGACAGATAAGCTTTAAAAGAGCATGTTGTCGCCTTGCTGAAGCAGTACTGCAAAGCTCCCAACTTGGACATGATGGTGCGGGTGGCTCAGCAATGGACAAGGAAGTTGCAGAAGCAGATTGTGTACTGGACATATATGATGAGGCAGACACCCGGAATGATGTTGTGCCCGCTATTCGTGGAGTTGGTAGTATCGCAGATGGTCCACTTGGAGAAGTTGGGACAATCTCCACCAGGTTGATCCAGTGAGCCGTTAGTGAGATGTATCTGCCCTGTCCACAACAACTTGTCCACGTGTCCGTTGTTAGGTGGACTTTGGCGGTTACAGCATTTGTTAGCGCACGCTTTAAGTTGGTAACCACGTGCTGGTGTAACGCGGGGACGGCACTGCGTGAGAAAAAGTATCGGCTGGGTACAGAGTATCGTGGTGCTGCCACAGCCAACAACTCCCGAAAAGACTCTGTACCCACAAGCCTAAACGGCAACATTTCCACAGCTAACAACTTTGCAATTTGCGCAGTCACTTTTTGGGAAAATGGGTGTGTCGATTGGTACTTCCGCTGCCTTTCATACATCTGTGGCACAGACAACTGGACGTTTGTCGCAGACTCACCAGAGGCTTGACTACTGTCATGTCTCTCTTGTACCGCAGCTTGGGAGGAGTACGTTTGAGCAGGAGCTGATGCCTGAACACTAGCTGGTGAAGGATGGATCTGAGGTGGCCTGGAAGTGTTGGGATCAGAAGGCACTGATTTTGAAGCCAGATGGGCCGACCACTGAATTGAGTGCTTAACAGACATATGCTTACGCATACTGCTGGTGCTCAAGTTTGCTTTTCCCAGGCCTCTGCTTAGCCTTGCATGGCAGATGTTACAGATAACCATATTTGGTACAGATGTGCTATCCTTAAAAAAATCCCACACAATGGCTTTTCGTCCTTTATGTTGAATTGGAGGCAGAGGAGGATGACTCTGTACAACACCAACTGTTGACACAGTTTGGGCAACTGTGTTTACAGTTTGTGCAACAGTTGGTACAGTTTGTGCAACAGTTGACACAATTTGGGCAACTGTTGTCACAGTTTGTGTTCTGGAGAAAGGAGTAAGCCTTGGTGCTTTTGGCGGTGGTACATAGCCACTTTCCTCCTCCTGGCTGCTCTGTTGGCTATGCATGTCAACAGTCCAGGTAGGATCTGTGGTCTCATCATCCACCCCTTCCTCTTCAAAGTCTTCTGGATAACGTGACTGAGCAGGCTGGCCAGATGAGATGTGTGTCTCATCATCCTCATCATCATCCACCTCCTGAGATGCTGTATGCCTTTGGTGAAAGTGGCTTTCTTCAGTACGAGGTGCTTCCAAACTTTGGCCATGAATAGACATTACGTCTTCAAGTATCTCGTCAGGCAGTGACAAAGAAAGGCCAGATGCAATCGAGGGCTGATAAGAACCAAATAAATCATCGGAGTGACCAAGGTCGCGGTCCAAATTTTCCTCTTGCTGCCGATGGGTTGAGGAAATAGGAAGACTTTGAGGATTTGTTGGCAAGGACGATTGTGTACAGCCAGAACCAGTGGTCAAGGTCTTATCAGCCATCCAAGATGTTATCTGGTCATGCTCTTCCGGCCTCAAGACACGTTTTTGTTGAGTACTGGGAATTCTAGACAGGAGAAAGGTAGCTCTATCAATCCTCATCTGTCTACCTGTACCAGTGCCATCTTGGGCACGACTGCTACGGCCACGACCTCGTCCCTTTGCAACCTCTTTTTTGGGAAATTGTGGTTTTTGTGACATTGTTGACAAATGCACAGTCACCGAGATGGAGTTAGGTGGTGCTGTAGGCGTCACTTGCTGGCGGGGTAAGTGTGTGTGCTGACACCTAGCAGTGAAGCTGCACACTAGTCCCTGCACTGTGCACTGCACTGTAAGGCTTGATCCTCCCTGCCTGCCTGCCTACAGTCTACACAGTACTCCTCTGTCCTCCTGGTAGCTCTCAGAAGAGCTGTTTGGGTTTAATATAAGGAATCTTGAAGTTTCCCTACACTAACTGACAATCCCTATGATCTGCTCAAGCATCTACCTCACCCTGCTCTATCTCAGATCTCTCAGGAATGTAGAGGAAAAGGCTTATATACAGCCTCGCCTCTCATACATGACATAGGCATCACGATGGACAGAAGCCAATAATAGTCCTGCCACAACCAACATTACTGAATATGATTGGCTAACATGCTTGTCCATCTAAAAAAGTTTTCTGACCTAACACGCTAAGCTGTCTCGGAAGCTTTGTAGGAACATAACAGATTCTATATTTGCGAGTCCCGAATCCAGTATACAGGACTCGGGATTCGTAGACTCGCTCAGACTCGCTCACAATCGCTGTGTGTTGACATAGGCTGTCTTGGAAACTTGTAGGAACATAACAGATTCTGTATAAGCGAGTCCCGAATCCAGTATACAGGACTCGGAATCGTAGACTCGCTCAGACTTGCTCAGACTCGCTCAGACTCGCTGTTGACAGCGATGTGATATAGCGAGTCTAGTGAGTGAGAAAAAAAAACTCTGACAAAACTAGGATTGCCATTGACTTGCATTGGACTCGTTACTGTGCGAGTAATCACTGGGAGACTCGCCGAGTAACGAGTCCAGCGAGTCCCTTACTATTCGCCGAGTAACGAGTCCTAGCGAGTAGACTCGCCCATCCCTACTGCACAGTTGAGTACCTGGCTGATGTTGGGACAGTAGTCTACCCTCTGAGCCATGAGTGGATGAGAGGCCTGATAGCGGTGTGTGAATTGGCTCTGCTCCTCCTCTTCCTCCATCCCCTAACTGTATACTTAGGTACCTGGCCGATGTTGCGATACTAACCTAACCTCCGAGCCATGAGTGGATGACAGGCCTGATAACGATCTGCATTGGCCCAGAGGGCCGGCGGGGGAGGGGGAGTGGTGGCTGTGACTGTAACTGTGCCCGCCCGCATATAGCATGCACAGTGACACCCGTAGCCGCCGGCTTCCAGAAGACATCCTACCTGCATGCCCTCGCTGCATCTCATTGGTTCCGGCGCTAGCAGCATATCCTGTCGAGTGATTATGTGGCCCACTTATTAAGGTAATGAATATGCATGCCTCTCCACTCCTATAGGCGTGAAGTGAATATTCGTTACCTTAATGAGCGGGGCAACGTGATCGCTCCGCGGGAGGAGCTGATGGCGCCGAAACGAGATGCATCGAGGGCGAGCAGGCAAGGTAAGTAGGATGTTTGTTTTTTTTAAATAGGAAACATGCATACAAGTATAGGGGATAAGGAGCCATGCATACAAGGACAGCGATGGGGAGCCATGCATTCAAGGACGGACTGGGGAGCCATGCATGCAAGGATAGGTGATAAGGAGCCATGCATAAAAGGACAGGGATGGGGGAGCCATGCATACCAGGACAGCGATGGGGAAGTCATGCATACAAGGATAGGGGATTAGGAGCCATGCATACAAGGACAGGGACGGGGGAGCCGTGCATACAGGATAGGGATGAGGGGACAATGCATACCCAGCTTATACTCGAGTCAATAAGCTTACCCAGTTTTTCGTGGCAAAATTAGGTGCCTTGGCTTATACTTGGGCCAGCTTATACTCGAGTATATATGGTAAGTTGATTTTCATGGCAAGGAAAGACCTTGGAATTTTTGACATACATCTCTGAACTTTATATATTTTTTTCCTTTATGTTTTGAGATCCATGCCATCTTTACTCATGCATCAGATTATATTTGGTGTTGTTTTCTTTTGTAATAAGCTGTAGTTTTTATTGGCTCCCTTTTCTAGATAACGTTTGGATTACTTTTATTTAGGTTTTTGATAGACGGAATAAATCAAAAGGACAATTCTTTTTTTATATTTTTGTTAATTTCTTAAATTTTTGCACATTCATTATGTGGGATGAATAACAATTATATAGTTTTGTAGTACACATTGTTTTAGACTTTTTAAGCTATGCTTTTTTTTCCAAATTAAACCATTTTTTTCTATTGGGAAATTAGGATTTTGGAGGGGTGTTTTAACTATTTTTAAAGATTTAAAAACTTTATATTTATATATTTTCTTGTGAGTGCTTGAGTGACAGGTATGCTATGAAGCCCTGCCTCTGGTTGGATCTGATAAGTTGATGGACATGGCAGATATGGAGGACATTTTTAGTCCTCCTGTTGCATTTGAATCCCATCAGCAGCCCGCGATTGCTCAAATATTTCACTGTCAAGTTTCTTACTTCTCACTATGCTGTCACTGTTGACAGTGGTATATGGGGGATCACATGCAGGAGAATATATGAAGCTTTCCTAACTTGGCTTTAAACTCGAAAGTGCACTGCACAATAGACAAATAAAACAGCAAATATGGGCAGAGAAAGTATGTCCTTCACAGTCTACTGTGTGAAATTTTTTGAGTTGCAGTGATGTATCACCACAACCTGATGAGTTGGTGAAACACCCATGGTTGGGCACTAGCTCTGTTTCTACCACCAGGTGACAATTATCCACTTCATTCGAGACCTCCTTAATTAACCTTAATTAACATGACCCCATCCTCAACAGTTTTGTACCCATCCTCCCTCTGTCTTTTTGATATTGAAGGGGCAGGGCTGCCAAGCAATTTTACAGTTTGTGAGCATGAGCGACAAAAGCCATACAACAGACTAGTTTTTAATCTGAGCATACCTGACGCTGGATGGCTCCACGTCAACTGCAGCCAGGCATTTTTGTAAGCCACAATGCCTGAAACATTGTGAATGCCTTACATTTGGAAAAAGTAACTCATGCCCTATTCATGAGGCACCTCTTAAATTAAATCATACGAAGTTACTTTAAAAAATATGCCAATTTCAAGTTGATGGTGGCCATGGCCAGTAACTTATCTGAAAATTTCAAACATCCTGCCATGAAAAAACTCACGCTCCTGGCTTTGCTAAACCATAATGGTCTACCTGGGTACAGCCTGATTTGTGATGCCATAACTTTTTGGAAGGGAATACTTCACATGTTTATTCATCTGTTCAAGGGGTGTAAAGCAATGACTGATTATGTCATGCAGCAAACATGATGAAACTTGGGTTGTTTTAAAATCCACCATGGGTAGCTGATGATGAACAAGTCTTCCCTTCAAACAGGCAACTAATTTTACTAGTAGGGAGAACTGTGACATCAGTGATGTTGTCCCTCTTATATTGATATTGGAAAAAATTTCTATGAGCATAGAACAAGAAATGGTGAAAGAACAGCAACTTGTAAATGTTTATTGCTGCATTGGGGCTCTTGAGGATCTTCAAATTCATGGTTACATGCAGAAACATGTGGAAGAGGTGTAAGGAGATAGACCGGACAGCGGGTACCTGCATGCTGGGTCCGGAACTAGAAAGGCTGCATCCTTTGTTCCCGGGGGGAAGCCTGAGTGGAGGGGACCTTCCCCTGCTGTCTGGGGGAAGCCTTAGAGAGGCCAAAGTTCCCCTGCTGCAGGAGGGAAGGAGGAGAGAGACAGAGCTTCCTGCTGTCCCAAGAGAGCCGGGAAAGCATGCGCAGCAGCAGGGGGATAAAAGGGAGAAGCGCGCCAAAAAGGTCAGTCAGGCACCGGCGCAGAGCAGAGAACAGTGCGCTCTGCTTTCTCCACCAGAAAGTACCGGTTTGGCAACGGGCTGTATAGAATGATCCCCTGTTGCCTGCAGAGTGGAGCCGTGCCAGCGGAGCCTAGCCGTGCAAAGCCGTGCCAGCAGAGCAGAGCTAAGCCGAGTGCCGTACCCAGCATGATAGTGAGTACCGCACACGCTCTGCCCAAGAGTGACCGCATACTTGACAGACCCCTGCATACAGGTCCACCGTTTGTAGATGACCGACTGTCCGTTCCCTGCTACCCTCCACACTAGGAGGTGACCCTAGTGACGGCAGAGACTGCACTGTGAGTGCGACGCACAGAGATAGAGAGACAGATGGCTAGGACAGAGCCTCGTTATCAAGGACTTGTGTACACCGCAGAGTGAAGTCCCTTTCCGGCAGTTCCCCAAACTAGACTCAGTACCATGCTAGATACATTTGAGCATGGGAAATCTTCCTCCCTCCCAGACACTTCGCCAAGATGTCCCACGCCGCTGTTGTCGATACCATTGTTGGATCCCCGCCTGTTACAGACATCACCCACATGTCACGTGCCGCTGTTGTCGGTGCCACTGTTGGAACCCTGAGGAGCTGCACCCAAGAAGACTACAGACTACTAAGTTTCACCTCTTTATTACTGAACTTTCATTCGTCCTTGACCTACCCTGCCACTCTCCCAGTTCTGCCCCCATTCCTTATCATCACCCTACAATCCCTCACTCCCTGCATGGTGTACATTATCCTGTAAATAAACCTGTTAACCCTTGCTCTGCCTGCGTCTCATCACTGCATCCTGCGTTCCTGCTTGTTACCTTACAAAGGGAATAAGAATAAGCAAAATCAAGAGGTAGATGTAGAAAGAGAGGTTGCATTATTCCTGGCACAGGTAGGGGGACGAGGCTTACAGTTTGAAATTGATGATGATGATGATGACAATGACGTCTGTTATATACTCAATTGCTTGTGGGGTGACAACCAAAAGGATAACTATCCGATAGCTATGCTGTTAGCCCCTTGCTAAAAAAAGCAAAATGTGTGAACTTTTTCCAGCTTCTGTCAGTGAGTCAAAATTTTTGGATTTCTAGGATAATTCGCATTCCCTGTTTGGTGAAATTTTCATGGAGCATTTCACGGAGCAGGCGGCTCAGGAGATTTCTCTCCACTCCCTGCAGAGCCAAAGCTCCCCCATCTAGGCCAGTGCCATGGCTACAACAATTATCCCACAAAGCAGCAGCGATACATTGTATATTAGAGGATATATGACTTTATGGACCAGAAGCTTTCTCTGCCGCTGCATCAACCTGACACACTTCAACAAAGACACACCTCCAATGCTGCAAAGTTAAATTGTACTTTGACTGTATCATTTCTTCGACAGATACCTAGTTTCCTAACTCCATGGACTTCTATGTCTGCAGATTGGATCAGTGGCAACAATTGCAATAAGAGTACAGTGGCTTAGTCAACACAAAGTAAATCAGATTTTCATCCACATTCCCCTTTCTGATGCCTCGTACCTATACTGGCATCTCTTGTCTGTCCATTATGTTATCTATGCTTTACTGCTGCTGCTGAGACTGCTAGTTCTGATCCCACATAACCAGATAATCTCCTTGCCAGTCCCATTATATTCTACACTGTGTAGCCATTGCCACAGCAAATAGACAGCCACACATCTTTTGCCTGGTCATGATGGTTTATAGCTATAATATACTTCTGCTGTAGCTGCTCCCAAAATGGAATAATCTTTGTATGGATCATTGGTTCTTTTCTTTCCTAAAAAGGATAATTTTTGGAATCCATGTTGAAAAGTTATAGTTTCTTCATTTAAAGAAACACCAAACCTTTTAATATTCCCTCAACGAGGATCATTTTTGGACCATCGCCTGACAAAAAGCCTGTGTTTATACAGTTGAATAAATTTCATCTGCCCCTAACGCCCCTAAAAAGGTTTAATTGTTTAACCTTTTTTCATTAAAAAAATAAACAGTGTGTTATTAAACAGGCTGTTCGTTAACACTGGTTACCATCCATTTACCCAAAGCCATATATGTTTACTGACTATATGTCAGTTAAACATTACTAAGGCTGTGCATGCATTAAAACGCCTAAAATCAGTTCAATACAGTCCTAGGAGACCTCAAAGTGTTATACATGTCTTGTGGGGTCAATTATAATTGCAGCATTTCAATTTAAAGTAAATTGATTCATCGTGAATCAATTTTTTTTTCAATGTGACAAATTTGACGAATTTGAATTTCAAAAGATTTGCTCATCTCTACTTTACACCATATATTTGAAATGCGACAAAGATCGTTCTCTAGGGCGGCACGGTGGCTCAGTGGTTAGCGCTGCAGCCTTGCATCGCTGGGGTCCTGGGTTCGAATCCCACCAAGGACAACATCTGCAAGGAGTTTGTATGTTCTCCCCGTGTTTGCGTGGGTTTCCTCTGGGCACTCCGGTTTCCTCCCACATACTAATAGGGAATTTAGATTGTGAGCCCCATCGGGGACAGTGATGATGATGTGTGCAAAATGTAAAGCGCTGCGGAATATGTTAGCGCTATATAAAGATTATTATTATTATTCTCTTGCTGAGAGAAGCCACTGCTATCTGAATACCTTTGCAATGAATGGGTGTGCTTGGTTTGCAGCAATTTTTATTTGTGGTACATGTCAAATTAAAATGCACACGAATGCCTGATACACAGTATTGAACCACAACATTGCACAGAGCACCACACTAAATCTGACAGTTTTTCAAGTCCGTGGATTAGTATTGAACTCTTATTGTGTGTCATTAATCAATTTCAAATCAGTCACAAACAATTTGATATTTGCAATCATGTAAATGTGAGTAAAATTTGTTTTTTTTTAGGTTTTGTAAGTCTGTCAAAAACTTGGAAAGGACAAGCAGTAGCATGGGTCTTGATCAGTGAAGACATTTTTTTCTCTGTACATGAGATCAATGCCTCTTTCTGCATTTTAATGCACCCATTGGTGTCCTTAAAAGATAATGATGCAGATTTGGATTTGTGGCCATTTATAACCCCCAGATGGGTTGATAATTATTGACAGGATTATATATAATAATTAAACTCATCTGTTCCTTTGAGCAAGTTAGAGCAAATGACAATGTTGGAAGTCATCCTTTTAATTTGGCTTAAACTGAATCTGTCACCCTTTTTTTGATCTTTTAGCTGCCGGCATAGACATCGGGGGCTTATCTACAGCATTCTGTAATGCTGTAGATAAGCCTCCAATGTAACCTGAAAGAGAAGAAAAACACGTTGTATTATACTCACGGAGGTGGGCGGTCTGGTCTGATGCGTGTCGCCTTCCCATCCGGCACCCCCCATCTTCATGCGATGATGTCCTCTTCTCCCATCCTGTAATGGCTCCTGCCAAGCACACTGCTTTGCCCTGTTGAGGGCAGAGCAGAGTCCTGCAGTGCGCAGGCGTCGGGAGAGGTCTGGCACCTGCGCACTGCAGAATTCTGCTCTGCCCTCAACAGGGCAGAGCAATGTGCCTGAGCCTGAGTCATTTCAGGATGGGAGAAGAGGACGTCATCGCATGAAGAAGGGAGGTGTCGGACTGGACCGCAACACCCATCGGACCAGACCACCCACCTCGGTGAGTATAATGTAACGTGTTTTTCTTCTCTTTCAGGTTACATCGGGGGCTTATCTACAGTATTACAGAATGCTGTAGATAAGCCCCCGATGTCTATGCCGGCAGCTAATAAGGCAAAAAAAAGGGTGTGTCACTCAACTTTTGCGATATGTGAAGGATTTTATTTGCAGTCACAAATATTAGACGTTTCGGCTATGACAATAAGCCTTCATCAGTACACTGCAAATTTGACAAAATATACATGCAAAAAAATCAGACACTGCTTATAGTACAGAAATACAAGAAAAATTTTTTTAAACAATAGTACCGTATTTTCCGCTTTGTAAGATGCACTTTTTTCCCCCAAACTTGGGGGGGAAAATGGAGGTGCGTCTTACAAAGAGGATATACCTTATCGGGTGTAGGCCGCAGGGGTGTCCAGGCGTCTCCGGGTGTCCGTCGGCACTGTGGGTGTCGCCGGGTGCCCAGCGGTGTCTCCAGTTCCCATCCCGGGGCTCTGCCGACATTTTGCGACAGGCCAGAGCCCCAGGTCTCCATCTCGGTTCCCTCTGTATTGGCTGGCTCCGGCAATATGGCGGCCGCCGCCGGGGACGGCGCATGCGCTGATTTCAGCACTGAAATCTCATCCCTCGAGATCTCAGTCCCGAGATCACCATCAGCGCATGCGCCGTCCCCGGCGGCGGCCTCCATATTGCCGGAGCCAGCCAATACAGAGGGAACCGAGAGGGAGCCCCGGGGCTCTGGCCTGTCGCAAAATGTCAGCAGAGCCCCGGGATGGGAACCAGAGACACCGCTGGGCACGTGGAGACACGGCTGGGCACCCGGCGACACCCACAGCGCCGATGGACACCTGGAGACGCCCGGACACCCCTGCGGCCTACACCTGGTAAGTGTCAGCAGAGCCCCGGGCTGCTGCACAGACCCCCCTGGCAGCAGCACAAGCACCCCTGATAGCAGCACAGACCCCTGGCAGCAGGACAAGCCCCCCGATAGCAGCATGAGCCCCCCTGGCAGCAGCACGAGCCCCCCTGATAGCAGCATGAGCCTCCCTGGTAGCAGCACAAGCACCCTGGTAGCAGCACAGACCCCTGGTAGCAGCACGAGCCCCCCTGGTAGCAGCATGAGCCCCCTTGGCAGCAGCACAAGCCCCCTGGTAGCATCACGAGCCCCCCTGGCAGCGCGCTGCACATCGGAGCACCCTCTCATCCCTTCCTGCGGCCTGCAGTATCACCCCACTCCTGCCTCCTCCAGCAGCGACCCTGGGACCCCGCTTCACCGCAGCCACCACCCCCGGTAAGCAATAAGACAAATACAAATACAGTATCCCATCTTAAACATAGCCCAAATCCAATTGTGTACCTTCAAGTCCAGTAAGCAAAAACGCAGCGAATATCACAAACTATATGGGGAACCGTTAACCTAAATACATTCCCCCTTATATGTGGAGAGCAAATCATAAGAATGATAATAGGTCATATTCCCTATTGAGGCCCTTTGGAGTTAGTGTCTGTAACTCATGTATCCAAAAGGCCTCTCTTTGTTTGAGAAGTTGGATTGAATGACTGAAAATTTTAATTGTGGGATAGTATGTCCAGCTGTAATAAAATGTTGTGGTAATGGTAATAATGGATTGCCGCATCTAATTGTGGACTTATGCTTACTGATGCGGTCCCTTATCGGTTGAGTAGTTTCACCGATATAGAGGAGCCCGCATGGGCATTTAATCTGGTGTACCACATGCGAAGTATCATAGGTGGTAAAATCTTTAATCTTATATCGTTTGCCTGAGCGTGGGTGATAGAAGTGATCACCTTTCAATACATTCCCACACCGATTACAATGTAAGCATGGATGGGTGCCTGTTTTGGGGGTTGAGAGAAATCTTTGTGTGGACGATCTTGTACCTGAGCCAATGTCAGCCTTGATCAGAGTGTCCCTAATATTCTTGGAATGCTTGTAACAGGGTAAGAAATTTTGTCGGAATTCAGTGACCTCTGGATGTGCCTCCCTCAAAAGTTCCCAGTGTTTCCTTATGGATCGATGTAAGATATGTGCATAAGGGTGGAACGTATGGACAAAAGGAATTTGTCCTTTCACTGAATTGCATGTGGAAGTGGGAGGATGTAATGCACTGTCCAATAGGTCAGTGGGATAGCCTCTATCCTTGAATTTATTGTACATCTCATTGAGTCTAGTTTTACTGATAGTTGAATCAGAGACAATCCGTTCTACCCTCTTAAATTGTGAAGAGGGTATGGATCTCTTAGTAGAGAGAGGATGTAGACTAATGTAAGAGGCTATTTCTGTCCGTGCTTTTGATAAAAAGGTCAGTACTTAATTGACCCACCCCGTTCTTAATAACCTTAGTTTCAAGGAAGCTCACTTCGCATAGATCACTGGTGATAGTAAAATATAAACCCGACCAGGCCGTATTCAGTGTGTTATGAAATTCCTCCAAGGTATGTAGTGGAATGTAGTGTATCTATAAATCCTTTTCCAGACTAGACAATGGGTCTTAAAAAGCGGGTTAGGGTACACTATATCGTCTTCAATGGTCGCCATGAACGTATTTGCGTAAGGGAGCGCGACGCTGGATCCCATTGCGGTCCCCCTTGTCTGCAAATAAAATGTGTCTTCGAAAAGAAAATAATACTTCGTAAGTACCAATGTCAGTAATTCCACACAAAAATTGACCATATTACTATCCATGTTAGATTTTAATAGTCGTCGCCTAACACAACTGATGCCTAGGTTATGTGGGATAGATGTGTAAAAGTCCTTAACATCCCAGGACACTAAGTAAGAATCCCTAGGGATAGTGCCTAAAGACCGTATGACTTAAACTTTATGTGTGTTGACTGAATTTGGCAGGACTCTCAGTGCACCAGGCCTACAATTATCACTCATCCACCTGTCACTGGATCAGTTTTTAAGCTAGAAATGCTGGTCCATGCCCTGTCCCAGGCCCTGTCCTATGCATCCATGCTGCACAATTATCAATTGATGCCACTTTTCCTGGTGTCTGCCTGTAATTTGAGGTGCTTAGGAAGCTTTTTGACCCCCTTTAAGGTGTTGTCTGCGTTTGGTTTTGCCTCCCTTTGAATTCAATAGGGTGTGGTATGTTTGATGAATCGTTCGGCGAACATGTTCGGCAAACATCGGGACGATCACTCATCTCTAGCCATAACTTTTGTAATTTTCCATATGCAAATTGCAATTTTGAATGACTCTATTCATTTTACTATATAACATATAGAAAAATGGGAAATAAACTCCACGTGGGGTATAAAGGTGAAAAAAATGCAGTTCTGACAATTTTTTTATATTGTGCAGTAAAAATAACATGACAATTTTACAAGATACAATAATTACAGAGATACCAAACTTTATGGCATTTTTATATTTCAGCGGTTAAGACAAATTCTGAAACTTTCATTTGTGTTGCCATTTTCTGAGAACGGGTCCTTTTTTTGTTTTTCCATCAATGGAGTTGGGTGAGTGTTTGTTTTTCAATTCATGAGCTGATATATTTATTAGAAGTTTATGTTAGCTGTACAGTGGGGAAAAAAAGTATTTAGTCAGTCAGCAATAGTGCAAGTTCCACCACTTAAAAAGATGAGAGGCGTCTGTAATTTACATCATAGGTAGACCTCAACTATGGGAGACAAACTGAGAAAAAAAAATCCAGAAAATCACATTGTCTGTTTTTTTTTTCATTTTATTTGCATATTATGGTGGAAAATAAGTATTTGGTCAGAAACAAAATTTCATCTCAATACTTTGTGTTATATCCTTTGTTGGCAATGACAGAGGTCAAACGTTTTCTGTAAGTCTTCACAAGGTTGCCACACACTGTTGTTGGTATGTTGGCCCATTCCTCCATGCAGATCTCCTCTAGAGCAGTGATGTTTTTGGCTTTTCGCTTGGCAACACGGACTTTCAACTCCCTCCAAAGGTTTTCTATAGGGTTGAGATCTGGAGACTGGCTAGGCCACTCCAGGACCTTGAAATGCTTCTTACGAAGCCACTCCTTCGTTGCCCTGGCGGTGTGCTTTGGATCATTGTCATGTTGAAAGACCCAGCCACGTTTCATCTTCAATGCCCTTGCTGATGGAAGGAGGTTTGCACTCAAAATCTCACAATACATGGCCCCATTCATTCTTTCATGTACCCGGATCAGTCGTCCTGGCCCCTTTGCAGAGAAACAGCCCCAAAGCATGATCTTTCCACCACCATGCTTTACAGTAGGTATGGTGTTTGATGGATGCAACTCAGTATTCTTTTTCCTCCAAACACGACAAGTTGTGTTTCTACCAAACAGTTCCAGTTTGGTTTCATCAGACCATAGGACATTCTCCCAAAACTCCTCTGGATCATCCAAATGCTCTCTAGCAAACTTCAGACAGGCCCGGACATGTACAGGCTTAAGCAGTGGGACACGTCTGGCACTGCAGGATCTGAGTCCATGGTGGCGTAGTGTGTTACTTATGGTAGGCCATGTTACATTGGTCCCAGCTCTCTGCAGTTCATTCACTAGGTCCCCCCGCGTGGTTCTGGGATTTTTGCTCACCGTTCTTGTGATCATTCTGACCCCACGGGGTGGGATTTTGCGTGGAGCACCAGATCGAGGGAGATTATCAGTGGTCTTGTATGTCTTCCATTTTCTAATTATTGCTCCCACAGTTGATTTCTTCACTCCAAGCTGGTTGGCTATTGCAGATTCAGTCTTCCCAGCCTGGAGCAGGGCTACAATTTTGTTTCTGGTGTCCTTTGACAGCTCTTTGGTCTTCACCATAGTGGAGTTTGGAGTCAGACTGTTTGAGGGTGTGCACAGGTGTCTTTTTGTACTGATAACAAGTTTAAACAGGTGCCATTACTACAGGTAATGAGTGGAGGAAAGAGGAGACTCTTAAAGAAGAAGTTACAGGTCTGTGAGAGCCAGAAATCTTGATTGCTTGTTTCTGACCAAATACTTATTTTCCACCATAATATGCAAATAAAATGAAAAAAAAACAGACAATGTGATTTTCTGGATTTTTTTTTCTCAGTTTGTCTCCCATAGTTGAGGTCTACCTATGATGTAAATTACAGACGCCTCTCATCTTTTTAAGTGGTGGAACTTGCACTATTGCTGACTGACTAAATACTTTTTTTCCCCACTGTACATATGATTTTTTGATTGCTCCTTATTGTGTTTAGTAGGGAAGAGTGATAACTAGAGTTGAGCGAAACGGGTCGAAAAAATTCAAAAGTCGCCGACTTTTGGCAAAGTCGGGTTTCATGAAACGAAACCCGACGCTAGGATGAGGTCGGCCACGAGGTCAGCGACTTACGCGCCAAAGTCGCGTTTCAAAAGTTTGTTTTGCGCTCTTTTTCAGCCAATCAGGATCCACGGACACTGTGGGCAACGTGATGACATAGGCACGGGTCACCACCATCTTTCAGAAGGGCATGCAAGTGATTGGCTTGCTTTGGTGGGCGTCACAGGGGGTATAAAAGGGCGTGCACGCCGACCGCCATCTTACTTCTGCCGATTTTAGTATAGGGAGAGGTTGCTGCTGATTCTGTAGGGAGAGCGTTAGGCAGGGAAGAAGACAAAAAAACTGCTTCTGCTGCTAGCGATTTGGCCTGCACAACACACAAGTCACTGTGTGTGCAGTGCAAGGGGAGGCTATATTGTGGTGTATCAGTGGTGTTGGTTGTTGGGCTGCCTTCTAAGGCTTCCTGACACGCTGGCATTGCTGTTTACCCACTGCTCTGCAAACTGCTTTTTTAAAAGCAATCCAATCTCCATTATCCTCTCGTCACTTTGGTCACAGGCAGCTGTGCCATCGAGCGTGTCACATAGCGCTCAGATATCAGTGGGCCGCACACAATCCACAAGTGTCCAGTGTCCAAAAGTGTACGCAGAGATTCAAAATCTCCATTATCCTCTCGTCACTTTGGTCACAGGCAGCTGTGCCATCGAGCGTGTCACATAGCGCTCAGATATCAGTGGGCCGCACACAATCCACAAGTGTCCAGTGTCCAAAAGTGTACGCAGAGATTCAAAATCTCCATTATCCTCTCGTCACTTTGGTCACAGGCAGTTGTGCCATCGAGCGTGTCACATAGCGCTCAGATATCAGTGGGCCGCACACAATCCACAAGTGTCCAGTGTCCAAAAGTGTACGCAGAGATTCAAAATCTCCATTATCCTCTCATCACTTTGGTCACAGGCAGCTGTGCCATCGAGCGTGTCACATAGCGCTCAGATATCAGTGGGCCGCACACAATCCACAAGTGTCCAGTGTCCAAAAGTGTACGCAGAGATTCAAAATCTCCATTATCCTCTCGTCACTTTGGTCACAGGCAGCTGTGCCATCGAGCGTGTCACATAGCGCTCAGATATCAGTGGGCCGCACACAATCCAAAAGTGTCCACTGTCCAATAGTGTACGCAGAGATTCAAAATCTCCATTATCCTCTCGTCACTTTGGTCACAGGCAGCTGTGCCATCGAGCGTGTCACATAGCGCTCAGATATCAGTGGGCCGCACACAATCCACAAGTGTCCAGTGTCCAAAAGTGTACGCAGAGATTCAAAATCTCCATTATCCTCTCGTCACTTTGGTCACAGGCAGCTGTGCCATCGAGCGTGTCACATAGCGCTCAGATATCAGTGGGCCGCACACAATCCACAAGTGTCCAGTGTCCAAAAGTGTACGCAGATATTCAAAATCTCCATTATCCTCTCGTCACTTTGGTCACAGGCAGCTGTGCCATCGAGCGTGTCACATAGCGCTCAGATATCAGTGGGCCGCACACAATCCACAAGTGTCCAGTGTCCAAAAGTGTACGCAGAGATTCAAAATCTCCATTATCCTCTCGTCACTTTGGTCACAGGCAGCTGTGCCATCGAGCGTGTCACATAGCGCTCAGATATCAGTGGGCCGCACACAATCCACAAGTGTCCACTGTCCAATAGTGTACGCAGAGATTCAAAATCTCCATTATCCTCTCGTCACTTTGGTCACAGGCAGCTGTGCCATCGAGCGTGTCACATAGCGCTCAGATATCAGTGGGCCGCACACAATCCACAAGTGTCCAGTGTCCAAAAGTGTACGCAGAGATTCAAAATCTCCATTATCCTCTCGTCACTTTGGTCACAGGCAGCTGTGCCATCGAGCGTGTCACATAGCGCTCAGATATCAGTGGGCCGCACACAATCCACAAGTGTCCACTGTCCAATAGTGTACGCAGAGATTCAAAATCTCCATTATCCTCTCGTCACTTTGGTCACAGGCAGCTGTGCCATCGAGCGTGTCACATAGCGCTCAGATATCAGTGGGCCGCACACAATCCACAAGTGTCCAGTGTCCAAAAGTGTACGCAGAGATTCAAAATCTCCATTATCCTCTCGTCACTTTGGTCACAGGCAGCTGTGCCATCGAGCGTGTCACATAGCGCTCAGATATCAGTGGGCCGCACACAATCAACAAGTGTCCAGTGTCCAAAAGTGTACGCAGAGATTCAAAATCTCCATTATCCTCTCGTCACTTTGGTCACAGGCAGCTGTGCCATGGAGCGTGTCACATAGCGCTCAGATATCAGTGGGCCGCACACAATCCACAAGTGTCCAGTGTCCAAAAGTGTACGCAGAGATTCAAAATCTCCATTATCCTCTCGTCACTTTGGTCACAGGCAGCTGTGCCATGGAGCGTGTCACATAGCGCTCAGATATCAGTGGGCCGCACACAATCCACAAGTGTCCAGTGTCCAAAAGTGTACGCAGAGATTCAAAATCTCCATTATCCTCTCGTCACTTTGGTCACAGGCAGCTGTGCCATCGAGCGTGTCACATAGCGCTCAGATATCAGTGGGCCGCACACAATCGACAAGTGTCCACTGTCCACAAGTGTACGCAGAGATTCAAAATCTCCATTATCCTCTCGTCACTTTGGTCACAGGCAGCTGTGCCATCGAGTGTGTCACATAGCGCTCAGATATCAGTGGGCCTCACACAATCCACAAGTGTCCAGTGTCCAAAAGTGTACGCAGAGATTCAAAATCTCCATTATCCTCTCGTCACTTTGGTCACAGGCAGCTGTGCCATCGAGCGTGTCACATAGCGCTCAGATATCAGTGGGCCGCACACAATCCACAAGTGTCCACTGTCCAATAGTGTACGCAGAGATTCAAAATCTCCATTATCCTCTCGTCACTTTGGTCACAGGCAGCTGTGCCATTGAGCGTGTCACATAGCGCTCAGATATCAGTGGGCCGCACACAATCCACAAGTGTCCAGTGTCCAAAAGTGTACGCAGAGATTCAAAATCTCCATTATCCTCTCGTCACTTTGGTCACAGGCAGCTGTGCCATCGAGCGTGTCACATAGCGCTCAGATATCAGTGGGCCGCACACAATCCACAAGTGTCCACTGTCCAATAGTGTACGCAGAGATTCAAAATCTCCATTATCCTCTCGTCACTTTGGTCACAGGCAGCTGTGCCATTGAGCGTGTCACATAGCGCTCAGATATCAGTGGGCCGCACACAATCCCCAAGTGTCCAGTGTCCAAAAGTGTACGCAGAGATTCAAAATCTCCATTATCCTCTCGTCACTTTGGTCACAGGCAGCTGTGCCATCGAGCGTGTCACATAGCGCTCAGATATCAGTGGGCCGCACACAATCCACAAGTGTCCAGTGTCCAAAAGTGTACGCAGAGATTCAAAATCTCCATTATCCTCTCGTCACTTTGGTCACAGGCAGCTGTGCCATCGAGCGTGTCACATAGCGCTCAGATATCAGTGGGCCGCACACAATCCACAAATGTCCAATGTCCACAAGTGTACGCAGAGATTCAAAATCTCCATTATCCTCTCGTCACTTTGGTCACAGGCAGCTGTGCCATCGAGCGTGTCACATAGCGCTCAGATATCAGTGGGCCGCACACAATCCACAAGTGTCCACTGTCCACAAGTGTACGCAGAGATTCAAAATCTCCATTATCCTCTCGTCACTTTGGTCACAGGCAGCTGTGCCATCGAGCGTGTCACATAGCGCTCAGATATCAGTGGGCCGCACACAATCCACAAGTGTCCAGTGTCCAAAAGTGTATGCAGAGATTCAAAATCTCCATTATCCTCTCGTCACTTTGGTCACAGGCAGCTGTGCCATCGAGCGTGTCACATAGCGCTCAGATATCAGTGGGCCACACACAATCCACAAGTGTCCACTGTTCACAAGTGTACGCAGAGATTCAAAATCTCCATTATCCTCTCGTCACTTTGGTCACAGGCAGCTGTGCCATCGAGCATGTCACATAGCGCTCAGATATCAGTGGGCCGCACACAATCCACAAGTGTCCAGTGTCCAAAAGTGTACGCAGAGATTCAAAATCTCCATTATCCTCTCGTCACTTTGGTCACAGGCAGCTGTGCCATCGAGCGTGTCACATAGCGCTCAGATATCAGTGGGCCGCACACAATCCACAAGTGTCCACTGTCCAATAGTGTACGCAGAGATTCAAAATCTCCATTATCCTCTCGTCACTTTGGTCACAGGCAGCTGTGCCATCGAGCGTGTCACATAGCGCTCAGATATCAGTGGGCCGCACACAATCCACAAGTGTCCACTGTCCACAAGTGTGTGCAGAAATTCTAAAACTCCCCTGTCCTATAGACACCTTGTACCTTGTTTTACATTACTACTATATAGTTTGTTGGATTTTGTCTACATTTCTACCAAAAATGAGGAAGGCTGGTGGAAGAGGCCGTGGAATTGGGCGGGGGTTGGCAGCTGGTAATGATGGTGTTGGTGGTGGATCTGATGGTAGTGGCAAGAGCAAAATAGGACCAAATGCAGGAGGTGCTGACCCTGCGTCATCGTCTGTCTACATAAGGCCTCGAACGCTTAGTTTTCTAGGAGTTGGCAAACCGCTTTTAAAGGCAGAGCATCAGGAAAAAGTTTTGTCTTACATTGCTGACTCAGCCTCCAGCTCTATCGCCTCCTCTTCTTCAGTTGTAAAAAGTAAAAGCACTGAGTCGTCATTGGAGGCTCATGTTCATGAACCACACCTTTCCTTGTGTCCTTCACCCCAACCAAGATTGAAGGATGACGCAGGCCATACTACTGATTACTCCATGGAGCTGTTTTCACATACCATGCCTGGATTATCAAGTCAAATGGTGAATTACCCAGGCCAAGATGAATCTGACATGGAGTGCACTGATGCACAGCCGCTGATGGATGATTCTGCTGGTACATTCACTCAGAGCACTACATTGTTCTCGCAGTGTACAGAGCCAGATTTTGACCCTGATGAGACTCAGGTGCCCCTTCCCGCACACTATACCACCATACACGGTGACACAGAGAAAGGTGCACATGACATAGAAGAGGAGGTGATGGATGACCCAGTTGTTGACCCAGATTGGCATCCATTGGGGGAAGAGGGTGCTGCTTCCAATAGCTCAGATGAGGAGCATCCACAGCAGACATCGACATCGCAACAGCTGTTATCTGGCAGGCCCGGAGCACTCCAAAGACAGGTTCCAAACATCAAAAGAGTTGCTGGACAGCTTGTCCAGAGGGTCAAAAGATCACAGCGTGCTAGGCCGCAAAATGTCTGCCAAAGTAGGAAGAGTGCAGTGTGGCAGTTTTTTGACCAAAATCCTCATGATCAGGCCAAGGTTATCTGTAAGAAGTGCGCAAAGACCTTTAGCCGAGGGAAAAATCTGAAAAATTTGAATACCAGTTGCATGCTTAGACATTTAACCAGCATGCACTTGCAAGCGTGGACACAACACCAAACCTCAAGTGCCACATGTGCAACTGATCACAACGAAGGTAGTCAGCAACGCTACATTGTTTCCCCCACTGTAAGCCCACCGGTTAGCACAGCAGCAAATGTTGAGGTGTCGTTGCAAGGCCACAGCAGTCAGGGAATCCCACTGTTATATCAACGAAAGACTGATTCTAGGCCATCAGAAAGAACACCAACTCCAACACCATCATCAACCCTCTCTCAGTCCGCCCTGTCCACCGCTACTTCCACCATATGCAGCTCTCAAGTCCAGCTCACCCTCCCAGACACTATGAGTAGGTCAAGAAAGTACTCAGTCTCTCATCCGCGTACACTGGGTTTGAACGCCCACATTGCCAAACTAATCTCGTTTGAGATGATGCCCTTTCGGTTGGTGGAAAGCACAGCTTTCCGCGAACTCATGGCCTATGCAGTACCACGCTATGACCTACCCAGTCGCCACTTCTTCTCTCGCAAAGCCATCCCAGCCCTGCACCATCATGTGAAAGACCGCATTGTCCATGCACTCAAGCAGTCAGTGAGCGGAAAGGTGCACCTCACAACTGATGCATGGTCCAGTCGGCATGGCCAGGGCCGTTACGTGTCCATCACTGCGCACTGGGTTAATGTGGTGGATGCAGGGTCCACAGGGGACAGCGGTGGTGGGACAGTGCTGCCTAGCCCACGGTCTAGGAAACAGTTGGCTGTAGGCGTTCGACCCTCCTCCTCCTCCTCCAGAAGCGACAGCTCGTCCACAGAGCGCAGTCGTACGAGCACTCCATCTGCAGCTGCCACTGTTGCACACGATGTGTCCCCCTATCGAGCAGCTAGTGGAAAGCGTCAGCAGGCTGTGTTGCAGATGATGTGTTTGGGCGACAGACACACCGCCGAGGTGCTGGCCGAGTATTTGAAGCGACAAACTGAGTCATGGCTGGGCAGTGTACATCTTGAGGCAGGCAAGGTAGTTAGTGATAACGGCCGTAATTTTGTGGCAGCCATAGCCCTTTCAAAACTCAGCCACATACCTTGCTTTGCTCACACCTTGAACCTGGTGGTGCAGTGCTTCCTCAAAAATTATCCGGAGTTAACAGCCCTGCTCCAGAAGGTGCGAAGACTGTGCGCGCACATCCGCCGGTCGCCTGTACACTCCGTTCGTATGCAGAAGCTGCAGCGATTGCTCCACCTTCCCAACCACCGCCTCATTATCGACATTGCAACAAGGTGGAACTCCACCCTGCACATGGTGGAGCTGCTGTGCGAGCAGAGGCAGGCCATAATGCATTTGTGGGAGGATACACGGCCAGGCACTTTGAGAGCAGACATGGAGTTGACAGGCGTGCAGTGGTCGAAGCTGAAAGACCTTTGTAAAGTCCTTCAGTGTTTTGAGGAATGCACACGGCTGGTAAGCGCAGACGACGCCATCCTAAGCATGAGCATCCCACTTATGCGTCTGCTCATGCAAACTTTGACGCACCTTAAGGAGCAGGCGTCTGCAGCCAATGTTGATGAGGAGGAGGGAATCCTTGATGACATTCAGCCATTGTCTGCTCAGGGACCTCTCCTGGACGAGGTGGAGGAAGAAGAGGAGGAGGAGGAGGAGGATGATGGGGATGATTACTTAGGGGAGGAGGATGCATCTCGTGGGGCAAGTGAAAATGTTGGCGTGGCAAGGTCTGGTACAGGGTTTGTGCGTGACTGGAGGGATGTGGATTTGCCAGAAAGTGCTCCTCCACCCAGCACTCGCAGTGCATCATTGACACCGGGAACATTGGCCCACATGTCAGATTATGCCTTGCGGATCCTAAAAAGGGACCCCCGCATTGCCAAAATGATGAACGATGACGACTACTGGTTGGCCAGCATCCTGGATCCACGCTATAAAGGCAAATTACAAAACATCATGCCACAGGAGAACCTTGACCTAATATTGGCTAATAAACAAGCAACTCTGGTAAATCGGTTGCTTGAGGCATTCCCAGCACACAGCAGCGGTGATGGTTCTCACACGAGCCGTACGGGCCGGGGGCAGCTTGGCAGAGGTGTTCGTGGTGCACACAGCAGAAGTGGCGTTGGAGACAGGGGTTTCATGACAATGTTGTGGACTGATTTTTCAAATACCGCTCACACAACTGGTAATACTGCATCGATGGAAAGTGACAGGAGACAGCAGTTGTCAACTATGGTTACAAACTACTTTTCCTCCCATATCGATGTTCTCCCACACAGGTCATTCCCCTTTGACTATTGGGCCGCTAAACTGGACACCTGGCCTGAATTGGCCCAATATGCCTTACAGGAGCTCGCTTGCCCAGCTGCAAGTGTGCTATCGGAAAGAGTCTTCAGTGCAGCTGGATCAATCCTGACAGAAAAAAGGACCCGTCTGTCAACCCAAAATGTGGATGATCTAACCTTCATTAAAATGAACCACGCATGGGTTTCCAAGGATTTTGTCCCACCTTCCCCTGATGACACATAGGGTGACAGAAAAATGGCTTGCTTTGGTCCACCTCTTCCTGGTACTTCACCTATTTCGCCTTTTGCATCAGTTGAATGTCCAACATCAACATATGCCACTTTCTAAAACTCCCTAACTGTGCTGCCTCCCCCCCATGGCCGGGGTCACCACCTAGCGCACGACACCGTGCGAGTGCCGTTGCCCTGGACAGGTGGGTAGGCCGACTCTTGGGCACGTGCACTGGCACAGGGTCCCTCATAGTGCAATCAAGTGTCTCTGACGGTGGTGGTGCACACCCGCCGTCAGACACACCGCTGTACTATGAGGGGCCCAGTGCCAGTACCGACGCCCACGAGTGGGCCCCCCTTGCTTGGCCAGGGCCCCAGCATTTGCAATCTTTACCTCTCCCTGCTCCTCCGCTGTGTAATCTGGGCCGTCAAATCCATAGTGTGCCTGACACCGTCTGAATCATAGAATCGTAGAGTTGGAAGGGACCTCCTGGGCCATCTGGTCCAACCCCCTGCTCAAAGCAGGATTCGCTAAATCATCCCAGTTAGATGTCTGTCCAGCCTCTGTTTGAAGACTTCCATTGAAGGAGAACTCACCACTTCTCGTGGCAACCTGTTCCACTCATTGATCACTCTAACTGTCAAAAAGTTTTTTCTAATATCTAATCTGTGTTTCCTCCCATTCAGCTTCATCCCATTGCTTCTAGTCTTTCCTTGTGCAAATGAGAATAAAGTTGATCCTTCTACAATGTGACAGCCCTTTAGATATTTGTAGACAGCTATTAAGTCTCCTCTCAGTCTTCTCTTTTGCAAACTAAACATTCCCAAATCCTGCAACCTTTCCTCATAAGACAGGGTTTGCAGACCGGTCACCATTCTGGTCGCTCTTTTCTGAACTTGCTCCAGTTTGTTGATGTCTTATTTAAAATGTGGTGCCCAAAATTGGACACAATATTCCAGATGAGGTCTGACCAAAGAGGAGTAGAGGGAAATAATTACTTCACGTGATCTAGACTGTATGCTTCTGTTAATACATCCTAGAATTGCATTTGCCTTTTTTGCTGCTGCATCACACTGTTGACTCATATTCAGTCTGTGATCTATTAGTATACCCAAGTCTTTTTCACATGTGCTGTCACTTAGCCCTATTCCCCCCATTCTATATATGCTTTTTTCATTTTTATTGCCCAGATGTAGTACTTTGCATTTCTCCCTGTTAAAAACCATTCTGTTAGTTGCTGCCCACTTCTCCAGTTTATTTAAATCTTTTTGAATCCTCTCTCTCTCTTCTCTAGTATTAGCTATCCCTCCTAGCTTTGTGTCATCAGCAAATTTAATCAGTTTACCCTCAATTCCTTCATCTAAATCGTTGATAAAGATGTTGAACAATACAGGGCCCAGGACAGAGCCCTGTGGTACCCCACTTGAGACATTCTTCCAACTGGATGTGCAGCCATTTACGACCACTCTTTGGGTCCGATCACTAAGCCAGTTATGAATCCACCTAACAGTTGCCTTGTCCATTCCATACTTAGTCATTTTTTCAATAAGGATTGTATGAGAGACTTTGTCAAATGCTTTGCTGAAGTCAAGATATACTATATCTACAGCATTTCCTTGATCCACCCAATCAGTAATACCATCATAGAAGGAAATTAAATTAGTCTGACATGACTTATTAGTTACAAACCCATGCTGACTCTGTTTAATCACTTCATTCTTATCCAGGTATTGACATACATGTTGTTTAATAATTTGTTCAAAGATCTTTCCTGGTATAGAAGTCAGACTCACCGGCCTATAGTTGCCTGGGTCCACCTTCTTCCCCTTTTTGAAGATAGGAACAACATTTGCTCTTCTCCAGTCTTCTGGCACTTCTCCTGTTCTCCAAGAATTTTCAAAGATTATGGAGAGGGGTTCAAAAATTTCTTCTGCTATCTCCTTCAGTACTCTGGGGTGTAATTCATCTGGACCTGGAGACTTGAATACATTTAGGTTAGCTAAGTGTTTCCTCACTATCTTTCTGTTTATAGATATCCTGGATTCTTCTATTCCCTTAATAGGACAGTGAATAACAGTTGATGTTACATTTCCTTTCTGAGAGAAAACAGATGCAAAATAGGAATTTAAAAGTTCAGCCTTCTCAACATCCTGTCTTACCATTTCATCATTTTCATCCTGTAAAAATCCTATAGCATCTTTGACTTTTCTTTTACTTTTGAAATATCCCCAAAATCCTTTATTATTGCTTTTGACATCTCTTGCAAGCCTCAATTCATTTTCAGCTTTAGCTAATCTGATTTGTGCCTTGCAGGTTCTGCAGACAGCATTATATTCTTCTTTAGATATGCCTCCTTCTTTCCATTTTATAAACATTTTTTGCTTCCTTTTTAGCATGTGCTTAAGTTCTGTGTTCATCCATCCTGGTTTCCTTAAATGCTTCCTATTCTTCCCTCTTTTCGGAATTGTTAACAACTGTGCTTTGAGAATTTCATTTTTCAAGATTTCCCATCCTTCCTGGACATTTTTGTCTTTAAGGATATCCAGCCATTGGATCCCTCCAATTCTCTTTCTGAATCCCTTAAAATCTGCCTTTCTGAAATCTAACCTTGACGTCTGAGTCTTCACAGGTCTTCCGGCTTTAGTTATCCAAAATTCTAAAATAGCATGGTCGCTACCTCCTAGGGTCCCAGCCACTTTTACCTCCTCAACCATTTCCTCCCTGTCTGAGCATGCCTCCTGATGTATAGACATATATTTTGAATGTGTACGCTATCCATACATGTTATCCAGGGATACGGTACCCTTTCTAACCTTTGTGCAATGACGTGCAATCCATACTGGGCCTAACACCGTCTGAGCCTGCCTCATGCTGTATAGACATATATTTTGAATGTGTACGCTATCCATACATGTTATCCGGGGATACGGTACCCCTTCTAACCTTTGTGCAATGACGTGCAATCCATACTGGGCCTAACACCGTCTGAGCCTGCCTCATGCTGTATAGACATATATTTTGAATGTGTACGCTATCCATACATGTTATCCAGGGATACGGTACCCTTTCTAACCTTTGTGCAATGACGTGCAATCCATACTGGGCCTAACACCGTCTGAGCCTGCCTCATGCTGTATAGACATATATTTTGAATGTGTACGCTATCCATACATGTTATCCAGGGATACGGTACCCTTTCTAACCTTTGTGCAATGACGTGCAATCCATACTGGGCCTAACACCGTCTGAGCCTGCCTCATGCTGTATAGACATATATTTTGAATGTGTACGCTATCCATACATGTTATCCGGGGATACGTTACCCCTTCTAACCTTTGTGCAATGACGTGCAATCCATACTGGGCCTAACACCGTCTGAGCCTGCCTCATGCTGTATAGACATATATTTTGAATGTGTACGCTATCCATACATGTTATCCAGGGATACGGTACCCTTTCTAACCTTTGTGCAATGACGTGCAATCCATACTGGGCCTAACACCGTCTGAGCCTGCCTCATGCTGTATAGACATATATTTTGAATGTGTACGCTATCCATACATGTTATCCAAGGATACGGTACCCTTTCTAACCTTTGTGCAATGACGTGCAATCCATACTGGGCCTAACACCGTCTAAGCCTGCCTCATGCTGTATAGACATATATTTTGAATGTGTACGCTATCTATACATGTTATCCGGGGATACGGTACCCCTTCTAACCTTTGTGCAATGACGTGCAATCCATACTGGGCCTAACACCGTCTGAGCCTGCCTCATGCTGTATAGACATATATTTTGAATGTGTACGCTATCCATACATGTTATCCAGGGATACGGTACCCTTTCTAACCTTTGTGCAATGACGTGCAATCCATACTGGGCCTAACACCGTCTGAGCCTGCCTCATGCTGTATAGACATATATTTTGAATGTGTACGCTATCCATACATGTTATCCAGGGATTCGGTACCCTCTCTAACCTTTGTGCAATGACGTGCAATCCATACTGGGCCTAACACCATCTGAGCCTGCCTCATGCTGTATAGAGATATATTTTGAACGTGTACGCTATCCATACATGTTATCCGGGGATACGGTACCCCTTCTAACCTTTGTGCAATGACGTGCAATCCATACTGGGCCTAACACCGTCTGAGCCTGCCTCATGCTGTATAGACATATATTTTGAATGTGTACGCTATCCATACATGTTATCCGGGGATACGGTACCCCTTCTAACCTTTGTGCAATGATGTGCAATCCATACTGGGCCTAACACCGTCTGAGCCTGCCTCATGCTGTATAGACATATATTTTGAATGTGTACGCTATCCATACATGTTATCCAGGGATACGGTACCCTTTCTAACCTTTGTGCAATGACGTGCAATCCATACTGGGCCTAACACCGTCTGAGCCTGCCTCATGCTGTATAGACATATATTTTGAATGTGTACGCTATCCATACATGTTATCCAAGGATACGGTACCCTTTCTAACCTTTGTGCAATTACGTGCAATCCATACTGGGCCTAACACCGTCTGAGCCTGCCTCATGCTGTATAGACATATATTTTGAATGTTTACGCTATCCATACATGTTATCCGGGGATACGGTACCCCTTCTAACCTTTGTGCAATGACGTGCAATCCATACTGGGCCTAACACCGTCTGAGCCTGCCTCATGCTGTATAGACATATATTTTGAATGTGTATGTTATCCATACATGTTATCCAGGGATACGGTACCCTTTCTAACCTTTGTGCAATGACGTGCAATCCATACTGGGCCTAACACCGTCTGAGCCTGCCTCATGCTGTATAGACATATATTTTGAATGTGTACGCTATCCATACATGTTATCCAGGGATACGGTACCCTTTCTAACCTTTGTGCAATGACGTGCAATCCATACTGGGCCTAACACCGTCTGAGCCTGCCTCATGCTGTATAGACATATATTTTGAATGTGTACGCTATCCATACATGTTATCCAGGGATACGGTACCCTTTCTAACCTTTGTGCAATGACGTGCAATCCATACTGGGCCTAACACCGTCTGAGCCTGCCTCATGCTGTATAGACATATATTTTGAATGTGTACGCTATCCATACATGTTATCCGGGGATACGGTACCCCTTCTAACCTTTGTGCAATGACGTGCAATCCATACTGGGCCTAACACCGTCTGAGCCTGCCTCATGCTGTATAGACATATATTTTGAATGTGTACGCTATCCATACATGTTATCCAAGGATACGGTACCCTTTCTAACCTTTGTGCAATGACGTGCAATCCATACTGGGCCTTACACCATCTGAGCCTGCCTCATGCTGTATAGACATATATTTTGAATGTGTACGCTATCCATACATGTTATCCGGGGATACTGTACCCCTTCTAACCTTTGTGCAATGACGTGCAATCCATACTGGGCCTAACACCGTCTGAGCCTGCCTCATGCTGTATAGACATATATTTTGAATGTGTACGCTATCCATACATGTTATCCAGGGATACGGTACCCTTTCTAACCTTTGTGCAATGACGTGCAATCCATACTGGGCCTAACACCGTCTGAGCCTGCCTCATGCTGTATAGACATATATTTTGAATGTGTACGCTATCCATACATGTTATCCAAGGATACGGTACCCTTTCTAACCTTTGTGCAATGACGTGCAATCCATACTGGGCCTAACACCGTCTGAGCCTGCCTCATGCTGTATAGACATATATTTTGAATGTTTACGCTATCCATACATGTTATCCGGGGATACGGTACCCCTTCTAACCTTTGTGCAATGACGTGCAATCCATACTGGGCCTAACACCGTCTGAGCCTGCCTCATGCTGTATAGACATATATTTTGAATGTGTACGCTATCCATACATGTTATCCATGGATACGGTACCCTTTCTAACCTTTGTGCAATGACGTGCAATCCATACTGGGCCTAACACCGTCTGAGCCTGCCTCATGCTGTATAGACATATATTTTGAATGTGTACGCTATCCATACATGTTATCCAGGGATACGGTACCCTTTCTAACCTTTGTGCAATGACGTGCAATCCATACTGGGCCTAACACCGTCTGAGCCTGCCTCATGCTGTATAGACATATATTTTGAATGTGTACGCTATCCATACATGTTATCCAGGGATACGGGACCCTTTCTAACCTTTGTGCAATGACGTGCAATCCATACTGGGCCTAACACCGTCTGAGCCTGCCTCATGCTGTATAGACATATATTTTGAATGTGTACGCTATCCATACATGTTATCCGGGGATACGGTACCCCTTCTAACCTTTGTGCAATGACGTGCAATCCATACTGGGCCTAACACCGTCTGAGCCTGCCTCATGCTGTATAGACATATATTTTGAATGTGTACGCTATCCATACATGTTATCCAAGGATACGGTACCCTTTCTAACCTTTGTGCAATGACGTGCAATCCATACTGGGCCTTACACCGTCTGAGCCTGCCTCATGCTGTATAGACATATATTTTGAATGTGTACGCTATCCATACATGTTATCCGGGGATACTGTACCCCTTCTAACCTTTGTGCAATGACGTGCAATCCATACTGGGCCTAACACCGTCTGAGCCTGCCTCATGCTGTATAGACATATATTTTGAATGTGTACGCTATCCATACATGTTATCCAGGGATACGGTACCCTTTCTAACCTTTGTGCAATGACGTGCAATCCATACTGGGCCTAACACCGTCTGAGCCTGCCTCATGCTGTATAGACATATATTTTGAATGTGTACGCTATCCATACATGTTATCTAGGGATACGGTACCCTTTCTAACCTTTGTGCAATGACGTGCAATCCATACTGGGCCTAACACCGTCTGAGCCTGCCTCATGCTGTATAGACATATATTTTGAATGTGTACGCTATCCATACATGTTATCCGTGGATACGGTACCCCTTCTAACCTTTGTGCAATGACGTGCAATCCATACTGGGCCTAACAACGTCTGAGCCTGCCTCATGCTGTATAGACATATATTTTGAATGTGTACGCTATCCATACATGTTATCCGGGGATACGGTACCCCTTCTAACCTTTGTGCAATGACGTGCAATCCATACTGGGCCTAAAACCGTCTGAGCCTGCCTCATGCTGTATAGACATATATTTTGAATGTGTACGCTATCCATACATGTTATCCGGGGATACGGTACCCCTTCTAACCTTTGTGCAATGACGTGCAATCCATACTGGGCCCAACACCGTCTGAGCCTGCCTCATGCTGTATAGACATATATTTTGAATGTGTACGCTATCCATACATGTTATCCAGGGATACGGTACCCTTTCTAACCTTTGTGCAATGACGTGCAATCCATACTGGGCCTAACACCGTCTGAGCCTGCCTCATGCTGTATAGACATATATTTTGAATGTGTATGCTATCCATACATGTTATCCAGGGATACGGTACCCCTTCTAACATTTGTGCAATGACGTGCAATCCATACTGGGCCTAACACCATCTGAGCCTGCCTCATGCTGTATAGACATATATTTTGAATGTGTACGCTATCCATACATGTTATCCAGGGATACGGTACCCTTTCTAACCCTTGTGCAATCACGTGCAATCCATACTGGGCGTGAGAACGGCTGGCGAGCTGTTAAGCAAGCTACAGCACCTGTCCAGACAAGTACAGGGATTCCCTAGCGAGGAGACTTATTTGATTGTTTTCTATGTTGGGACAGCAATTTTTGGGGAGCACTATACTCTGGAGAATGATAGATGGGGCCCACCATACACTGGAACATTCCAAAGGTGGACATCAGACACTGGAGCAGCATTTACAGGGCCCATTATACACTAGAGCATTAGAAATGGGGCCCATTATGTTTGGAGCATTATTTGGGCCCATAAGACAGTGGAGCTTCATCCATGGGGACCAACATATATTGTAGCATTATGTGGAGCTCATCATATACTGTTTCAAACATTATATGGGACCAATGATTTTGTATGGAGAAATAGATGGGCCTCGTCATGAGATGTAAAAAGTGAGGTATTTTTCATTGTACTATACCGCTATTTCTCTGCCGTATCGGAGCATGATGAGTTGTGGTATGTGTTAAAGGGGCGCTCTTTCGCCCAGGGCACATGAAAACCTGCAGCCAGCCCTCCCCCCCCACAACTTTAGCCAAATAACCCCCATTTTTCAGTGCGTAACTTGTATTATGAAGTTAATTAAGGTTGACAAGCTTAAGTAAGAAGAATTGATGCTTTTGGCATTCAAATGGGCACTGTAGGTGTGTTTCCTGTCCTCCTCTCACTGCCGACTTTTATTCCCCATTGACTTACATTGGGTTTCGTGTTTCGGGACGACCCCGACTTTTCCCTATAATCGGACGATCTTGCTCGACCCGACTTTTGGAAAAGTCGGGTTTCACGAAACGAAACGCGACCCTAAAAAAGCAAAAGTCGCTCAACTCTAGTGATAACCAAAAAATGGCTTGTCTGCCATTTCTTTTTTTTTTTGTTTCAGCTTGTAAAGGGGTCATCTGGTCCAAATTGATAAGTCTGACTTATGAATCTCCATCAGCACACACACTGTGCGCTGTGGAGATTCAACGGTTTCTCAGCAGGAAACGGAGGGTATGTACTCTATATGTCATACATATTCCCGGCGACAACTCTTCTAGTGGGGGCTTCCCAATAGTGACATTGCTGTCTAGTAGGCTTGGCTGACTAGAGGGCATGGCCTCACTCCATACAAGTTGGGAGCATGCACAACTCATACATATCCTCCAGTCCCCACTCAGAAATGGGGGAATCCCCGCAGTGCACAATATGTGTGCTGGGGGAGTCACAAGACTGCAGTCACACAGTGACTGCAAAACACAAGCCGCGGAGACACCATCACATGTTTCTCAATGCAAGCAATGACTAGCCTGGTCTTTCCCCGGGAAGGAACAACCACGGGAAGGGCAGTCTCCAATGAAGGAAACCACCTATGCCAAAACATTGTATCCATTCACAGACAGCTGTTTCGGGGTATTGCCCCTCATCAGTGTGGAGTAGGAAACTGGCCAGTAGGAAAGTGGACAGCAGATGATTGGAAACAGGTGATTTGGAGCGATGAAACGAAAGTCAATAGACAAGGCTCTGATGAGTGCAAATGGGTCTGGAAGAAACAAGAGAAAAACGGGCTAATGGATAGAGAAACCTAATGATATAATGTTGTTTCAAAGCCAAAGATGTTGGATACTTGATAAGGATCGATGGTGGTCTCAATGCTGATCTATATGAGATATCCAAGATAATTGTCTATAAAATCATGGTAGTCTCACGTTTGAAGCAGTAGTGGATAGAGATATGGAGCCTGAAAGTTAAAAGATCAAAACATTGTTACCCTTTTGCTAGCCACTGTAGTAGGATAAAGCTAACATGTTAGAACCAATAAAATGTATGTACCCGAAGGATGGAGGTATCTTCCCTCAAATCTCTGCATAACGCCGGGTCTTGGTGTATGGGGCAGAAAGACAATGCCGGGTCTTGGTGTATGGGGCAGAAGTCCTTGAGTGATACTAAAGTTCTGTGAACATTATATGTGGAATAACACTGGGGCACTTCCTTCAGCTCTATTCCCCTTTCAGGTCCACTTTTTTTTACTTTACAATGATGTTGGATGCCAACTCCTGAACTTCCGGCCAGATACCCGGCTGGCGTTTGCATAGTTCTAAGCTGCTTCTACTGTCATTGGTGAGTCCTATTATGAAAGGCATGGTCCCCACGTTCTACCTCCCTTCACTGAAGAAGCTGAACGAAAAGCATGCATTGGGGTCTTTCTACTGTGGTCACTCAGGTCTTCTCCTTTTGATGTTTTTCACGTTTGACTTATATGACATTTACAGTATTTTACACATGTGCCACATGTGATCTTTGGTTGTGTCAGGTTAATATATGTATACTTTCTATGGCCACTGAGCTTTTGCTTTTATTGAAATAGGCACTACTGTTTGTGCTCTCAAATAGTTTTGCTTGTTTGTTTAGTACTACTACTGTTTAAATAGTTTAAATAGTCTGACTTGATTATATGTCACTTCTACTGTATAATCATTTGACAATTTTGTCATTATTTATTGCTGCACCGCACTCTTTCTAGGCATAATATAGACATTTGTTGCTCATTTTTATTGTATAGAGGAATTCCTGAGTGGCATAGTTTTTCTCTGCACACATTCTACTTTTAACATGTATGTATTTAATGCCTTTTTTTGTCATATAATAAAGGTTTAATTAAGTTTACTACTGGGTGTATACTTTCTACTGGCATGATTGATTTTTATTCAACATTAAACTTGTAAAAAATTAACAAAAATGTAACATTGAGGCCATGTTCACATGTAGCATAAATGCTTCATTTTTTTCTGCTGCTTTTCATCTGCATTTCTGCTGCTTTATATTTGCAGGTGTCCATTCTATACCATTCAATAACAGCCTTCTCTGTGGCATTTCTGCTGTATTTTTTTATGTTTTATTATTTATTTGATGTGCTTTGGTGCAGATTTGAAGCAGCGTTTTAATGATTTCTTTATAGAACAGAAAATTATAATTCTGCTCTTAAAAATAAAACTGTGTTTTGGGACATTGATTTTTTTTTTTACAGACTCCTCATTGAAACCTATAGAAAAAAAATGTACCAATAATGCGCAGTTTAATACCAACTTTAGATACACAGTAGGCAGGAGTTTTAATGAAATCACATCCATCCACTTTGCCTGGACAGCCTATGATCACGCGTAGCATAAATGCTGCAGGGTTGGTAGTATATATATTCTTTCGTCTGTTTTGTTTTTCTACTTCTTGATTTTAATAGGTAAAACATACAAAAAAAACACACAAACAGATTGATGAAGTTTAAAAAATACTTTAGATACTCGTTTCCTAAATTAGAAAAAGTCAGTTTACAATCATATATAATATATATTATACCATAACAAAACCTGTCAATAGCTGGTGAGATACATTGTCGTGTGTGGAGCATTATTGTGTAGAAAGACATTTATGTACTTTTTTCTGGACATTATAATAATTATTACTGTCCCTTAATTGTCATTATCTTTAGGACATGAATCAGTCAGATGCCATAATGTGCATTCCAGAGTGTGTTTTGTGGTCTGATCAATAATCATCAGTGTGTAATTAACGTGTTCTTAGATACTATAATGGCCATATTGTCTAAACGAGACTATATGTTTGACCCCAGAAGTTAATCACCCATAGGTCAATAGGAAAGGGTGGTCAGGGGATGGTCGCCAGTGAAATATACACAGTAAACACAATCTGATCAGATATGGCCACATTATCACTGTTCCAAAGTATGCTTTTGGACCATGAATATGCTACAAAAGAATAAAGATATTTGATGTTTCGGCAGTAATAAGGAATATACAGAAAAAAACAAATTGCAAATCAAGCGATCAAGCCTCTTCATGATAAATCCAAAGTTAAAATCTGTTCATGGACATAGACTTGCTGTAATCGTAAAGCTAGAGCTGGACTCCTAAAATGCACATTTTCATAAGAAGTAAAAAACGTTCTGAAAGGATTATACAGCCATATTAAAAGGATTTTCAAAATAAATTGATCAGGCAAATCTGGTCGAAGAGTTGTATTTAAGGGAAGGTGCACATGAGCGTATCTTTGGTTAGAGTGCAATTTGACAAAACATTGTCACGTTATGCTATGGGGCAGTGCACATGTCTGATTTTTGGGGAAAAATTGCTGCATGCCACAGATTGATTCGATATTCAGATCGCACTCGGTCGCGCAAGTCAATGAATCTGTAGAGACCATCGGACTTTACTCGGATGTCAGTCTGATTTCCAAGGACTGAAAGAATGGAGAAGATGGAGAACTTTTTTCTCCATCTTCTCCTCAGCCTAGAGAATCAGAGCACACTATGCTCATACTCTGATCAAAGTTTGATCACTGTAATTTGCATAATCGAACCAATTCTCTCGAATGAGCGAATATACAGCTATATGCACCAGTCGTAACAATGTATAAAGCTTGAGCTTTGAATTCTAGGGCCAAATCGACTTTAAACCCACATCAAAACTTAATGATGTGCCCCAGCAACAACAGGCCCCATGAAGTTCAGTTTATGATGCAACTGAGGAGCAGATGCTCCAGCTTTGTACAATTGGATAGTAAATCATTTGTTTCATTTTCTCTGTGGGGCAGCAGTAGTTCAGTCCAAGGCTGCATCTACCTTAGTTAGAAACAAAAATAAAAATGTATACACATACATAAGGGGAAACCTACGTGAATGGAGCGGGAAGAGGCTGCCAGGAACCTGTTTATTGGACTACTTATCTTCATCATATCATTTTAAAAACATATTGTTCTCAATTTATCAAAGTGTTTATTCCAGTATTGTGGTGTAAAAAGCTTTGAAAAGTCACATAATTTTAATGCAACTTGAGGCTGGGCTAAAATTATGCAACATTTGGCATTCATATGCCATTTTCACTGAGCTCAGACAAAGTGGGGAGCGCAGCTGATCGTGGCCGGGTGTCAACTAAATCTCACAGCTGACACCCGGCACTAAGTGCCTGGAGTGGTTATGGATCACTCTTGGCACTTTAACCACTGGCACACTGCGATCAAACATGATCGCAGCGTTCCTGGAGCAGGCAGAGGGTCTGTCAGCTGTGACAGCCCCTCTGCCTTTGGATCGGAGACTCCTCCGTATGACGTGGGGTCCCGATCGCTCCCATGGTAACCCGATGTCATCATATTAACATCCGGGTTACCAGAGCTCAGAGGCTTCCTATCTTGCGCAGTGCATATCAGGAAGTCTGTGATGTCAGTGCACAGAACCTGCTGCACTGACAGATGATATGGCATACAGATCTGCATGCCATATAAGCAATCAGCCTGCACAAAATGAGAGTCCCATAGTGGGACACAGTGTAAAAGTAAGAATGAAATAAAAGAATAAAATAATTGTAAAAATATAAAAAAAAAATTAAAAAATAAGAACTAAAAAATCAATATTTATTCTATCATTAAATTAATATTTGAATTAAAAAATCTAAACAATAGAAGTACACATATTTAGTATTGCCTCGTCCATAATAATCCGAACAATAAAACTGTCCCACTAGTTAACCCCTTTAGTGAACACCGTTAAAAAAAACAAGGCAAAAAAAACAATGCTTTATCACCATACCGCTAAACAAAAAGCGGAATAACACGTGATCAAAAGACGGATATAAATAAACGTGGTACCGCTGAAAACGTCATCTTGTCCCACAAAAAATGAGCTGCCATACAGCTCCATCAACAGAAAAATAAAAAAGTTATCGCTCTCAGAATAAAGCAATGCAAAAATAATTATTTTTTCTATAAAATAGCTTTTATTGTATAAAAGTGCCAAAACATAAAAAAATATAAATGAGGTATCGATGTAATCGTACTGACCCAAAGAGTAAAACTGCTTTATCAATTTTACCACACGTGGAACGGTATAGACGCGCCTCCCCCAAAAAAGAAATTCATGAATTGCTGGTTTTTGATCATTCTGCCTCCCAAAAATTTGATTAAAAAGCAAATGTTGTGTGCCCGAAAATGGTACCAATAAAAACGTCAACTCGTCCCACAAAAAAGAAGACCCTCACATGACTCTGTGGGCCAAAATATGTAAAAATTATAGCTCTCAAAATGTGGTGATGCAAAAACTATTTTTTGCAATAAAAAGCGTGTTATAGTGTGTGACAGCAGGCAAACATAAAAACTCGCTATAAAAACCCGCTTTTAATAGTAAATCAAACCCCCCTTTATCACCCGCTTAGCTAGGGAAAAATAATAAAATAAAAAAATGTATTTATTTCCATTTTCCCATTAGGGTTAGAGTTAGGGCTAGTATTAGGGCTAGGGCTAGGGCTAAGTTTAGGGCTAGGGTTAGGGTTAGGGCTAGGGTTAGGGTTGAGGCTAAAGTTAGGGATAGGATTGGGGCTAAAGTTAGGGTTAGGGTTGGGGCTAAAGTTAGCTTTAGGGTTGAGGCTAAAGTTAGGGTTGGGATTAGGGTATTAGGGTTAGGGGTGTGTTAGGGTTATGTTTGTGGTTAGGGTTATGGTTAGGGTTGGGATTAGGGGTAGGAGTGTGATGGGGTTAGGGTTGGAGTTAGAATTGGGGGGGTTTCCACTGTTTAGGTACATAAGAGGCTCTCCAAACACGACATGAGTCTCATCTCAATTCAAGCCAATTCTGCGTTGAAAAAGTCAAATGGTGCGCCTTCCCTTCCGGGTTCTCCCATGTGCCCAAACAGTGGTTTACCCCCACATATGGGGTATCAGCAAATGCAGGACAAATTGCACAAGAACTTTTGGTGTCCAATTTCTCCTGTTACCCTTGGGCAAAAAATTGGGGGGGCGAAAAGATCATTTTTGCAAAAAAAAAGATTTTTTATTTTTACAGTTCCACATTATAAACTTCTGTGAAGCCCTGGGGGGTTCAAAGTGCTCACCACACAACTAAATAAGCTCCTTGTTGGGTCTAGTTTCCAAAATGGTGTCACTTGTGGGGGTTTCCACTGTTTAGGCACATCAGGGGCTCTCCAAACGCAACATGGCATCCGATCTCAAATCCAGCCAATTTTGCATTGAAAAGTCAAACGGCACTCCTTTTCTTCTGAGCTCTGCCGTGTGCCCAAACAGTGGTTTACCTGCATATATGGGGTATCAGTGTACTCAGGGCAAATTGTACAACTTTTGGGGTTCAATTTCTTCTGTTACCCTTGGTAAAATAAAACAAATTGCATCTGAAATAATTTTTTTCTGAAAAAAAGTTAAATGTTCATTTTTTTTATTCATTCCAAAAATTCCTGTGACGCACCTGAAGGGTTAATAAACTTCTTGAATGTGGTTTTGAGTACCTTCAGGGGTGCAGTTTTTAGAATGGTGTCACTTTTGGGTATTTTCTATCATATACACTCACTGGCCACTTTATTAGGTACACCATGCTAGTAAGGGGTTGGACCCCCTTTTGCCTTCAGAACTGCCTCAATTCTTCGTGGCAGAGATTCAACAAGGTGCTGGAAGCATTCCTCAGAGATTTTGGACCATATTGACATGATGGCATCACACAGTTGGCGCAGATTTGTCGGCTGCACATCCCTGATGCGAATCTCCCGTTCCACCACATCCCAAAGATGCTCTATTGGATTGAGATCTGGTGACTGAGGAGGCCATTTGAGTACAGTAAACTCATTGTCATGTTCAAGAAACCAATCTGAGATGATTCGAGCTTTATGACATGGCGCATTATCCTGCTGAAAGTAGCCATCAGATGTTGGGTACATTGTGGTCATAAAGGGATGGACATGGTCAGCAACAATACTCAGGTAGGCTGTGGCGTTGCAACGATGCTCAATTGGTACCAAGGGGCCCAAAGAGTGCCCAGAAAAAATTCCCCACACCATGACACCACCACCACCAGCCTGAACCGTTGATACAAGGCAGGATGGATCCATGCTTTCATGTTGTTTACGCCAAATTCTGACCCTACCATCCGAATGTCGCAGCAGAAATCGAGACTCATCAGACCAGGCAACGTTTTTCCAATCTTCTACTGTCCAATTTCGATGAGCTTGTGCAAATTGTAGCCTCAGTTTCCTGTTCTTAGCTGAGAGGAGTGGTACCCAGTGTGGTCTTCTGCTGCTGTAGCCCATCTGCCTCAAAGTTCGACGCACTGTGCGTTCAGAGATGCTCTTCTGCCTACCTTGGTTGTAACGGGTGGCAATTTGAGTCACTGTTGCCTTTCTATCAGCTCGAACCAGTCTGCCCATTCTCCTCTGACCTCTGGCATCAACATGGCATTTCCGGCCACAGAACTGCCGCTCACTGGATTTTTTTTCTTTTTCGGACCATTCTCTGTAAACCCTAGAGATGGTTGTGCGTGAAAATCCCAGTAGATCAGCAGTTTCTGAAATTCTCAGACCAGCCCTTCTGGCACCAACAATCATGCCACGTTCAAAGGCACTCAAATCACCTTTCTTCCCCATACTGATGCTCGGTTTGAACTGCAGGAGATTGTCTTGACCATGTCTACATGCCTAAATGCACTGAGTTGCCGCCATGTGATTGGCTGATTAGAAATTAAGTCTTAACACACAGTTGGACAGGTGTACCTAATAAAGTGGCCAGTGAGTGTAGACCCCTCAAATTGACTTCAAATGTGATGTGGTACCTAAAAAAATGATGTTGTAAAAATGAGAAATCGCTGGTCAACTTTTAACCCTTATAACTTCCTAAAAGAAAAATTTGGTTCCAAAATTGTGCTGATGCAAAGTAGACATATGAGTAATGTTATTCATTAACTATTTTGTGTAACATGTTTCTCTATTTTAAGAGCATGAAAAGTCAAAGTTGGAAAATTGAAGAATTTTCAAAATTTTCGCCAAATTTCAGTTTTTCACAAATAAACGCAAGTCATATTAAAGAAAGTACAATATGTCATGAGAAAACAATGTCAGAATCACCAGGATCCATGGAAGCATTCCAGAGTTATTATCTCATAAATGGACAGTGGTCAGAATTGTAAAAATTGGCCTGGTCATTAACATTCATTAACATTTGGGGGTAAAGGGGTTAAAGAGTGTGTGCCTCTTCATGACTCAGGAGCTTCTGACGCCAACACATCTCTTCATCAAAACTTAGCGTGAATAACGCTGTTCTTGATGAATTGTCCTTGAACTGTGTGAACATCTCAGATAGGATAATACTTGGCTGTAATAATAAAGCCAGTTTCTGATTTTGCTGGCACTGGTTTGGGCAGCATAAAATGTTTGTCAGGTTCTCATTAATAGAGAAAAATTATGTATATTTTGGAGTTTCTACAGAATTCACAGTTGAAGCATGTATCTTTAGTGTAAATTTCTTTGACGTGGAAAGAAGTTAAGAATATGATAGTCATGGGTTTCTATTGTTTTCTATAGTGGAAGTAAAATGGAAACATTCCTTTAGAGTCATTCAATAAGGGATAGAGGGGGGAGGACTTATATGTAGGGCACGTTACCATACTTTGGGAGTTAGGTCCACTGCTTCCATTTGTCCATTTCTGTAATTGCAATTTAAGGGATTGTTGCATTAGACCACTTTCTTCTCCATGCCTTTTAAAGTAATAGAGACATTTTCCCTGACTAGGTACTTTTTCTATCCCTAGAGCTATGTTTAATTCTGCTCTCAGCTCTAGAAGACATCAGATGTCCATATGGGCACACATTGATTTCAACAAGAGCAGTTTAATGTTTTGTTTTCTCGTTGGTACAAGAAAAAGAAGCATTTAGAACCTAGTTCCCGCAAGAGAACAGCTTATTATGGTAGCCTCTAAACAGCTGGTTTTTGGATGCACACAATATTAGTAGGTATCTTGCAAAGTGGACATTTCCTTGATCCATGTCTTGAGCACAGCTATACATGTTCTGGTAAACATACTGTATGTAAGTGTGATACAGCTCTCCTGGTTATCAAAGATATTTTATTCAGGTACGCGGATCCAACAGCGCAGACAATGAGGAGACAGTGGTACTTAAACCAACAACTATTTATTCGATAAACACAATCAAAGGGATGCCTTCAGCACAATATCAGGAGATATTGCAAAAATTGAAAATGAAGCAAGTTATTTTACATCAAGAATACAGTAATTCAGATGAGCAGGATATTGACACAATTCTATTGACACACTATCTTTCTATTATTACCAATACATAACTTATCATCAGTGATATCTTAGACCTAATACCCCAACCTAAAGGTGCGTTACTATCACTACCGGGCCTGTCATCTTTATAGGCAACACAAAATGTCAAAAAGGCCCTTGTGGGAATCAATGTTGCTACCCACTAGGCTACAAGTCCTACATTGGTGTGTTACTCAGTAAACTCATCACACTGGCTGTCTTCTTTCCCTGAATCATGGCCCAGGTTCCCACTTTGTACTGTACGCCTACACTGGAAGCGACGGCTGACACAAATGTCCTTCCGCTGTGGACTAGTCATCTCTCTCTTCCCTGTTTCTGCATACTTGGCTCAGCTCTCTCAGCTATAATCTCTCTTGAGTCTTTACTCAGATATGTTCTCTTGGGTCCTTTACTCAGATCTGTTCTCTCATGTCCTTTAGTAGGATCTGGCTCTCAACTACTTTACTCGGATGTGGTCTCTCGACTCCTTTACTCTAATCTGGTTTCTTGACTCCTTTACTTGGGTCTGGCCTTTCCACTTCTTTACTCATATCTGGTCTCTCAACTCCTTCACTCAAATCTGGTCTCTTGACTCCTTTACTTGGATCTGATCTCTCATAATGGAGGCTATAAACCAGCTCACTGTACAGCTCGTCTGTCCTGCTGCAGAATCAGGTGCCAACTTCTCCCCTTCACTGCCCTCCTGGACTTTTTATAATTATTAACATAACTTGACTTTGTGTCTCCTCCAATCTCTTCACCGAGGAATATGCATTTCACTCTTGAGTTCTGCTAATGCAATTCTTTCTGCTTTCACTTGCTCTATCATCTTTGACTAGCAGATGGCAGTGTTCGCTGCAGACACTCTTTTAGGCATTAACTGTGTGCGTCTTCTCACTTGTCTATATCCTTACACACGTTTTTATTCTTGGCCTTCACTTATTAAAGGGAACCTGTCACCAGGTTTGGCAGATACGACTTACAGATACCGTCATTCAGGGCTTATCTACAGCACTCTATAATGCTGTAGATAAGCCCCTGATCCCACCAGTACGAGAAGAAAAATAACTTTTATTATACTCACATGTAGCTCCCACACATCAGACTCCTGCACAGGCATACTTATTTGCTATTTTGAGGGCAGAGCAAAGTACTGCAGGTCAGAGAGACTCACCGCCTGCACACTGCAGGACTTTGCTCTGCCCTCAATAGGGCAGATATGTACGCCTGCGCAGGAGCGTGATGCTGAGCAGACTGTGTGGATGATGCAGGGATGCATCATCCACACGAAGCAATCAGGAGAGTGGCATCGCAAAAAGGTGGGGGACGCCGAACCGAGTAGAGCGACATTCCTCGGACCGGACTGTCCCGCAGGTGACTATGATAAAAGTTATTTTTTTTCTCTTGCAGGTGGATTCGGGGGCCGATATGCAGCGTTATAGAATGCTGTAGGTAAGCCCTGAAAGGCGGTGGTTACTCGTATCAACCAAACCTGGTGACAGCTTCCCTTTAAACAGAGCTTGTGTAAGTGTGCCTGCTGATAAATCTAGCTTTGCATAATAGCTTTATTTACTTGTATTGCAATTATGTCTTTTAGTTTAAAAAAATATTTGCATCTCACAATTTCATCAATGTAACAGAAAACTTTCAAAACAAGGTCATGGAAGGGATTTATCACTAGCTAGGAGCAAAAAATATAGATGAGACTTTTACACTGAACCACAACATCTAATGAACAATCAGCTTTTTTTCTTGTGCAGATCAGATAATGGTAAAGAATGAGTCTGACTTCTACAGTGCAAAGTTTGTATGTGAATTCAATACAAGTAAATGAGCCTTACAAGTGCAGTGCTAGTTATATGAGGAGACTGGTGCATGATAAGCCGTCTAGTTTTGATTCCTGATTAATGCATAAACTATTGTCCTGTTATGCTTATATAGATGCTCAGACTGGCCTAGAGGGAAACATGAATTTCCCAGTGGGCCCCTATGGAGGAATGAGACACTTATTCCCCTATATGAGCAGTAATTGACAAAGTACAGTATGCTTAACCTCTTCACCCCCGAGCCTGTTATCTCCTTCCTGACCAGGCCAAATTTTACAATTCTGACCCCTCTAATTTTATGTGGTAATAACTCGAATATTTCAACGGATGCCACTGATTGTGAGTTTTTTCATGACATACTGTACTTTATGATAGTGGTAAAATTTATTTGATATGATTCTGAGTATTTTTTTGGTGAAATATTGTACTTCATGATAGTAAAAAAATTTGCTATATGACTTGTGTTTATTTGTGAAAAAATTGGGGTCCCTATTAGTGTTGAGCGATACTTTCCGATATTGAGAAATATCGGATCGGATTGGATCGGACTGATACCCAAAAAGTATTGGGTATCGCCGATTCCGATACCGGAAACCACATGCAAGTCAATGGGGCACAAATATCGGAATAAAAAAAACCCTTTCTTTACTTGCACATCCAGTTCGAGAGGGGGGAAGAGTGTGGGCGGTGCATGGGCGGACACTGTGCGTGTCTGTGTGTGCGGGCGGGGTCTGGACGGGCCTCTCGGGGGTCTGTGCGGGCCTGCCGGGGGTCTGTGCGGGCTGTCGGGGGTCTGTGCGGGCCTGCCGGGGGTCTGTGCGGGCTGCCAGGGGTCTGTGTGGGCTGCCGGGGGTCTGTGCGGGCCTGCCAGGGGTCTGTGCGGGCTGCCGGGGGTCTGTGCGGGCCTGCCGGGGGTCTGTACGGGCCTGCCGGGGGTCTGTGCGGGCTGCCGGGGGTCTGTGCGGGCCTGCCGGTGGTTGTGTGTGTGCAGGCATCTTCCGATGGGACTACAAGTCCCATCGGGCTATGCCTGCTACAATGATAATGATTGACACATTAGCCAATGATGGGACAGTAGTGTTGAATGTAAAAAAAAAAAAAAAACATACATACTACATGCTACATACATACTACATTCATACAAAATACATACATACATACTACATACATACTACATATATACTACATTCATACAACATACATACATGCTACATACATACTACATATATACTTCATTCATACAACATACATACTACATACTTACTACATATATACTTCATTCATACAACATACATACATACATACTACATACATACTTCATATACGCTACATTCATACAACATACATACATACTACATATATACTACATTCATACAACATACATACATACATACATACTACATACATACTACATATATACTACATTCATACAACATACATACATACTACATACATACTTCATATATACTACATTCATACAACATACATACATACTACATAGATACTACATATATACTACATACTACATATATACTACATTCATACAACGTACATACATACATAGTACATACTACATACATACTTCATATATACTACATTCATACAACATACATGCATACTACATACATACATACTACATATATACTACATTCATACAACATACATACATACTACATACATTCTACATTTATACTACATTCATACAACATACACACTACATACATACTACATATATACTACATTCATACAACATACATACATACATAGTACATACTACATACATACAACATACATGAAACATGCTACAGACATGCAACATACATACTACATACTATACATTCATACAATACATACATATAGACATACAGTATATATAACATAGAGTACATACTCACCATCACTTATCACTTTGATCCCCGAAGCCAGTGTCATGTGTAAAAAATATTAAAATAACAAACAACCGATATACTCCCTGATCCGCAGAAATCCACGAGTGTCCCACGACGATCTCCCGTGGAGAACAGCAGCATCAGCTGATGCCACTGCTCTCTAGAGGCCCCAGGAATACAATGACGGGAGGTAGGTATCCTTCCGCACTGTATTCCTCCGCCACTGTAAAAAAATAGTCCCTAGTCTCACTTTTGGCATTGCTGTGTGAGAAAGTTCCTACGCAGCTTTTGCCATAAAGTGAGACCAGTGAACTATAGTATCCTCTCAGTGATGCACTGCAGGAGATCGTCGTGGGACACTCGTGGATTTCTGCGGATCAGGGAGTATATCGGTTGTTATTTTAACATTTTTTACAACAACATACATACATACTACATACTACATACATACTTCATATACACTACATTCATACAACATACATACATACTACATATATACTACATTCATACCACATACATACATACTACATACATACTACATTTATAATACATTCATGCAACATACATACTGCATACTACATATATACTACATTCATACAACATACATAGTACATACTACATACATACTTCATATATACTACATTCATACAACATACATACATACTACATACATACTACATATATACTACATTCATACAACATACATACATACTACATTTATACTACATTCATACAACATACATACTACATAGATACTACATACAATACATTCATACAATACATACATATAGACATACAGTATATATAACATAGAGTAGTGTGTATGTAGTATGTATGTATGTTGTATGAATGTAGTATGTATGTATTATGTAGTATGTATGTATGTAAGTTGTATGAATGTAGTATATATGTAGTATGTATGTAGTATGTATGTATGTATGTTGTATGAATGTAGTATATATGTATGTAGTATGTATGTATGTTGTATGAATGTAGTATATATGAAGCATGTATGTAGTATGTTGTATGAATGTTGTATATATGTAGTATGTATGTAGTATGTATGTAGCATGTAGTATGTATTTTTTTTTATTTTTCCATTCAACACATTAGCCGGATGATGGGACTACTACTGTCCCATCATTAGCTAATGTGTCAATCACTGTCATTGTAGCAGGCATAGCTCACACAACCCCCGGCCGGCCCGCACAGACCCTCGGCAGCCCGCACAGCCTCTCGGCTGGCCCGCACAGACCCCAGGCAGGCCCGCACAGACCCCTGGCAGGCCCACACAGACCCCCAGCAGCCCGCACAAACCCCCGACAGACCCGCACAGACCGCGCATCATGATGCGCACAGACCACGCATCATGATGACATCATTTCAGCAGCCAATCACAGCCACAACACTGGCTCATTGCATTATGGGAACTTCCGATTCCGGTATTCGATATTGTAAAAATATCGGTACTCGGTATCGGAATTCCGATACAGCGAATATCGGCTGATACCCGATATTTGCAGTATCGGAATGCTCAACACTTGTCCCTATAACTTAACCCCCCAGGGAAGACTAAATGGTGGTTGACCCTGCTCTGACATATGGTGTGCTTTAGCATGCGCGCCTGAGGACTCCCGGTGCAGATGCTAACTTCAAGTGGGACTTCCCACCCTACACTGCCTGTCTAGACAAACACTGGCAGTGCTATTAGCGGCACACAGGATGGTAACGTAGCCACCAACACACTTGATACTAGCACCCAGGCATGCGCTCCAGAGGACCTTTTATACATACAGCTCAAGTCCAGACAGAAAGGACCTTGCATGTGGACCAATCAGAAGCTGCCACATAACCAGAGCAGGTGATGTCCGAGCAGAAATGAGAAGGCGCCACATCCCGGACATGCTCAGTAGGATGAAATCTGGACTTAGGCTCCTGAGTACAATGCTGTATGTGTAAACCAGTAGTCACCATAGGCTTAGCTGGAGAGCCAGCAAAACCAAAAGGAAAAAACAATGTGTGTATATACCCTAATGAAAATAAATAAGTAAAAAAGCAAGTGCATTAAATAACATAGGGTACTTGGTAAACACTGTTTTGATCAAAAAAGTATTTGAGACAGTAACTACACTAACGGTAAAACCTACCTAGTGTGAATAGTGGAGAGTCTCTGGGTCCCAAACAGACACCCAGCTTAAGAGGGACTATAAGTGAACTACACAGCTCAGTAGAGAGGAGGCAACAACCTATTTGTACTGAATGCAAAAATACTGAAGAAAAACAAAAAAAATGAAGTGGAGTAGACTTGAATGACATGTATGATGTAAAAGCATGTTCACACTGGCCATAAAAGCAAGCAAGTTAAGTTTTTCTTAGCTGGAGAGCCAGCAGCAACTACACGTGCAGTATGAGCCTGAGCAAGGCGCTGGGACCAAAGTCTGTGCAGAGCAGTCATCCCAGCGGCTGAGCCTGAATGGGAGATCACAGCACCAGACAAGGCTCGAGATCCATCCTGTACAGCAGGAGATCCCCGGTGCCTAACATTTACATCGCATAAAATAGTTAATAAATAACATTTCCCACATGTCAACTTTATATCAATACATTTTTGCAACATTATTTTTTTGGTTAGGAGGGTTAAAAGTTGACCAGCGATTTCTCATTTTTCCAAGAAAATTATTTTTTTAGGGACCACATCACATTTGAAGTGACTTTGAGGGGCCAATATGACATAAAATACCCAAAAGTAACACCATTCTAAAAACTGCAACTCTGCAGGTGCTCAAAACCATATTTAAGAAGTTTACTAACCCTTCAGGTGCTTCACATAAACTAATGGAATGTGGAAGGAAAAAACAAACATTTAACTCTTTGTCCCAAACTTTTTACTTTAGACCCCAATATTTTCACTTTTGCAATGGTAACAGGAAAAATGGACCCCAAAATTTTGTTTGCAATTTCTCCCGGAATAGAAGGGAAGGAGTGCCATTTGACTTTGAATGTAAAATTTGCTGGAATAATTACCAGACGCCATGTTGCGTTTGGAAAGCCCTAGATGTACCTAAACAGTGGAAACCACCCACAAGTAACACCATTTTGGAAACTAGACCCCTCAGGGAACTTATCTAGATGTGTGGTGAGCATCTTGAGCCCCAAGGTGCTTCACAGAAGTTTAAAGCAACAAGCCAGGAAAATAAAAAAAAGCGCATTTTCCCTACAAAAATGTTTTTTACCACCAAATTTTGCATTTTCACAAGAGTAACAGGAGAAATTTCACCATACAATTTGTTGTTCAATTTCTCCTGAGTACACTGATACCGCATATGTGGAGGAAAACTACTGTTTGGGTGCACAGCAGGGCTTGGAAAGGAAGGGGTGCCATTTGACTTTTTGAATGCAAAATTTGCTGGAATAATTAGCAGACGCCGTGACATGTTTGCAGGGCCCCTGATGTGCCTAAACAGTGTAAACCCTCCATAAGTTACACCATTTTGGAAACTAGACTCTTCATGAAACTTATCTAGATGTGTGGTGAACCCCTTAAAACGCCAAGTGCTTTAAAAAAGATAATAACATTGAGCCATGAAAATAAAAAAATCTAATTTTTTCCACAAACATATTATTTAGCCATAATTTTTTTATTTTTGCAAGGATTGCAGGAAAAAGTGGATCCTAAGATTTGTTGTGCAATTTCTCCGGAATATGGCGATACCCCTTATGTGGTCAAAAGCTACTTTTGAGGCACAGTGCAAAGCTCAAAAGGGAAGAAGCGCCATATTGGAGTTCACATTTTGTTGGACTGGTTTGAGGGTGCCATGCCATATTGGCAGAGCACCTGAAGTGCCTTAACAGCAGAAACCTCATATAAGAGACCCCATTTTACAAACTACACCTCTCAATGAATTCATCTAGGGGTGCAGTGATCATATTGACACCACAGGTGGGTCACAGATTTTAATACCATTGGGCAATGATCAAAAAAATTATTATATTTTTACCACCAAAATGTTGTTTTAGTCCCAGATTTTTTATTTTCACACAGGGAAATGGGTAAAAATTGCCCCAAAGTTTGTCCAACAATTTCTGCTGAATGTAAACATACCTCAAATGAGGTTGTACAGTGCTGTTTACCCATACGCCGAGACTCGGGAGAGGCAAAGCGCTATTGGCAAATAGTGCTCTACCCTCCCAAGTCTCTCCGTATGTCTAAGCAGTACTGTTATAGAGAAGGCATCCTGGAGCACAAAATTTCCTAGAATAGTTTGTGGACTCCATATACAGAGTGCTAGAAGAGCAGAATCTCTCCACAAATGACCACATTTTGGAAATTATAGCTCTTTGGGAATTTATCTACAGGTGTCTTGATGATTTTGACTCCATGGGAGTTTTCCAGAAACAAGCAGCAGTGGATGTTGCAGTGTCCGTACATTGTGCCCAGTTCATGCACCTGTAAATTAGGCAGGCTGTCATATCTGCAAAAATGCCAAACATGTGGACACTAAATGTAGATTAGGCAAAATGGAGCTCAGAAGGCAGTGGCAGCATTTCGGTTTGGGAGCACAGAAATTGCTGAGGAGTGACGGCCATTTCACTTTTTCAGAGCCTTTGTGCTACCAGTAACATGGAAACCCCCTATATTTCCATTAACAGATGATGGATGTGAGTGGGGACTTGCTTTTTATGTGGATTGAGTTGATGCTTTTGTTGGGAACATTTTACATAACAATTTGGATCACATTTATACTGCGCTCTATGCTGAGCACACCAAAATTTTGTTTAAGCCCCAGATTTTACATTTTCACATGGGGAAATGGGTAAAAATGCACCAAAATTTGTCCCACAATTTCTGCTGAATATAGAAATATCCCATAAGTGGCTGTACAGTACTGCTTAGCCATATCACAAGACTCGAGAGGGATTGGGAGCTATGACTAAGGTGTTGTGCAGGAGGCTACGCAGTTTTGTTATACAGGAGGCATCCTGGAGTGCAGAATTTTCTATAATAGATTGTGGACTCCATATACAGAGCCTCTAAGTGCCAGAATAGCAGAATCCCCCCTCAAGTGACCTCATTTTGGAAATTATACCCCTTTGGAAATTTATCTACAGATGTCGTGAAGATTTTGGCTGTGTTTTCCAGAAAGAAAAAGCAGTGGATGTTGTTGAGTGAAAATTGCAAAATGACGTTGTAGTGCACCCATAAATTAGGTAGGCTCTGATCGCTACAGAAGTGCTAAACATGTGGATACTACCTGTGGTTTAGGCACACAGGGGATCAGAAGGGAGAGGGATATTTGGATTTGGGAGCAGAGATTTTCTGAATTTCTTTTTGGGGCATGTGGGTCATTCCGCTTTTCCAGAGCCTTGTATCAACTCCACCCGCTGTGTTTGGAGGAAAAAGAAGAATGAGTACAACCCCAATAACACCGTCCCAACCTTGAGACATGATGGGGGAAACATCATACTTTTGGGGGTTCTTTTCTACAAACAGGATAGGATGACTGCATCGTATTGAAGGGAGGAAGGTTTCGGCCATGTATTTTGACCAACAATCTCCTTCCCTCAGTAAAAGGATTGAAGCATGACAATGATCCGAAACACACAGCCAGGGCAACTAAGGAGTGGCTCCGTTAAAAGCATTTCAAGGTCCTTGAGTTACCTAGACAGTCTCCAGACCTGAACCGAATAGAGAATCTTTGGAGGGAGCTGAAACTCAATGTTGCCCAGCGACAGTCCCGAAACCTGAAATATTTGGAAAAGATCTGTATGCAGGAGTGGGCTAAAATCCCTGCTGCAGTGTATGCAAACTTGGTCAAAAACTAAAGGAAACGACTGACTTCTGTAATTGCAAACAAAGATTTCTGTTCAAAATATGTTTTTCTATTGTATCAAATACTTATTTCATGCAATAAAATGCTAATTAATTTTGTCAAAATCATACAAAGTGATTTTCTGGATTTTTTTTATAAGATTCTGTATCTCAAAATTGAAGTATATCTACAGTACAAACTACAGACCACTTCATGTAACAAATACTTATTTTCCCCACCGTATACAGTATGTGCATATAATTGTTCTGTACAACCTTCAAACTGAATGGAGTGAAAAAATGATGCCTTTGGAAATGTGTGTTGCAATACTGTAGCTCCATTGGATTTCACTGAAATATAATAGTTTTTTGTTTTTCATTCCAAATAAATTGAGCGGAAAAAAATGTATATTCTATAGGATGGCATTTATGAAGGCATGTTCCCTTCAAAATGCTACTTCCCAAGTCAGTGCTTTGTGTATTGGACTGCTGGATTGATTCTGTTTTTACTCTTGCTCCTGAAGGTACTGGTGTGTTTGGTGCAAGATATATTCTTGCATCAAACACACTAGTGCCCTCTGGATCAACAGTGATTGCTTTGTGTATTGGACTGCTGTATTGAATCTGGTTTTATTCTTGCTCCTGATGGTACAGATGTGTTTGTTGCAAGATATATTCTTGCATCAAACACACTAGTGCCCTCTGGATCAACAGTGATTGCTTTGTGTATTGGACTGCTGTATTGAATCTGGTTTTATTCTTGCTACTGATGGTACAGGTGTGTTTGTTGCAAGATATGTTCTTGCAGGAAACACACCTGTACCATCAGGATCAACAGTGACTGCATTATGTCTAGAATTATTTTGTGATGCTGCATTGACTGTTTGGAAAGTTCACTCAGGTTTGTGTGCTGATAATGATGTTGGCATCAGTGCATTGTATAAAGTTTTTTCTTTGTTCTTCCAACAGTGAACAAAGTCCGCACACGTTGGCACTCGATGAAGGTTCGCTTCAACATTGATGTTCGTGCTGAGAGACAGGTTCGCAGTGGTTCAGCGGCAAGGACCAGAAGAAAGTATCGTTATTATCACGAGCTGGCGTTCCTGAGACCAGTCCTTGCCAGCAGAGCATAAGTATTTTTGTTTTTAACCTGTCCTTTTCTATTCCACAGCTGATGCTTCTTGTAAATGCATGATAGTAATGTATTTCCTTTCTTTCCACAGCACCTGGAGCAGCACCCTGCAACCTGTCCCTGGAGCGGTCCTTCATCGGATGACCTCGGACCCGTCCCAGCCATCCAACAGCCAGGAAGCATCTTGCAGGTCAGCAACATAGACAGCTGGTGACCAGGAAGCTAGTCAATCAGGTGTTTCCCTGTCCCTGGTCTCTGTCACTGGTTATGCGGGCACTACCCACCAGCGGCAGAGGGCCTTGGACAGGTCTGTCATGCCCGAGTTCATGCACTTGAACGAGGCCTTTCATGCCAGCCTCAAGGTGCTGTCAGCCAGAGTGGAAAGTGGTTTTTCCCTGATGGAACGCGGTTTTAACCACATAGAACACCGCTTCCACTCTGTCGACCAGCGCCTTGACCGTCTGGAGGCCGACCTCAGCAGACCCGCGCACCATTTTTTCAGTAAAATTGAACAGGGCATGGCGGATCACCTTAGTCCTGAGCAACAGCTGAGTGTGTTACAGGCCTGCAACACCGCTTACTTGCAGGCTATGCAGCAGAATCAGTATGTGCAGCCGTCAGTGGTGTAATTTCCAACAGTGCCACCACTGACTCCCTACACCTCACTACCGACTTCTGCTGCATACCACTGCACGGCCACCTGCATTCCAAGCCAAGCCGGACACCACTACACCACCCCAAATCCGAGTGCTGCTGGACATTCCACCGCCACCACCACTATGGCAAGCGCTGCTCCTGTCTGGAGCACCACCACCGCCACCGCACCACCTGCTTGGAGCACCGCCACCACAGAACCTGCTTGGGCCACGACACCTATTCTCCTGTTCAGAGCACTGCCACCATTTCTCCATCTAGGAGCACTGACACCACCACTCAACAGCATTCAAGAAGAACCACCACCACTCCTCATCATAGGAGCACCGCCACCACTCCTCATCATAGGAGCACCGCCACCACTCCTCCTCAAAGGAACACTGCCACCACACCTCATCAAAGGAGCACCGCCACCACTCCTCATCAAAGGAGCACTGCCACCACTCCTCATCAAAGGAGCACCGCCACCACTCCTCATCAAGGGATCACCGCCACCAATTATCCTCCTAGGAGTCCCGCCAACACTTCTCCTGCTTGGAGCACTGACACGTATCCTCCTTCTAGGAGCACCGACATGACTTTGTCTCCTAGGATCACCGCCACCGCCACTTCTTTGAGCACCGATACGAGTTTGTCTCCTTCACGAAGCACCGCCACTGCCACTTCTAGGAGCACGGCCACTGCCACCGCCACCATAGAGCAACAGAGGGGTGACCCACATTCCATCTTTTACAGGTCAATGCCACGGTCCACCAGCTCCAGGCGGTCGAGCAATGTAAGGTGGTCACACGGTGGAAGTCGGTCCAGGCAGGATACTCCTGCGCCAAAGAAAAAAAAAGACTTTGTTTGTCCATCCACCCTCTCCTCCTAATTTGTCTCAACCTGCCTCCACGTCCATCCCTGAGCTCCCTTCCCCCAGTACTTTCGTTGCCCCTCCTCTTAGAACCCCTTCCTCACCTTCCAGCCGTTCCTCGTCTCTCCACACCCCCAAAGAATCCCAATCTTCCCCCAAATGTCATTCATAATAATTTTTTTTTTTTTTTTAAATAAATGTGCAATTCTGCATTCAAAAAATATGGTTTGGTTATTGTGTCTTTTGCCGACTACACACACTGCGCCGTACACACACTGCGCGGTACACTTAGCATTTTTGACACCAGATATCTCCATTACTGAGACATGTTTGTTGTGTCAGTCTTGGAGATATGTGGTGTCAAAAAAACAAATCTATATGACTTGTATTTTCACCACCAGTCTCTTCAGTCTTCTAATATTGCACAGACTGAATCGAGCAGGGTTCCCCAACCGTAGTCGTCAAGGCCCACCAACAGATCATGTTTTAAGGATTTACTTTTTTATTGCTCAGGTGAAGCAGTTATCATCACCGGAGCAATGGAATTCCTTAAAACATGATCTGTTGGTGGGCATTGAGGACTGGAATTGGGGAACCCTGCTGGATTCAGTCTGTGCAATATTAGAAGAATGTAGAGACTTGTGTGGAAAATACAAGTGATATAGATTAGTGTTTTTGACACCAGATATCTCCATTACTGAGACATGTTTCTTGTGTCAGTATTGGAGATATGTGGTGTCAAAAAAACCAAATCTATATGACTTGTATTTTCACCACCAGTCTCTTCAGTCTTCTAATATTGCACAGACTGAATCGAGCAGGGTTCTCCAACTCCAGTCCTCAAGGCCAACCAACAGATCATGTATTAAGGAATTCCATTGCTCCGGTGATAACTGCTTCACCTGAGCCAAAAAAAAGGAAATCCTTAAAGCATGATCTGTTGGTGGGCCTTGAGGACTAGAGTTTGGGAACCCTGGAATAGAGGATGGTGTTGAGTGCAAGGTACATCTATTGTTACCTTGCCTAAATTTTTTTATTACCATCATCATTTAACTATTTTTGAGACAAGGCAAGGGGATTGTAGATATACATTGTAATTAACCACATACTCTATTAAGTGTGTGTTGAATAAAATGATGTCATGATGGTGAAAATAAATGCTATATTTACTTCACCAATACCCTGGCCTTGTATCATAACTATCACACCTGGCCAGGTGAATACACATGAGTTTTAACCTGCAGCGTTGCTTCAGTCTCCATATATTTGAAGCAGACTGTAGCGATGCTGCAGTTTAAGTCATAAGTGTATTCTCCTGCTCATGTGTGATAACTTTGTGAAGTCAGTATGCGTCAGTTTCTGCGTCCTCACTAGAGTTGAGAGAAATGGGTCGGTCAAATTAAAAAATCGCCGACTTTAGCTAAAGTCGGGCTTCGCTGATCGAAACCCGACCATAGCATGAGGTCGGCCATGAGGTCGCCGAGCCGAGCACCAAAGTCACGTTTCAAATAATGCTTCCAGCGCCTTTTCTCAGCCAATGATGGACGACACACACTGTGGGCAACGCGATGACATGGGCAGCGGCCACCACCATCTTAGAGAAGGGCATTAAAGTGATTGGCTGGCTTTGTGTGGCGTCACAGTGGCTATAAAAGGCCGTGACCGCCGACCACCATCTTACTTCTGCCGATATTAGAATAGTGAGAGGTGCTGCTGCTGATTCTGAATAAGGGAGAGCGTTAGGCAGGGAAGAAGAAAAAAAAATTGCTTCTGCTGATAGCGCTTTTCACTGTACAGTTAGTGTGCAGTGAAAGGGGAGGATTTTTGTTGTGCACACTGCTGTTCAAACTGCTTTTTTCAAAGCACTCAAACTTTTATTATTTTGTTCTGGTGGGTTACCGAGCGTTCATTTTTTTCACACACCGTATAGCGGTGTACGCTCCTCACACACTACCGTGTACTGGCTGGAATCACTGACAAATACAAGCTATCTGTGTGTGACTCTGGAAAAACAAGCCGAGGAGATTTTCCATTTTTCCAGACCTACACCTTATAGAGATGTCCGCTTTTCCAACAGTTTCGTATATCTGCTGTTTGATAACGGTTAAAACTATACAGAGACAGCGTGTGTCACTCCGTATAAAAATAGACGGAGATTGACAATTTTCCATACAGACACCGTACAGCGGTGTATGCTCCTCACACACTACCATGTACCGGCTGGTATCACGGACAAATACAAGCTATCTGTGTGTGACTCTGGAAAAACAAGCCGAGGAGATTTTCCCTTTTCCAGACCTACCCCTTATAGAGCTGTCCGCTTTTCAAACAGTTTCATATATCTGCTGTTTGATAACGGTCAAAACTATACAGAGACAGCATGTGTCACTCCGTATAAAAATAGACGGAGATTGACAATTTTCCATACAGACACCTTATTGCGGTGTACGCTCCTCACACACTACCGTGTACCGACTGGTATCAGGGACAAATACAAGCTATCTGTGTGTGACTCTGGAAAAACAAACCGAGGAAATTTTCCATTTTTCCAGACCTACACCTTATAGAGCTGTCCGCTTTTCAAACAGTTTCGTATATCTGCTGTTTGATAACGGTCAAAACTATACAGAGAAAGCGTGAGAAATAGACGGAGATTGACAATTTTCCATACAGACACCGTATAGAGCTGTCCGATTCTCAAACAGTATTGTATATCTGCCGTTCGCATTACAGTGACATCTATACAGAGTCAGCGTGTGTGTGACACTCCGTAAATACATATACGGAGATTGTTAGTTACACAAAAAACGTATACAGCTGTACACTTCTGATACAGTTCCGTATATCTGCTTGTTGGATCACGGTCAAATACATACTGGGAGAGCGTCATTGACTAACAAAATATATACAAAGATTTAATTTTTTTAATACACCTTACACAGGTGGACGCTCCTCATACAGTACCATCTCTCTGCTGGTATTTTTGGTACATTTTCCCAAACATTAGAAAGTATGGTGGAAGAGGCCGCAGACGTGGGCAGGGGGGCGCAGCTGGTAATGATGGTGGTGGTGCATCAGCTGGTTCTGGCAAAAGCACAATAGCAGCTAAGGCAGGAGGTGTGGAGCCTGCGTCATCGTCTGGCCCAAGAAGGCCAGTAAGGTTCCCTTTTCTTGGAGTAGGAAAACCGCTTTTAAAGCCAGAGCATCAGGAACAGGTTTTGGCGTACATTGCCGAAACAGCCACCAGCTCTATTGTCTCCTCTTCTGAACGTTCGAAACCTGCAAGCACGTAGTTGTCAGTGCAGGGTTCTGGTCAGGAAAAACACCTTTCCTTGTGTCCTTCACCCCCACCAAAAGTTAAGGATGTGGCAGCCCACACTTCATATTACTCTATGGAGCTCTTTTCACATACCATGCCTGGGTTATCCAGTCAAATCCTGAATTCCCTAGTCCAAGATGAATCTGACATGGAATGCACTGATGCACAGCCACTGCTAGATGATTCTGCTGGTACATTGACCCACAGCACTACATTGCCCTCGCAGTCTACTAAGCCAGAATCTGACCCTGATGAAACTCAGGTGCCCCTTCCCGCATACTATACCACCTTACACGGTGACACAGAGGAAGGTAAAGAGGAAGGTGCAGATGACTTTGAAGAGGAGGTGATGGATGACCCAGTTCTTGACCTGGATTGGCATCCATTGGGGGAGGAGGGTGGCGCTGGCAATAGTTCAGATAAGGAGAAGGATCTGCAGCAGGCATTGACATCGCAGCAGCGGTTATCTGGCAGGCCCATAGCTGTCCAAAAATGTGGACTAAAAACTAAAAGAGTTGCAGGACAGCTTGGCCAGACGGTCAACTTAGCACAGCGTGCAAGACCAGAAAATGTATACCATGGTAGGAAGAGTGCAGTGTGGCACTTCTTTGTCCAAAATCCTACTGATGAGGCAAAGGTTACCTGTAAGAAGTGCGGAAGGACCTTTAGCCGAGGTAAACAACTCAGAAATTTGAATACCAGTTGCATGCTTAGACATTTAATCAACATGCACTTGCAAGGGTGGACTGACTACAAAACCTCAGGTAGCACATGTGCACCTGCTCCGACTGAAGGAAGCCAGCAATGCTCCATCGCTTCCCCCACTGTAAGACCACCGCCACCGTTAAGCACACCACAAGCACTAAATGTTGAGGTGTCGTCGCAAGGCCAAAGCACTCAGGGAATCACAATGGTTTTGCAACACAACACTGAATCTAGGCCATCACCACCAATACCATCATCAACCCCCTCTCACTCCGTCCGGTCCACCGCTACTTTCCCCATATGCAGCTCTCCAGCCCAGCTCACCCTACCAGACACTCTGAGTAGGACAAGAAAGTACACATCCTCTCATCCATGTACACTGTGTTTGAACGCCTACATTGCCAAACTAATCTCATTAGAGATGATGCCCTACCGTTTGGTTGAAAGCGAAGCTTTCCGCGAGCTCATAGCCTACGCAGTCCCACGTTATGACCTATCCAGTCGGCACTTCTTTTCGAGAAAAGCCATCCCAGCTATCCACCTGCATGTGAAAGACCGCATTGTCCATGCACTGAAGCAATCAGTGAGTGGAAAGGTGAACCTCACATGGTCCACTAGGCATGGCCAGGGCTGTTACGTGTCCATCACTATGCACTGGGTTAATGTGGTGGATGCCGGCTCCACAGGGGACAGCGGCGGTGGAACAGTGCTGCCTAGCCCACGTTATAGGAAACAGTTGGCTGTAGGCTTTCAACCCTCATCCTCCATAAGCGAAAGCTCATCCACAGAGCGCAGTCACATGAGCACTCCATCCGCAGCTGGCAGTGTTGCACACGAGGTGTCCCACTATCGAACAGCTAGTGGTAAGCGACAGCAGGCTGTGTTAAAGATGATGTCTTTGGGCGACAACAGACACACCGCGGAAGTACTGGCCGACTACTTGCAGCGACAAACTGAGTCATGACTGGGCAGTCTACATCTTGAGCCAGGCAAGGTAGTCAGTGATAACGGCTGTAAGTTTGTGGCAGCCATAGCCCATGCAAAACTCAGACACATACCTTGCCTGGCTCACACTTTGAACCTGGTGTTGCAGTGCTTCCTTAATAATTATCCAGAGTTAACATCCCTGCTCCATAAGGTGCGAAGAACGTGCTCGCACACCCGTCTCTCAAACGTCCACTCCAGTCGTATGCAGAAGTGGCAGCAATTGCTCCTCCTCCCCAAGCACCGCCTAATCATAGACGTTGCAACAAGGTGGAACTCCAGCCTGCAAATGGATGAGAGGCTGTGCGTACAGAGGCAGGCTGTAATGCATTTGTTGGAGGATACACGGGCAGGCAGTTTGAGGGAAGACATGGAATTGTCAGGTGTGCAGTGGTCAAAGCTGAAAGACCTCTCTAAAGTCCTTTAGTATTTTGAGGAATGCACATGGCTGGTAAGCGCAGACGACGCCATCATAAGCATGAGCATCCCACTTATGCGTCTGCTTATGCAAAGTTTGACGCACATTAAGGATCTGGCGTCTGCAGCGGAGGAGGAACAGGAGGAGGAGGAGGAGGAGGAGGAAGGAAGCCTTGCTGACAGTCAGTCATTGTCTGGTCAGGGAACTGGCCTGGACGAGGTGGATGAAGAAGAGGAAGAGGAGGAGGAGGATGAGGGGATGATTAGCAGCAGGGCAAGCGAGCTCCTGTAAGGCATATTGTGCCAATTCAGGCCTGCTGCTAGTGTGTTATCTGAAAGAGTCTTCAGTGGTGCTGGATCAATCCTGACAGAAAAAAGTACCCATCTGTGGACCCAAAATGTTGATGATCTAACCTTCATTAAAATTAACCATGCATGGGTTTCAAAGGATTTTGTCCCACCCTCCCCTGCTGACACGTAGGTTGCCAGAAAAATGGCTCGCTTTTGTCCTCCTCTTCCGTGGACTTCCCCAAATTACTCCATTTGCAGCTGCTGAATGTCCAACATCAACATTTGCCATTTTTTCCACCTCCCTAACTGGGCTACCTCCCCCAACAAGGCCAGAGTCACCACCTGGCGCATGCACCCGTGCGAGTGCCGTTGCCCTGGACAGGTGGGTGGGCCTACTCTTGGGCAACGGCACTGGCACAGGGTCCCTCATAGTACAATCAAGTGTCACTGATGGTGGGGGTGCACACCCGCCGTCAGACACACCGGCGTACTATGAGGGGCCCTGTGCCAGTACCGCCAGCCATGGATGGACCCACTGATGGCTGACGGCACTGGCGCAGGGCCCCTCATAGTACAATACAGTGTCTCTGATGGTGGGGGGGCCCACTCGCCGTCAGACACACCAGCGTACTATGAGGGGCCCTGTGCCAGTACCATCGCCCATGAGTCTGCCCCCCCTGCTTGGTCATGGCCACAGCACTTGCAAGTTGCAATACTTACCTCGCCCTGCTCCACCGCTGTGTAGTCTGGCCAGTTAAATCCTTCACAGGGACAGCTGTTATGAATGAGTCACCGTAGGAGGCAAAAACAGAAGTGCTAGCTAAGTCCAGAAAACCAGAGAAGTTGGCAGCTATCGGATTGCAGACCCCTGAACCTATCAACACAACTAGCAGTAGCCGTGGGGGGTTCCTACGATGCCCTAGACCCCTCTATCACAGCCGGAGGACTATATAGCCTAAAGACAGAAAGGGAAATCTAAACTGCCCCAGAGCAGACCCCAAAGCAAAAGGCAGCCCCCAACATATAATGACGGTGAAGCAAGAAGAAAGAACACTAACACAGACAGAAAGATAGACTGAGCAAAGACGGGGCCCAAGCTAACTAGACAGGAAAGGACAGGAAGGCTGCTGTCTGCAATCCGTGAAAAACCCTATGAAAATAAGAGCCAACAAACTGACAGTGAAAAAGGCCCTGAAGACGCTAGGCTTCAAAAAGGCTATGTCAGTACTCAGGAATATTCTGAAGACAGAGCAACCGGCAAAAGGAGATTCAGCTCACCCCAGCAGGGAATGGCAGAATCCAGAAAAGCAAGGCAAACAAAAACAAACACAAATGCTAACAGGCAAAGCAGAAAACTTAGCTTTCGAGGAGCAGGAATCAGACTGGTCTCCTAGAAGTCCACAGAGAAATCACCCGCAGGGCAGAAGGGCGTCGGCAGCCTTATATCCAGTCCGTGACTCCACTCAGCCAGTCATCATCATTAGGCTCAGGTGCCTGATAATCAGGCTCATTACCTTCCTTTACCAGAATAGGGAGTTCACCAGACCTCAGTGACGAAGGGGAAAATGAACTCACAACAGACAGCCACTAGAAATTTGGTGTATTGATCGATGATGGTTAAGATGTAGCTATGGCCTGTCCTGCTGGCCTCTACCTTCAGATGATCAATGGCTACCATTTTACCATTTGTAATGGACGTCAACTTACAAGCAGATGCAGTGGTGCTTTATGATCACCTTTCACAGTTGTGATAGTCACAGACGAGTGACATTCCTGCCACCATTTTTCAATGTCTCCTCTCATGCCAATCCAATAGAATCGCCTACGGCCTGTGGCTTCTGTCTTTTGCACTCCAAAGTTACCTGACAGATCATGATAGGCAGTGAGGACAATGTCTACATCTCTCCCTGTGATCACAATTTGATGGAGATGAGTAACGGTGATGGGTTCCACGGTACTTCGATACGGCAAACATTTCTTCACAAGAACTGTTTTCACTGTCTCCACAGACAAAGTAATTGAGGGTCAGCATCGCCTCTGAGAATTCTCCCAGGAGTTTTTCCTGTGATTAATAATTCCAAAATTTCTACAATCACTCAACTTTCTGTCTGTACTTGTATCCATCTCATTTCCTCTTGCGGAGAGTCTGGACTGTCTTACTGAGACTGAAGTATATATGAAGATTGAAAAATACCCCAACAGTGTATACTGGTGTATGCTTCGAATACATAACCCTTTTTCTACTTTTTAGATTCTTGTCTAATCCATACTGAGGCTGTGTCTTTGTCGGACTCTGGAAATATACACACAAATTTTTAATGTTTAAACTATGCTATATATACATGCTATCCAGTGATACTGTACCCTTTCTCAACTTTCTACAATCACATCAAATCCATACTGGGCCTGAGACCATCTGAGTCTGCCTCCTGATATATAGACATAGATTTTTAATGTGTAAGCTATGCTATATATATACCTGTTATCCTGTGATACTGTACCCTTTCTCAACTTTCTACAATCTTGTCGAATCCATACTGGGCCTGAGAACGTCTGAGCCTGCCACCTGACTAGAGATGAGCGGTGTTCGAGTCGACCTGTTCGCCAAGTTAAAATTCCAGCTGTTTTGGATGGTGTTCGAGCCGTTCGTCGAACTCGAACACTTTGCTTAAAATTTGGATGTTCGAGGTTCCGTTCGAAAACGGTTCGTTCACCAAAAGCGTAACTTCATTTTCACATCAATAATGGTTTTCAATGTTAATAAACTGTTTCATGGCATAGTAGCGGTGTGTGGTAGCAAGCGGTGTAGGGCACCTGTCAAGGAGCTACACCATGTGTGTTTCTAATAATTTTTTACCGCATCTTGTCCAGAAAATCCTTTAGGGCCTTGTAGCACTGTCTGCTACTCAGCAGAGGAGCCCACCAGTGAACCTAGCTATGCCGCCTGTTTATGAAAGAACCAGTTTTTGACTGCGTTTAGCACAGTTAATACTTTGGGCCTAGTAACTGTGTCTGCTACTCATCAGAGGAGCCCCCCCGTGAACCAAGCTGTGCCGCCTGTTTATGTAAGAACCATTTTTTAACTCCATTTAGCCCAGTGAATACTTTGGGACTAGTACCGGTGTCTACTGCCCAGCAGAGGAGCCCACCTGTGAACCTAGCTATGCCGCCTGTTTATGTAAGCACTGTCTGCTACTCAGCAGAGTTTCCCACCCGTGAACCAAGCTATGCCGCCTGTTTATGTAAGAACTGCGTGCTACTCAGCATAGGAGCCCAGCTGTTAAGCAAGCTACAGCACCTGTGGTTTGGACACTTAATTTTTCCATTCTTTCTGGAATGCCGGTTAGGCCTAATTCCAGAATTCCGGTTGACCTGCACTTACTGGGAAATCCTCGTTCGCGGGGAAGAATTGGAATCCCAGATCCCCATCACTAACGGTGTTCAGCGGGCTTTCTGCACCTGTAAACGACACATGTTGGTCCTTTCAGTGTAGCGCGCATGCAGCCCCGGACATGTAAGGGCATGACAGACCTGTTATTGCTCGATCTCGCGTGCCAGAACCTCGCGTGTCCCTCTAGTAAGCTTGACGCGTACCACGGGGGCATGCCGGAGTCTCGTTCGTTAACGGAATTAAGCTGACAAATCGCTAGCACAACTAAACACGGACATCCACCACCACCCACTGAATCGACAAAGCTTGCAATCTGTCCATCTTTTCTGTAGCTGGCATAGTTGAGGTTTCCCGGGTGGAGTCGAATTAAGCCGCAGGCTCCACTCCTGGTGGTGCCCTTCTGGACATTCCTTTAACGTTCAGCTTTGCAACCATACTGCCCCCGGAAACCAAACACTTTGCCTTCATGGACGCTGTTCGGAAGTTCATGGGAATAACGCCGCCCGATCGGCAGTTGGCATAATTTATGGTGGGAAGTCCGATGGTATATGATCGTCTTCGATTTCAGATTTTTATTTTTTTTTAGAATCTTACATTTTTATTCCAGCCTTTCTTGACGTCATAAGGGCATGACATGCCTATATCTGTATTTCCTCCTCCTCCTTTTACACCTTCACCTCTTTTCTATATGTAGTTGCCCTTTTCCATATGTTATTTTTGTATTTTGAGCATTTTGTCTGCTTTGGGACACCTTTTAAGTGTTTTGTATTTGATTTCTATTTGTTAGTATGTGTTTGTGTTTGCCTGCCATTGTTTTCAATGGTGTTCGACGGTGTTCGTCGAACGTTCTACGAACATTCAACGAACTTGTCTCCTGTTCGACGAACCAAAACGAACTCGAACACTAGCGGGGTGGCTCAACAATACGCCTGATATATTGACGTACATTTTTAATGTTTAAAATATGCTATATATACCTGGTATCTGGTGATACTGTACCCTTTCTGCCAGGAAGTCCTCCTCCACCCACCACTCTAAATGTATCATTGACACCTGGAACATTTTCCCACATGTGTGATTATTTCTTGCGGATCTTCTTGTTATATTGTGGTGTGATCCATCCTGAGCATGTGACAGTCTGTGGGTTAGTCCTGCAATTTAGATGTACATTTAAAAATTACCCCAACACTAGTGTATACAGCTCTACGCTTGTGATACATTACCCATTTCCTGCTTTTTATATTCTGGTCTAATCCAAACTGACCAAGTGAGAGTTATTTTCTGACTGTGGAAATAAATGCTGAGATTGACAACAATGACCCCTACACTGTGTATAGCTGTACTCTTCAGATCCATTACCGTTTTACGGCTTTTTATATTGTGTTGTAATCCATACTGAGCCTGAGAGCGTCTGTGTCTGCCTCCTGAAATATCTACGGAGATTTAGAATGTTTAAACTATACTATATATACCTGCTATCTGATGATACACTTTTTCTACTTTTTATATTATTGTCTAATCCATACTGAGCCTGTGAGCGTCTCTGTGTGACTGATGGAATATATAGAGAGATTGACAATTATCCTTTGACTGTATAGAGCTGTACGCTTCTGATACAGTACCATATATCTGATGGGTTCATGTTCTGCAACATTTTGAAGTTTGGTGGAACAGGCCGTGGACGTGGGCGTGGGGGGGCCAGCTGGTGCTGATGGTGGTGGTGCATCCTCTGGTAGTGGCAAAAGCACAATAGCAGCTAAGGCGGGAGGAGTTGAGCCTGCATCATGGTCTGGCTCCAGAACACCTGGAAGGCTACCTTTTCTGGGAGTAGGTTAACCACTTTTAAAGCCGGAGCATCAGGAACTGGTTTTGGCTTACATTGCCGAAACAGACTCCAGCAAATATGCCCTCCTCTTCTGGAGTTTCAAAAATGCAAGCACTGAGTCATCAAGTGCTGGCTCCTGGTCAGGAAGAAACCCTTTCCTTGTGTCCTTCATCCCCACCAAAAGTGAATGATGCAGCAGGCCACACTTTACATTAGTCCATGTAGCTCTTTCTATCATACCATGCCTGGGTTATCAAGTCAAATTGTGAATTCCCCAGTCCAAGATGAATCTGACATGGAGTGTGGGTGGCCAGCCAGGGCAATCGGTACCCGGCCGGTGTCTCAGAGGGATGTGTCACGTTGGTGGTGACGACCCGTTCCGTGGCACTGGGCGTCCATGCAAATGGGTGAATAACGTTTACAGGTGAATGATACATGACGCCACCTGTGGTTTCTGATCAGATTGACCTGTGCTGCAGTGTCGCTTCTCTAGGACAGATGTTGTGGTGCAGCTAAGATGTAGAAGCACTGCACAGGTAGGGCCACAGTCGCAGGGCAGATGAAAGAGTTGGTAGATGGTGTGCAGTGCAGGATGTAGCAGAGCTGTGCGCCAGGCGCAGGAGAAAGATGACAGACACAGTCGTGCAGTTTCTTGTACTTGGTAAGTGCCGTCCTGGACCCAGAGTACAGATGGAGAAGGAGTTGGTCAGCCTGGAAGCAAATTTGGAATTCTGCAGATTGGTAGTGTGGCCTCCGTTCTAGCGCTTATCTGAGGTACTCGCAGTACTGAGTTCACTGAAGTTCCCCCTGTTGACTCTCTTTTGGAACTTTCTCGTATGGCAGGCAGCCATAGTCTTTTCCTTCTGGCTCACAGACGTTGCTGCTGGGGCCTCCGAGCCTTAGTTGGGAACAGAGCATTTACAGCTGCTACTTCCTCCGGTTTCTACTGCAGGACCGTCAGTGTCCCTACAAACTCGGAGACCGGGATCCCGACCATGCAATCCAGCTAGGAGTGAGCCTTAACTCTGCTCATCCACCAGCTCCCCTTCTCACGTCAACACACTTCCCCTTCCCTTCACAGACTGCCCTAACTTACCTCCTCCCGACCACAGAGAGCATCTCCTCAGCAGTCAGGTTCAGTGGTCTCCCTGCTGGCCTGGAGTGGGAACTGTGTTGTGTTTTGGTTTAACTGCTAGAGAGATCCTTCGTTGCTCCCAAGCATGACATCACACTCCCTAGGAGGAAGGTAGTGCCACTGTGGCGACCGTACTCCTGGGGGCGCCACAAGTGCACTGATGCCCAGCCACTGCTAGATGATTCTGCTGGTACATTGACCCAGACCACTACATTCCCCTCGCACTCTACACAGCCAGAATCTGACCCTGATGAAACTCAGGTTCCCATTCCCGCATACTATACCACCTTACACGGTGACAAAGAGGAAGGTGCAGATGAAAGTGCAGGTTCCTTGAGCAGGTGAGGGGGGCACACTCATGGGCGACTGCACTGGCACAGGGCCCCTCATAGTACGCAAAAGTGTCTCTGCAGGTGGGAGGGCCCTCCATCCGCCGTCAGGCACACCGCCGTACTATGAGGGGCCCTGTGCCAGTGCCGTCGCCAATGAGTGGGCCCCCCTTGCTTGCTCAGGATCACAGCACTTGCAAAGTTGAAATACTTACCTCTCCCTGCTCCACCGCCATGACGTCTTCCGCGTTTCCTGACAGTGACATTCTGGTCAGAGAGCACAATGACATCATGTCTGTACTCCCTCTGCCTAAACAGTCCAAGTGCAGTGAGATGGAAGATGGGGACGACGAGGTGTTCAGACTAGTACAGGGATTCCCTAGCGAGGAGACTTATTTAATTGTTTTCAATGTTGGCACAGCAATTTTTGGGGAGCACTATACTCTGGAGAATTATATATGAGGCCCATCATACACTGGAGCATTCCAAAGGTGGACATCAGACACTGGAGCAGCATTTACAGGGCCCATTATACACTGGAGCATTAGAAATGGGGCCCATTATATATGGATCATTATTTGGGCCCACAAGACAGTGGAGCTTCATCCATGGGGACCAACATATACTGTAGCATTATGTGGAGCTCATCATATACTGTATGGAACATTATATGGGACCAATAATTCTGTATGGAGAAATATATGGGCCTCCTTACTCTGTATAGCGCACTATGCGATGGCCATAATACTGTATGGAGTAATATACTGTCCGTTTTTGGAGCTATTGGAGAATTTAAAATGGATATCAGTCATGAGATATAAGAAGTGAAGTATTTTTCATTGTACTATACCACTATTTCTCTGCCGTATCAGAGGATCATGAATTGTGGCATGTGTTAAAGGAGCCCAGTGACACTCTTTGGCCCAGGGCCCACGAAAATCATTTTATAAAGTAAATTAAGGTTGGCAAGCTTAAGTAATAAGAATTGATGTTTTTGGCATTAAAATGGGCACTGTAGGTGTGTTTCCTGTCCTCCACTCACTGCCGACTTTGGTTCCCCATTGACTTGCATTGGGTTTCATGTTTCAGTCGGCCTTCGACTTTTCACGATAATCGGCCAATTGCGTTCGACCCGACTTTTGAGAAAGTTGGGTTTCATGAAACCCTACTCAACCCGAAAAAAGGCAAAGTCGCTCATCCCTAATGACGACTACTGGCTGGCCAGCATCCTCGATCCACGCTACAAAGGCAAATTACACAACATCATGCCACAGGAGAACCTAGAGATAATATTGGCTAACAAACAAGCAACTCTGGTAAACCGTTTGTTTCATGCTTTCCCAGCACACAGTAGCAGTGCTGGTTCTCCCACAAGCCATAGTGGGCACAATGGAAGAGGTGTTCGTGGTGCACACAGCCGAAGTGACGTTGGAGACAGGAGTTTAATGACCATGTTGTGGAATGATTTCTCAAGTACTGCTCACACGACTGCTAATACTGCATCGATTACAAGTGACAGGAGACAGCAGTTGTCAACTATGGTTCCAAACTACTTCTCCTCCCATATCGATGTTCTCCCTCACAGGTCATTCCCCTTTGACTATTGGACCTCTAAACTGGACACCTGGCCTGAATTGGCACACTATGCCTTACAGGAGCTCACTTGCCCTGCTGCTAGTGTGTTATCTGAAAGAGTCTTCAGTGCTGCTGGATCAATCATGACAGAAAAAAGGACCCGTCTGTCTACCCAAAATGTTGATGATCTAACCTTCATTAAAATGAACCATGCATGGGTTTCAAAGAATTTGGCCCACCTTCCCCTGACGACACATAGGTTGCCAGAAAACTGCCTCGCTTTTGTCCTCCTCTACCTCGGACTTGCCCAATTCCGCCATTTGCAGCAGCTGAATGTCCAGCCTACACATCAACATAAGCCATTTTTTAAAGCTCCCTAACTAGGCTGCCCACCCCCACCAAGGGCTGGGGTCAACACCTGGCACACCCGGGCAAGTGCCATTGCTCTGAACAGGTGGATGGACCCACTGATGGCTGACGGCACTGGCGCAGGGCCCCTCATAGTACAATACAGTGTCTCTGATGGTGGCGGGGCCCACTCGCCGTCAGACACACCAGCGTACCATGAGGGGCCCTGTGCCAGTACCATCGCCCATAAGTCTGCCCCCCCTGCTTGGTCATGACCACAGCACTTGCAAGTTGCAATACTTATCTCTCCCTGCTCCACCGCTGTATAGTCTGGCCAGTTAAATCCTTCACAGGGACAGCCACTAGAAATTTGGTGTATTGATCGATGATGGTTAAGATGTAGCTATGGCCTGTCCTGCTGGCCTCGACCTTCAGATGATCAATGGCTACCATTTTACCATTTGTAATGGACGTCAACTTACAAGCGGATGCAGTGGTGCTTTATGATCACCATTCACAGTTGTGATAGTCACAGACGGGTGACATTCCTGCCACCATTTTTCAATGTCTCCTCTCATGCCAATCCAATAGAATCACCTACGGCCTGTGGCTTCTGTGTTTTGCACTCCAAAATGACCAGACACATCATGATAGGCAGTGAGGACTATGTCTACATCTCTCCCTGTGATCACAATTTGATGGAGGCGAGTACCGGTGATGTGATCCACGCTAATGCGATATAAAGCAATCATTTCTTCACAAAGAACCATTTTCGCTGTCTCCACAATGCATCACCTCTGCAACATCTACCGGGAGGTTTTCCCGCGATGAGTATCTCCCAAATTTCTGCTAACACTCGACTTTCTGTCTGTACTTGTATCCATGTAGTTTCCAGTAGCGGAGAGTCTGGACTGGCATACTGAGATTGAAATATACGAAGATTTAAAAGTACCACAACACTGTATACTGTTGTACACTTCAAATACCTTTCCCTTTATCTACTTTTTAAATTCTGGTGTAATACATAGTGAGACTGTGAGTGTCTGTGTCTGACTCCGGAAGTATAGACAGAAATTTACAATTACCCCTAGACTGGATACACCTGGTATGTGCTGATACAGTACCTTTGTTCAAAATTTTTTTTTATGGTATCATCCATAGTGAGTGAGCATGTGTGGTTTACGCCTTCTATATATATGGTGAATCGGAGATACCAATTTTTACCCTATACTCAATACAGCTTGTATCATGTTAAACAGTACCTTTGTTCGACATTTAGTATTATGGTCAAATCCATACTGAGTAAGCGTCTGAGAGTGACTATGGGACTATGTATATGGAGATTTCAATTGTACCCTATAATATATATACTTGCTATCTTGTTATCCAGTACCTTTTTTAACAACATTTTTTATTATGGTGAAACCCAGACTGAGTGAGGGTCTCAGGGTGACTCAGGAAATATATACCGAGATTTCAAATTTGGCCAACACTGTATACAGCTGTACGCTTCTGATACAGTAACCTTTTTTGCTATTTAGATTCTGGTGTAAACCATAATGAGCCTGTGAACATCTGTCTGTTACTCTGGAAATATATTTGGAGCTTTAAGATTACCCCAACACTGTATACAGCTGTATGCTTGTGTTACATTACCCATTTACAGCTTTGCATATTCTTGTGTCATCCATACTGGGCCTGAGAGCGTTTGCGTCTGACTCCTGAAATATATACGGAGATTCATAATGTTTACACAATACTATATATATAGTACCTTGTATCTGGTGATACTGTACCCTTTTTCAACTTTTTATTTTATTGTGTAATCCATACTGAGCCTGTGAGCGTCTGTGTATGACTCATGAAATATATACGGAGATTTACTGTTATCTCTAGACTGTATAGAGCTGTACGCTTCTGATACAGTAACATATATCTGCTGGTATTTTGGGTCCATTTTCCAAAACATGAGAAAGTATGGTGGAAGAGGATGCAGACGTGGGTGAGGGGGCCACCTGGTACTGATGGTGGTGGTGGTGCATCTGCTGGTAGGGCCAAAAACACAATAGCAGCTAAGGCAGGAGGTGTTGAGCCTGCGTCATGGTGTAGCTCCAGAAGGCCTGTAAGGCTCCCTTTTCTGGGAGTAGGTAGACTGCTTTTAAAGCCAAATTATCAGGAAATGTTTTTGACTTACATTGCTGAAACAGCCTCCAGCTCTATCACCTCCTCTTCTGAAGTTTCAAAAAATGCAAGCACTAAGTTGTCAGTGCAGGCTTCTGGTCAGGAGCAACCCCTTTCGTTGTGTCCTTCACCCACACCAAAAGTGAAAGATGCGGCAGCACATGCTTCAGATTACTTCATGGAGCTCTTTTCACATATCATGCCTGGGTTCATTAAAAATGGGGCCCATCATATACTGGAGCATTCCAAATGGGGGACATCAGACACTGGATCTGCATTTACAGGGGCCATTATACACTGGAGCATTAGAAATGGAGCCCATTATATATGGAGCATTATTAGGGCCCATCATACACAGGAGCATCATTCATGAGGCCCATCATATACTGGAGCATTCCAAATGGGGGACATCAGACACTGGAGCAGCATTTACGGGGCCCATTATACACTGGAGCATTAGAAATGGAGCCCATTATAAATGGAGCATTATTAGGTCCAAACATACACTGGAGCATCATCCATGATGCCCATCATATACTGGAGCATTCCAAATGGGGGACATCAGACACTGGAGCAGCATTTACGGGGCCCATTATACACTGGAGCATTAGAAATGGAGCCCATTTTATATGGAGCATTATTAGGGCCCATGATACACTGGAGCATCATCCATGAGGCCCATCATATACTGGAGCATTCCAAATGGGGGACATCAGACACTGGAGCAGCATTTACAGGGCCCATTATACACTGGAGCATTAGAAATGGAGCCCATTATATATGGAGCAATATTAGGGCCCATCATACACTGGAGCATCATCAATGAGGCCTATCATATACTGGAGCATTCCAAATGGGGGACATCAGACACTGGAGCAGCATTTACGGGGCCCATTATACACTGGAGCATTAGAAATGGAGCCCATTATATATGGAGCATTATTAAGGCCCATCATACACTGGCGCATCATCCATGAGGCCCATCATATACTGGAGCTTTCCAAGTGGGGGACATCAGACACTGGAGCAGCATTTACGGGGCCCATTATACACTGGAGCATTAGAAATGGAGCCCATTATAAATGGAGCATTATTAGGGCCAATCATACACTGGAGCATCATCCATGATGCCCATCATATACTGGAGCATTCCAAATACGGGACATCAGACACTGGAGCAGCATTTACGGGGTCCATTATACACTGGAGCATTAGAAATGGAGCCCATTATATATGGAGCATTAGTAGGGCCCATGATACACTGGAGCATCATCCATGAGGCCCATCATATACTGGAGCATTCCAAATGGTGGACATCAGACACTAGAGCAGCATTTATAGGGCCCATTATACACTGGAGCATTAGAAATGGAGCCCATTATATATGGAGCATTATTAGTGCCCATCATACACTTGAACATCATCCATGAGGTCCATCATATACTGGAGCATTCCAAATAGGGGACATCAGACACTGGAGCAGCATTTACGGGGCCCATTATACACTGAAGCATTAGAAATGGAGCCCATTATATATGGAGCAATACTAGGGCCCATCATACACTGGAGCATCATCAATGAGGCCCATCATATACTGGAGCATTCCAAATGGGGACATCAGACACTGGAGCAGCATTTACGGGGCCCATTATACACTGGATCACTAGAAATGGAGCCCATTATAAATGGAGCATTATTAGGGCCAATCATACACTGGAGCATCATCCATGAGGCCCATCATATACTGGAGAATTCCAAATGGGGGACATCAGACATTGGAGCAGCATTTACGGGGCCCATTATACGCTGGAGCATTAGAAATGGAGTCCATTATAAGTGGAGCATTATTAGGGCCCATCATACCCTGGAGCATTATCCATGAGGCCCATCATATACTGGAGCATTCCAAATGGGGGACATCAGTCATTGGAGTAGCATTTACGGGGCCCACATACACTGGAGCATTAGAAATGGAACCCATTATATATGGAGCATTATTAGGGCCCATCATACACTGGAGCATCATCCATGAGGCCCATCATATACTGGAGCATTCCAAATGGGGGACATCAGACACTGGAGCAGCATTTACAGGGCCCATTATACACTGGAGCTTTAGAAATGGAGCCCATTATATATGGAGCATTATTAGTGCCCATCATACACTTGAACATCATCCATGAGGCCCATCTTATACTGGAGCATCATCCATGAGGCCCATCATATACTGGAGCATTCCAAATGGAAGGATTCTGGGAGCAGGGTGACAGCAGCACAGAGGATTTCAGGAGAGCAGTGTGCTGATCTATGGGGGGCACAGAGGGAGATATATGGCGGAGGAGCAGGGAGACAGCAGCACAGAGTATTTCAGGAGAGCAGTGTACTGGTCTATGGGGGGCACAGAGGGAGATATAAAGGGGAGGAGCAGGGTGACAGTAGCACAGAGTATTTCAGGAGAGCAGCGTACTGGTCTATGGGAGGCACAGAGGGTGATATATGGTGGAGGAGCAGGGTGACAGCAGCACAGAGTATTTCAGGAGAGTGTACTGGTCTATGGGGGGCACAGAGGGAGATATATGGTGGCGGAGCAGGGAGACAGCAGCACAGAGTATTTCAGGAGAGCAGTGTGCTGGTCTATGGGTGGGCATAGAGGGAGATATATGGTCGAGGAGCAGGGAGTCAGCAGCACAGAGTATTTCAGGAGAGCAGTGTACTGGTCTATGGGGGGCACAGAGGGAGATATATGGTGGAGCAGCAGGGTGACAGCAGCACAGAGCATTTCAGGAGAGCAGTATCACACGGGATAGGATTAGATAAATGGCTCAGCAGTCAGTATCACACAGGATAGGATTAGATACACGGCTCAGCAGACAGTATCACACAGGAGAGGATTAGATACTCGGCTCAGCAGACAGTATCACACAGGAGAGGATTAGATGTCCAGCAGATTGCCAAGTGTTGTGAAACAGCAGGGAGCAGCTCCTCCTATATTTTGCAAGAGCAGGGGCTGCAGCTGGTCTGGTGTTTTGCAAAGAGCAGCTCAGTCTCCAGGAGCTTGGTCCTGTATCCTCTCCTGCAGCTGGTATGTGCAGAGTGAACATCCAAGCCCTGCATCCAGCATAACAGGGCTTGCAATAGAGTGTAAATGGAGCTAAAAGGAAAGCACTGAGCTCTAATAAGATGGCGCCTGGCCACACCTACAGCTGTGAATTGAGCTGCCCACAGAGGCGTGCCCAGTTCGCTCCTGATGCAGCTTCAATGAAAGAGATAGGGTCTGGAGCCGACTATTGTCTCTTATGCCCAGGGACTGCCGTAAATGAGCATGGAAAGTGTCGTTCAGCAGCCAGAAAGGTAAGATGGCAGCCCCAAGTGGCTGCATTAATACAGTATACACACCACTGAGTCAAGCTTAGGGGACAATATCTTTTTATACTATTTTCTTTTTTACATTAAATTATGAAAAAACACGGCACTGTCATGGTCCAGTCCGGAGTTTATCTTCTGCTGTCTTCACTCTGGACTGGTCATGCGGGGGTTAATCTCCTCAGCCTCGTTCTGGAGCTAGCTGGGCTATTTCAATCCCTCACAGCCTGCTGACCAGTGTTAGTGATAGCTCAAGCTTGCAGTTTAGAGCCGCTGACCCTTGTACCCTGGTGATCCTCCTGCCTTTGACTGATATTCACGTGTATGACCCGGACTGATTTCTGACCCCGTCTCTTGGTATTCGTTTCTGCTGTTACGTTCCCTCTCTGGCATCTGACTCCCTGGCTTGTACCCCGACCACGTATTTCGCCTCACGTTTTGGACCTCGTGCTCATGTTCTGGCTTTCTGACTCTCGGCTTTGGTATTTTGACTACGTGTATTGCTGCTCCTTCTGGTACGTCTGCTCATGTTAGTTTCTGACTCGGTTCGTCTGACTATTCTCTCTCGTTACCTGTGGCACCTGTGCTGTTGCTCAGGGTTGCTGCTCTTAGTGTATAACCTCTCTTCCCTCACCAGCTCCCCCTGGTGGAGGTTTCACTACATTATCACTAACCACACATTTAAACGGGATTTTGATTTTTTTTTTTTCTCTGGCCATGGATCTGCTGCATAACTTGGCAGATCAAGTGTCCAGTTTGACACAGATGGCGCAGGACTTTTCTGTGAATCATCAGTCCCTTGTCATGTCTCAGACCCACTTACAGAAAGAACTGACTGAGACTATTAAGACCATGCAGGGAAACACCTCTCATATTGTTTGTCCACCAGGTGATTCTGTAGATGTTATTTTGCACTCTCCTGAACCCTCAGTTAAACTTCCTGACACATTTTCTGGCGAAAAAGATAAATTTCATATATTCAAGGAGAGTTGTAAATTATGGTTTTCTCTTAGACCCCGATCATCTGGGGATGAGACTCAGCGGGTGGGGATTGTTATCTCCTTACTTAGGGAGGGTCCCCAATCCTGGGCTTTTTCATTGCCCCCTACTGCCCCTGAACGGATGTCGGTAGATAGGTTCTTTGAGGCCCTAGGACTTATCTATGTCGAACCAGACCGTGTTAGGGTGGCAGAGGACACTATTTTGGGTCTGGGGCAAGGGAAGCACTCAGCCGAATGGTACAGCTCCAAATTCCGTCAATGGTCCACTGAGGTGTCCTGGGACGACTCTGCACTGAGATGTCTGTTCAGGAAGGGTCTGTCGGATTGCTTGAAGGACGCTCTGGCTCTCCATCCACCTCCCAGTTCATTGGAGGAGGCTATGACTCAGGCTATCCGTATGGATCGGAGACTGCGGGAGAGAGGTGTTACTCAGCGAGGGGTTCCGTTTTTCCCTGCTAACCCTGATGTTTTGCTTCCATCTAAACCTATGGAGGTGGGAGCCACCAACCCACAGGAGAAAGAGAGGAGACGGCGACGTGATGGAAAATTGTGTTTTTACTGCGGAGATCCCGGATATTGGAAAAAAGACTGCCCCTCCTATCCTCCGACTAACAAGCGGCTGAGTCTGGGTGATAATCATGGAGGTCACCCAGACTCTCAGGTACCTTTTTCTTCCTTTTCAAGAGTACTGCTAAAGGTGGAAATTGGTGTTGAGAACGGCTTTTTCCATACTTCGGCTTTTGTAGACTGTGGGTCATCTCTGAACCTGATTGACTCTAAGCTGGTTGCTCGCTGTAGATTAGGGACAGTTAGGTTGGAGACTCCCTTAAAAATTGTGGCTATTGATTCTACACCTCTCACTAAGGATGGTCTCCACTTCAGTTCTAAAGAATTTACCCTCAGGGTGGGGGCCCTACACCAGGAGCGCATGTCATGGTTTGTTTTGGATAACCTCCCTGCTGGACTGGTGTTAGGGTTTCCCTGGTTGCAACGGCATAACCCAGTTATTGACTGGGGGTCCTGGGATATTGTTAAATGGGGACCTGGGTGTTCTGAAAATTGTCTTGCTACTGTGTCTATGTCATCTGTCAACCTGGAGGGTATTCCGGAGTACCTAAAGGGTTTTAAGGATGTGTTCTCCGAAAAGGAGGCTGAGGTTCTACCACCACACCACCCATTCGATTGTGCCGTGGATCTTGTTCCGGGTGCCAAATTGCCCAAAGCCCGGCTGTACAATCTCTCCGGTCCTGAGCGGGCTGCTATGAAGGAGTATATCTCTGAGAGCCTCCGTAAAGGGCATATACGGCAATCTGTCTCTCCCGTGGCAGCGGGGTTCTTTTTTGCAAAAAAGAAGGATGGTGGTTTACGCCCATGCCTCGATTTTCGAGAACTGAATAAAATAACCATAAGAAACGCCTACCCTCTCCCACTGATACCTGATTTGTACAATCAATTGTCGGGGGCCAGGTGGTTCTCTAAGTTGGACCTCAGGGGAGCATACAATCTCATCCGTATGCGGGAGGGGGATGAATGGAAAACTGCATTTCTCACGTCTGAGGGTCTGTTTGAAAATTTGGTTTTGCCCTTCGGTTTGACTACCGCACCAGCGGTATTCCAGAATTTCATTAACCATGTTTTTTCTGATTTTATTGGACGTTTTGTAGTTGTTTATCTTGACGATATACTTATATATTCTTCTGATAGACAAAGTCATATGGGTCATCTTCATGTGGTTCTCCAGAGGCTCAGGGAGAACTCACTCTTTGCCAAATTGGAGAAGTGTTCATTTTTTACTCAAGAAGTGTCCTTTCTAGGGGTCATCCTGTCCACAGAGGGGTTTCGTATGGACCCTAGGAAGGTACAGGCCATTGTGGATTGGGTGCAACCCAGAGATCTCAAGGGTCTTCAGCGATTTCTGGGTTTCGCAAATTATTACAGAAAATTCATCAAGGGGTTCCCTCAAGTGGTCAAACCCCTCACTGATCTCACCCAAAAGGGAGCGGATCTTAAAAACTGGTCAGCTCCAGCTGTGGCGGCGTTTTCTTTGTTAAAAGAACGTTTCATGACTGCTCTGGTACTGGTGCAACCTGACTTGACTAAACCATTCATTGTAGAAGTGGATGCCTCTGAGGTGGGAGTGGGGGCTGTGTTGTCCCAGGGGCCCACCACATTAACTAACTTAAGACCCTGTGCCTTCTTTTCTAAAAAATTTTCCTCTGCTGAAAGGAATTATGATGTGGGTAACCGAGAGTTGTTGGCCATTAAATTGGCTTTTGAAGAATGGAGGCATTTTTTGGAGGGGGCTGTCCATCGTATCACTGTCATTACAGATCACAAGAATCTGGCTTACATCGAATCCGCCAAACGTCTGACTCCGAGACAGGCAAGGTGGTCACTTTTTTTTTCCCGATTTCAGTTTTCCATCACTTTCAGACCAGGTTCCAAGAATGTGAAGGCGGATGCCTTGTCTCGCAGCCTAGATCCGGTATCGCCTCCGGAGCCTCCTTCCTCCATTCTTCAGCGCGGAGTGGTGGTGGCCTTGGTGTCCCAGAGATTGGAGCAGGAGATTCGTGAGGCCCAATCTCTAGCTCCCCCATCCATACCTGAAAATAAGCTCTTTGTGCCTGTCCAGTATCGGTTAAGGGTGCTTCGGGAGTTCCACGACTCGGCTCTGAGTGGGCATCCAGAAATCTCGGTCACTCGTAAAGCCATCACTAGGCTGTTCTGGTGGCCCTCGTTGACTTCTGACGTCACTGGTTTTGTGTCCTCCTGTGAAACTTGTGCCCGCGCTAAAGCCTCCCACAACCGGCCGGCCGGGGAATTGGTGCCACTGCCAATTCCGGATAGACCGTGGACTCACCTGTCCATGGATTTTATCACTGATCTCCCACCCTATAATGGCAAAACCGTGATCTGGGTAGTTGTGGATAGGTTCAGTAAACAAGCACATTTTGTACCCTTAACGGGCCTTCCTAATGCTGAGACTCTATCTAAGCTATTCATTGAGCATGTGATTCGGTTGCATGGTGTGCCTGTCAGTGTGGTGTCTGATAGAGGAGTGCAATTCGTGTCAAAATTCTGGAGAGCTTTTTGTAAAAGGCTGGGCATCAGTCTGACCTTTTCATTGTCCTACCATCCCGAGACCAATGGTCAGACTGAAAGGACCAATCAGTCTTTAGAGAAGATCCTGCGGTGTCTTGTCACATCCAGACAGGATGATTGGTGCTCTATGATACCTATGGCGGAATTCGCCTTCAATAATCGTGTCAATCAGTCTACTGGTACTTCTCCTTTCTTCTGCAACTATGGGTTTCACCCTCATTTTGGTGAATTCTCCAGACTAGATTCGGAGTGTCCAGGGGCTGATTCAGCCTTTTTGCGGTTGGAGGAGGTTTGGAGGGAAGTTCAGAGAAACATTGGGGAGGCTCAGGGCAAATATAAGTTTTTTGCAGATAAACGACGCTCGGTGGGGCCGACTTATCAGGTGAGGGATAAGGTATGGTTATCCACCAAAAACATAAGGCTGAGAATTCCCTCTGCTAAGTTGCGTCCCAAGTTTATTGGTCCGTATGAGATTTTAGAGGTGATTAATCCTGTGGTCTTTCGCCTGCGGTTGCCTCCGTCATTACGGATTCCTAATGTGTTCCATAAAGCGCTTCTGAAGCCATCAGTGCCTTCCTCTGATGAGTCTCCCTCGCACCCGCCGCCTGTTATGGTAGATGGGCAGACCGAGTACGAGGTGGAACAGGTAGTGGATTCTCGTATGCTCCGTCGTTCACTTCAGTACTTGGTCCATTGGAAAGGATACGGTCCTGAGGATCGGTCATGGGTGCCGGCGCGTTCGGTCCATGCGGATCGGTTGGTCCGGGCCTTTCACGCTCGTCATCCAGGGAAGCCTGGGGGTCCAGTGGCCCCCCATTGAGAGAGGGGTACTGTCATGGTCCAGTCCGGAGTTTATCTTCTGCTGTCTTCACTCTGGACTGGTCATGCCGGGGTTAATCTCCTCAGCCTCGTTCTGGAGCTAGCTGGGCTATTTCAATCCCTCACAGCCTGCTGACCAGTGTTAGTGATAGCTCAAGCTTGCAGTTTAGAGCCGCTGACCCTTGTACCCTGGTGATCCTCCTGCCTTTGACTGATATTCACGTGTATGACCCGGACTGATTTCTGACCCCGTCTCTTGGTATTCGTTTCTGCTGTTACGTTCCCTCTCTGGCATCTGACTCCCTGGCTTGTACCCCGACCACGTATTTCGCCTCACGTTTTGGACCCCGTGCTCATGTTCTGGCTTTCTGACTCTCGGCTTTGGTATTTTGACTACGTGTATTGCTGCTCCTTCTGGTACGTCTGCTCCTGTTAGTTTCTGACTCGGTTCGTCTGACTATTCTCTCTCATTACCTGTGGCACCTGTGCTGTTGCTCAGGGTTGCTGCTCTTAGTGTATAACCTCTCTTCCCTCACCAGCTCCCCCTGGTGGAGGTTTCACTACAGGCACCTTCCCTTTAAAGGTTTCTTGGGACATCCGGGTATAGTCTGTAAATTTCTCCGGGTTTGCCTGGAGCTCGCTGTAGAGGGTGTGGTACGCTCCACGGCTCTCCCGGAGTTCAATAATGAGATGTATCCACACACGCCGCCGCTGCCGTCTTCGCTGTCTCTCTCTCTCTCCCTTTGTTGATGGCAAGCAACTGCATAAGCCTGAGCCAGCGCGATGTCCATATCCAAGTCAAAGTAAAAACTCTTCCAGCGCAGATCCATGTTTCACAAAGGAAAATGCAAGCAAATGTGAAGAATTCAGCTGTATACAGGGTCTATATAAAGAATTCCCATAACACATGCCCACTGATGTCCCATTGGTGGAGTCTGTTGCAAGAATTTTTCAAGGATTTTTCTCCTGTGAAATCTGACACCTAGACTACCATTGCGCATAAAAAACGCAAACGCATGCAAAAACGCTTACAAACGCATAAAAACTCTGCGATTTCTTGACGTAATGCGCACAATAATGCTACAAAAAAACTCAGCGTTTACAAGTGTTTGCACGCGCTTTTGACATGCGTTTCATGTGCGTTCGATACCCTGCACTAAAAGGCGCAAGTGTGAAACTAGCCTAACATAGCTGTAAAACTTGAAAATGGGCTAGGTTAGTTTTCAAAGAAAACTTTTAGGGCTGTCAGAGGTTGCAATTTCTGGTCAAAATGTAATGTCTTCTAACTAGGTTGAGGATAAAATCCCAGGTTTTATTCATTTTTTTAAGCTTTCAGTTCTTACCCTTGGGAAGACATTTAAGGGTAGTAAATTTTCGAATCCCATGTAATTTTGATAGCTAAGTACTCAGCACAAAGGACTAATTCTCCAAAGGAAATTTGTTTTGATTTTATTGATCTTTACAGAATAGACCCAGGGGCAGGCTTTTCAGATTGAAATGGATAGGGACAAAAGCTCCGCTGGGTAAGTTATTAGCCAGGATAGCTGCGTATCCTACATCTAGAGAGCTTATTTGCTTGAGTTTAGTATCTGGGAGACGCTACAGATGATTCACGGAATCTGGGTTTGTAATGAGAACATGCCCCCCCTCCTTCAACCCTCTTTTGCTCAGTTGTTATGTTAAAAGAGCCTTTGCCCTGAAGCGTTGACTGTACTGCTCATTCAGAACACAGGGCCTGGCTCACATGGAATTCAGCCTTCCTTCTGTTCTCCATATGGATACATTGTCTCATCATTGCCTGACAAAAGCCCCCCTCTAAGCTGCTTCATCACCCTGCTGTGCTCAGATAAACTGTTGGTTTCACTTTTTATTAAACCCTCAGCAGTGGCCAGCGGAACTGCAGGCACTAGGAAATTGTGAAGGACAGGAGAGGGTAAAGAAGTTTGAGTAGGAGCCAGTGCTACTCTACAATTAGGCAGTTGTTGCTCTGAGACTGTCACCTCCATCTTAGGTCAATGACTCTGCACCACTCGAAAGTCAACAATAAGTTTGCAAATTTGGCTCATAAATGATTCTACAGTCATTTATTATAGATGATCATAAACTGAAATGAAATAAAAATCTAATTTTAAAATTGACTGCTAAATATACTACATTTTTTTTGCTTTTCATGTTACTTGCATGAATAAACTGTAGGTGGTATGTATCAATACTATCACATGAACACACTCTCATTGATCTTTTTTGATGTTAACCTCTGTATTATATTATTTATCTTGTGTAACACAACACTTTTGGAATACTGTTCTATGGTAGGAGTGGTCCATCATCCACGTATGCAGTTTTTTCTTATACAAAGAAATCACTTTAGTCCTTGGCAATAGATAGGGTATACTAGACCTTAACTTTCTAATAACGAGTTAATGAAAAAAAGAGAGGTGAAAAGACATGACAAATTAATGAAAATAGCATTTGAACCATAGGCATTTTTTCTTTCAAACTTCTTTACTTTTGGAGCTTAACATCTTTCACTCCAGTATAAAATATAAGACTTTTCGAAAATTCTGAAAAAGAAACGGTTGGAAATTTGCAAAAATTCTTCATATTAGCTTTGAATACAAATGGAATCTCAGTAATGTTACTGATTCTGTTCAATCATCTGATAAGTATTGATCACTAGAAATAAATTTAAAGGTGGATGGGCATGGAAGGGATTAATTCATGTTTTCTTCTTTTTTTCTTTATGATTTTTGTGCTTAATGCCTAAGACTTTAAATATTGTTTAAATTGGTCCCACTGGACAGATACTATTGTACGTACAGTATATACGGTCTATCATTCACAACTAAAAGAAAACACACATCATGGCTTTCATTTCTATAAAGATGTAAAACCACAGTCGATGACACTTATTGACCAAGCTACAGCTGCATGATCAAAACATATGATATGGCATAGAACACCCAATAGGCTTACTTTTGGTAGATAAAATGTTTGGATATGATGGCAAAAATAACAGGAGATTTTCTCATGCACCATGGATGAGTTTTCTTTTTTCTAGAATTTTGGTGCAGAAAACACTGTACCTAGATGTTTGCTAGACATAAATAAGGAAGTTATAGAGAAAGAGAAAAAGCAGGATGGCACTCACCGTTCATGTGAATCAAATCACTTTATTTCACATACACAGGGCATCGGCGTAGGCATGGGAGCAATGTGCTGGAAGACGGACAACAGCCGTTTTGCGCTCCATATGCTTCAACAGGTCCTGATAGGATAGGACCTGTTGAAGCGTATTGAGCTCGAAACGTTCTGTTTTTTCAATATGGGATTGAGCACCTGTTCCAAGTGGGATTAAGGTGTTTTTTATTAATGTGAAAAATATATGTGCAGACATTCAGGGTATTTTTTCACACAACGGTGCCAGATATCTATTTTCTCAATTTGTGGACATAAATAAGGAAGTATTAAAATCATAACATGTATTTTTTCCACTTTGCTTACTTTTTTGTGCATTTGTATTTGTTTTTTAAAGTTGAGACATGTCCCCCCCGATTCATCATTTGCGAGGTTTCTTTTATGTCACTTTTCTTTTTTGACTTGTGATTTTCTTTGCAATATTTTGAGTGGCACATATGCTTCATGAACTTTGTGCAAAACCAAAAATGCTCTTTTTTTGTCTTTCAACAATTTTTGTAAAAGTAAAAAAAAAATCCCTTTTAGAGTAAAATGTTGGATGTTTTGCAATATGGTGCAAACTTGCACCAAAATAGCTGGCAAACATAACATCACTCCATAAGGAGCGACAGTACATTTGGGCAAAATTCTGCAACTTTCCAAAAAAAAAAATTGTACATTTGATGAATCAGTCTAATCTGAAACACCTGGTACAGCCAAAGTGGTGAAAAAATCGCAAAACTAAACAAAAACTTTAAAACTTGCGAATTGTTTGCTTGAACTTGTCAGAAATCAAAAAGTCAATAATTGAGAATTATTCACTCCTTAAAAGTGGTGAAAATGTAATAATGAAGCAGGACCAACATTTTTTTCATCTCTTGGCATTTTATTGCTTTGGACTTGCAATATATTTTTCTGTTAAAAAATTATGATGTTAGACAGGCCTCATTCAGACATTATAGATTTTTCTGGTATGGAAAAAAAGGCTATTTTTTATCAATGCTTTGGATCAGATTTTCATCAGTGATTGGTCAGTGTTTTTGTTTTTACCATCAGTGATTTTCTTACGGAAAGGAAAAATACCTAAAAGTAAAAAATATACAAATAAGATTCTCCTACCCATCGCAATGTTAAACATGAACAGCAAAAATAGACAAGCACACAGATGGCACAAGGAGATCAAACCATTTCAAAAATGGACATGTGTCCAATTTGTGGGAACCAGTTGAGCCACAAAAGAACACTGACATCTGAACAGCTCCATAGACTATAATAGATATCTGAACTGAAAAACACGGATAGGGCATGGACATGAAAAGCAGATATACAAATGAGACTTTATTGTGTTTTTGTTATCTTTTTAACATTGCAAAAATGTATGTAAAGAGGAATCTTGGAATCACATAACCTATGAAACATGTCTTGTATGGATAAAGCCTAACGAAACAATCCAACCTGAAACAGTAGGTACAAAACAAAATGTTAAAAAAAATACTGAAAAAATGTCAGAGAAAAAATATAATTTTATATGCTTCAAATTGTGTAGTCATTTTTTTTTGTTTACTTACTTAATTATATTTACCTTCAAAATGTAATTCCTGCCCAAATATCAACATTTTAATCATTTTATATTTTAATAAACATTTGAATATATTTGTTGTACGTTCCTTTGAGCAAATTCACATAGATTGTAAACATTTAAAAGAAAAAATGCAGAAGAAAAAGCATCTGCGCATCTGACTGTGTTTGTGTGTTTCTGCTATACTTTTAAGATAAAGCTAAGGAAATAACGCATTATTTTATGCTATTTTTGTTATATAAAATTCTTAGAGAATCTTCAAAACATTAAAAATACAAAGCTTTATTTTACAAGTTGCATCCTGAATCACACATGGGGTTTTTATGCAGGTTTTGGCTCAATCTAAAAGTATTATATCAGTTTCATACTTCTTTTTTTTAATCTATTCGTGCTCCAGAAAAAAACAGCATAAAACAACTACAGTCCATGTGCGATTTCAGCCAATTTAAGGAATTTTATCTTAAAAAGCACAGGGAGTATTCTTCTTATAAGATATTTTCCAACTTTTCAGAACGAAATGTGAAAACAAAAAGCTGAAGCAGGATGATTTTACTTTACATAGAGAACATTTGTCTCGTGTCAAGAATAAAATGAGAGATATCAAAAAAGAAAGATGGAATAGCTTGTGTAGTTTGAAAACTGTCCCATCGCTTGCATGCAAAGTGTCAGCTCCGTAAGGATAATTAATGTCCCAATTAGGCAGGTTGGGGTTCTTTTGTTATGTATTGGATGAAATTGATTCCCTGTGAAGCAACCCCATTATGAAGTCGTCCTGAAATATGCGCAACAGCTTTAAAATGGGTAGTCAGGTTCCTAATTTTCTCCTACAGATTTCACCACTGGCAGAGCCATTGTGGGTTAAATTGTGTTTATCTAAAGTCATTTCAATGACATTAAACTTCTTGCCAAGCAGATAAGAGGATTTCCACCAGAGGGCAAAACTTGTTTAGTAGGTTTTCTTATTGGATTATTGATTTTATCTTGAAAGAGAGAAATGATTCAGTTACTGAACATATATATATATGTATATATATATATATATATATATTAGTACAGACCAAAAGTTTGGACACACCTTCTCATAAAAAGAGTTTTCTTTATTTTCATGACTATGAAAATTGTAGATTCACTCTGAAGGAATCAAAACTATGAATTAACACATGTGGAATTATATAATTAACAAAAAAGTGTGAAACAGCTGAAAATATGTCTTATATTCTAGGTTCTTCAAAGTAGCCACCTTTTGCTTTGATTACTGCTTTGCACACTCTTGGCATTCTCTTGATGAGCTTCAAGAGGTAGTCACCAGAAATGGTTTTCACTTCACAGGTGTGCCCTGTCAGGTTTAATAAGTGGGATTTCTTGCCTTATAAATGGGGTTGGGACCATTAGTTGTGTTGTGCAGAAGTCTGGTGGATACACAGCTGATAGTCCTACTGAATAGACTGTTAGAATTTGTATTATGGCTAGAAAAAAATCAGCTAAGTAAAGAAAGACAAGTGGCCATCATTACTTTAAGAAATGAAAGTCAGTCCGAAAAATTGGGAAAACTTTGAAAGTGTCCCCAGGTGCAGTGGCAAAAACCATCAAGCACTACAAAGAAACTGGCTCTCATGAGGACCGCCCCAGTAAAGGAAGACCGAGAGTCACCTCTGCTCCAGAGGATAAGTTCATCCGAGTCATCAGCCTCAGAAATCGCAGGTTAAAGGTACTGTCACACTTAGCGATGTACCAGCGATCCCGACCAGCGATATGACGCGGTCAGGATCGCTGGTACATCGCTAAGTGGTCGCTAGTGAGCTGCCACATAGGCAGATCTCACTAGCGACATCGCTGGGGTCGGGGGTCGCTACTTACCTGTCACACCAGGCAATCCTGCGTCCTCCCGCCCGGCTCCACGCGTCGCTCGTCCTCACAGCAGGAAGCGCCACAGGAAGCTGACGACGAGAAACAGTCCTGAACGTTCTCGCGCGATCAGCGATAACCAGCGGGGGAGCCGGTCGTAGGTAAGTATCAGACACAGAGATATCGCTAGCAATATCGCTATAACGTCACTAGTTATAGCGATATTGCTAGCGATATCTCTTAGTGTGACATGCCCTTTACAGCAGCTCAGATTAGAGGCCAGGTCAATGCCACACAGAGTTCTAGCAGCAGATATATCTCTACAACAACTGTTAAGAGGAGACTTTGTGAAGCAGGCCTTCATGGTAAAATAGCTGCTAGGAAACCACTTCTAAGGACAGGCAACAAGCAGAAGAGACTTGTTTGGGCTAAAGAACACAAGGAATGGACAATAGAACAGTGGAAATCTGTGCTTTGGTCTGATGAGTCCAAATTTGAGATCTTTGGTTCCAACGGCCGTGTCTTTGTGCGACGCAGAAAAGGTAAACGGATGGACTCTACATGCCTGGTTCCCACCATGAAGCATGGAGGAGGTGTGATGGTGTGGGGGTGCTTTGCTGGTGACACTGTTGGTGATTTATTCAAAATTGAAGGCATACTGAACCAGCATGGCTACCACAGCATCTTGCAGTGGCATGCTATTCCATCTGGTTTGCGTTTAGTTGGACCATCATTTATTTCTCAATAGGACAATGACCCCAAACACACCTCCAGGCTGTGTAAGGGCTATTTGATCAAGAAGGAGAGTGATGGGGTGCTATGCCAGATGACCTGGCCTCCACAATCACCAGACCTGAACCCAATCGAGATGGACCACAGAGTGAAGGTAAAAGGGCCAACAAGTGTTAAGCATCTCTGGGAACTCCTTCAAGACTGTTGGAAGACCATTTCCGGTGACTACCTCTTGAAGCTCATCAAGTGAATGCCAAGAGTGTGCAAAGCAGTTACACACTTAACATTATGGCTGGTCCAAACAATCAGGGCAATTGTTACCATCCACCTTTCGTGTCTCCCCTTTTCCCCTCCTAGACTGTAAGCTTGTGAGCAGGGCCCTCATTCCTCTTGGTATCTGTTATGATCTATGTGATTATTGCTATGCTGTAATGTCTATCGTCTGTACAAGTCCCCTCTGAAATGTAAAGTGCTGTGGAATACGTCGGCATTATAGAAATAAAATTAATTATTATTATTATAAAGCAGTAATCAAAGCAAAAGGTGGCTACTTTGAAGAACCTATAATATAAGACATATTTTCAGTTGTTTCACACTTTTTTGTTAATTATATAATTCCACATGTGTTAATTCATAGTTTTTATGCCTTCAGAGTGAATCTACAATTTTCATAGTCATGAAGATAAAGAAAACTCTTTGAATGAGAAGGTGTGTCCAAACTTTTGGTCTGTACTATATATATATATATATATATATATATATATATATATATACTAGCTGAAGAACCCGGCGCTGCCCGGGCACAGTAACTAACTGTGGTTAGTTATAGCAAATTATAATTATCCTCCATCCCATAGTCCCGTGCCCATATACCCATCACACATATCCACGATCCCATAGGCCCATGCCCATATACCCATCATACATATCCTCCATCCCATAGTCGAGTGCCCATATACCCATCACACATCCTCCATCCCATAGTCCCATGCCCATATACCCATCACACATCCTCCATCCCATAGTCCCAGCCCATATACCCATCATACATATCCGCCATCCCATAGTCCCATGCCCATATACCTGTCATACATATCCTCCATCCCATAGTCCCATGCCCATATACCCATCACACATCCTCCATCCCATAGTCCCATGCCCATATACTCATCACACATCCTTCATCTCATAGTCCCATGCCCATATACCCATCATACATATCCGCCATCCCATAGTCCCGTGCCCATATACCCATCATACATATCCTCCATCTCATAGTCCAGTGCCCATATACCCATCACACATCCTCCATCCCATAATCCCGTGCCCATATACCCGTCATACATATCCTCCATCCCATAGTCCAGGGCCCATATACCCATCACACATCCTCCATTCTATAGTCAACCATTATGACATCATAATGAGTGGCGGGGCTTGCAACCTTTGATGACATCAGCATCGCCATGGCAACCATTATGACATCATAATGAGGGGCGGGGCTTGATACACACACACTTTTTCCCCATTATGTAGATGGGGCAAAATTGTTTGGAGAATTGGAACACGCGGGGTTAAAATTTCACCCCACAACATAGCCTAGGACGCTCTCGGGGTCCAGACGTGTGACTGTGCCAAATTTTGTGGCTGTAGCTGCGACGGTGCGGATGCCTATCCCGGACATACATATATACATACATACATGCACACACTTGAGCTTTATATATTAGATGGATAGATATAATCAAATTGGGTACATTTAATTTGCATAACATTGATAGCTCGAGATGCCGCTGTATTTCAAAATGAAAAATGTTTGAAATTAGCAAAATTAGCTAAGATAATAAAATACAATTTACATACATTATATATATATATATATATATATTTATTTATAAAAAACAGCACATATACAGTATATTAAATTATATTAAACCTTCACCTGGGCAAAAATAGCTTAAGGACAAAAGAGAGTAAATCTGAAATATTTGTTATATAAGAAGTAACTAGACATGCACGGATCAATCAGCTGCAAATCGACTTTGATTCGAACTTTCTGAAATTCGCAGGTCCAGGTAAATTCAAACAATTTGTGATGGGATTTGCAAGGTATGACAGCATGGTGGCTCAGTGGTTAGCACTGTTTCTTTCCACACTGGGGTCATGGATTATGTAATTTAGATTGTGAGCTTCTATGGGGACAGTGATGATAATGTCTGTAAAGCGCTGCAGAATATGATGGTGCTATATAAGCATAGGATAATAAAAAATAAAAAGGATCACATAAAATATGCTCAGCCCCATTCCACATACTGCTGAAGATTGTGGCTTTCCCATAATGTGCTGCAGCTATCAAATCACATGGTATAGCAAAACCAATCTGGTGGAACTATCACAGAGACTCTAAAATACGAGGACAATGAAAACAATGGTCATTTTATGATTTTACATTCCAATGATAGAAGGTTAAGAGCACACAGCTTACCATTACAGATAGCGGATATAAATGCCTAAATTTGATTATGATGTACTACTATAGGGCTGAGCATTGGAAATTGGAGTGGTAGTCTCATTCTGTGGTTAATAATATATCCAAGTGATAGGGAGGTGTTGGCCCTTCACAGTCAGTGTGTAGGTGAATTGATTGATCTGATATTTCAGTATCACACCTTATTAACACAATTTTTTGTTAGTCTTGATGCACTGGAAACAAGGAGGGCAGATTAATGCCCCTCTGCACTAATTTTGTCTTTGTCCTAAAGAGCTCAAAAAGGGTTTAATAGATTACTAGGAGAGCTCGGAGAATTAAGGTATTGTCACACTTAGCGATGCACCAGCGATCCCGACCAGCAATATGACGCGGTCAGGATTGCTGGTGCATCGCTAAGTGGTCGCTGGTGAGCTGCCACACAGGCAGATCTCACCAGTGACATCGCTGGGGACGGGGGTCACTACTTACCTGTCACACCAGGCGATCCTGCGTCCTTCCGCCTGGCTCCACGCTCGTCGCTCGTCTCTCCACAGGAAGCGTCGCAGGAAGCTGACGACGACAAATGGTCCAGCCTGTTCTCGCGCGATCAGCGATAACCAGCGGGGGGAGCGGGTCGTAGGTAAGAATCATACACAGCGATATCGCTAGCAATATCGCTATAACGTCACAAGTTATAGCGATATTGCTAGAGATATCGCTTAATGTGACAGGCCCTTTATATACATCTTTTGCAAGCAATTAGAGGCTTTGAAGTATGAGGTTATTTGCTGCAAATTGAATAATTTGATAACCAGCAAATATGGTGAATTTTATTTTCAAAAGATTCACTCATCTCTAGAAGTGACACAATATTTACAATAAATACCTCAAATTCTTCCAGCATGATGGAGACCATGTCACAAGGTAAAAGTGATAGCTAAGTGGCTCGGTGAACAAAGTCTTAAATATTGGGACCATGGCCTGGAAAATTCCTAAATCTTAATCACATTGAGATACTCAATCCTTATAAAACAGATGGACAAACAAAAATACAAAAATTGTGATAACCTCCAAGCACTTATTAGACAAAAATGGGTTGTTATCAGTCAAGATTTGGCCCAGTAGTTGATATCCAGCTGGTAGGACCAATTGCAAAAGTCTTGAAAAATAATGGTCAACACTGTAAATATTGAGTCTACATAAACTTGATGGATTTGTCAATAAAATTATAAAAACGCAGGAAATGTTGATAACTATGCTTCAGTAACCATAGAAATATCTGTCGGATAGATAAAAAGACACTGAAACAGCAAAGTTTGCTAAAACCAAAAACATATGCAACTATATATATATATATATATATATATATATATACATGTATACTATTACAGTTCATGATTTTTTACTTCTTAAAGTGTCATTTACATGAAAGGTTTTAGGTTTTTGTTTTAAAACTTCCATCAAATAATCCAAATGCATGATTAGATCCCATTTGTGTGTCTTCCAGCCATGAGCAGACCCCTGAAGTTCGCTGCACATGCTCTAGGCCAGAATGATAGAGTGGCATGGAAAACCAGGCAGGGGGGCAGTGGGTTTATGTTTAATTTGTACATCTTATCATTGTTATGCTCTATGGGGGTCTGGAAAGACCTCAGAGTATAATAGGGGACATGAAATTTGTTTTGAATAATCTGGAAAAATCCACGTGAATAGAAAAATTAGAATTCTGCTATCATGATGCTGCAATGCAGGTAAGTGCAGGCTCCACAAGATGGCAGTAGAGTGGAAGCAGGACTGCACCAAAACAGAGCTGTCCTGCAGTGCAGCATTGAGACTACCAAAGGTGGCAGCAGAACAGGCAAACAAGCCTATGCTAGACTGTAGCGCAGTACCAAAGGAATAAGCGAACTCATGGTCAGAGACAAGCCAGGGGATCAGTATGGTCGAGAGAAGATAAGCCAAAAGACAAAGGACAGAAGCAGGTCAGGATACAAGCCAAGTCAAAACCAGTGAGTCAGCACACAAAAGGGAAACACTGAGTCAGGACGGGAACAGGCGAAAACAGAGACACGGGATCAGATAGCAAACGTAGCAGGACCAATCAGAGTAATCAGAGTCAGCTACAGCTGCCCTAGGCAAAAACTTTAACTGACATCACCTGCAGGAAGCAGTGGCCATAAATAGCATACCAGAACCCAGACTGAGGCTGAGAGGTTAAACCCTACATGACCAGACCGGGAAAAAGGAAAAACAGGACTCCAACCCTGGTCTGGATCATTACATTTGCATAATCTGCTTATCTCTAGTCTCTGGTCTCAAATGTAACATTCTCTAGGCGTGAGATTTTTTATGAGGAAAAATGCTAGTTTCTTTTGTAAAAAAAATGGCATGAAAAATGCATACGAGAAAAAAAAAGTCATAAATAAAAGTCTGAAAATTACATTTTTTAAATGCAAGAAAAAAATGCTAAAAATCCCAAAATAACAGCGTTACTGATACCTGTAGGCAGAACGGTGCCACACACTGGCACACAGAAGCATTACAGCTTCCACGATCTGTCGTCATTTATGGGACACTTGCGTACACTTGCTTTAATCATCCACACAAAACATAATTTACAGCAGATAAAATTTTTCAGCATAGCTTGCCTTCAATATTAGTATAAATGCACATAAAATGGAGATAGAAAATATCTTTACAAAACAACCTACAGCCTTGTTTGTTATTAGAGATCTAAGTGACCTAATTAAAAATTATCGGGGCCATTATTGGGTCCTGCATATGGGCAGAGTATTCACACTATATTTCTGCAAATCATGACTGATCTGTGTTGGATAGGCTTTATGGAAATCTACTTTACAGCACCTGCCAGCTTCATATCTGGCTCCTTCCCATACAATGTCACTCACATTTAATCTTAATAAAAAGTTAATTCTGTTTCAATAAAATCAAATGCGATAAAGACTCCTAAATAGGGTCATTTTAGTCAGTCCTTGAAATCTTGGCTCTTACAATCCCATACAGTGGAAGCCGTTTTAGACTTGCTGAGCACATGGAAATTTTTATTATTATGATTATGATTACTATTATTATTATTCGTTTCTGAATCAGAAGAATGTGGACGATGCCAGATTTTGCTGCTTCTAGTCTGGAGGGTTGCAGAATGTCTACGTCTAGTTTTCTTACTTTTCCCACTTACAGTTACATGAAGAAAGTAATTTTGAGGATTTTGTCAATGTTCAGTGATAAAAATGAGTGAGACAAGAGGCACAATGCACCTTATGCCTGAAGCTTTACTGAATAGGCGTAATGGCACACACAGAGTGGTAGGAGAGTGGTGCTTAAGTGCGGAACCATATTCTACATAAACACACATTTTGTCTCAAATATTTAAGAGATATAAATCTTGGAAGCCAATAGAGGTATGGTATTGGAATTTGGAATTTATTTATTATTCTTATGTATATGGCACAATTATTTTCAACAGCGCTTTCTAGACATTATCATCAATGTCCCCATTAGGGATCATGTTCTAAATTTCCTATCAAAATGTCTTTGATATCACACTATGAATATATACAATACAAAGGACTGCTTATACACGGAGCTGTTAATATTCTTCACATGGATTAATTTTTTTTCTACACTTAAAAAAAAATTAAATGTACAAGAAATAAAATCTTCTAAAATATATATGATTTACTTGTATGTAGTGACTAGAGATGAGGGGATCAGGCAAAATTTGAATTCACCTGATTGTAGGTTTTCCCAGGAAAATTGATTTGGGGAGACATTATTCTCCACTAATTCAATGTCTCTTTTTATGCTTTGTGTTCTCTCTCAATCCCAGATCATAATAAAGGTAAAATGTAAAAGACATATACTCACATCACCGAACCCTCACCATTACCATTCGATCCTTGATGAATCTCCTGATCGCCACTGCTCACTTTGGAATCCCCAAGCCTTTCACGTTAGGCCTGGGCTTTCGGCTTTTATGGGAACTGGAAGGGTTCTACACACACTTGCGTAAGGTCACGGGCAGAAACTGTGAAGTAATCATCTGTCTTTATTGGGGCTTACAATCTAAATTTCCTATCTTTGGAGTGTAGAAGTACTGGAGGTACTCACGCAGAACTTACAAGCTCCTTCGAGATGTTATGCTTGGTGGAATTTGTACCCAGGATCCAAGTGCTACAAAGCAACAGTGCTAATCACTGAGCCACCTCATTGCCCACTCACAGAAGTGTAATAGTAGACATTTACTGCCTCATCTGGCCTTACACTAAACATATCAGTTTTAGCTTTAGTGTATCCTTTAATGAACCTACAATTAATTACATAATATGCATGTTGCTATGTACGATATTACTATAAGGCCTAATGAAATGAAGAATGACACAAATCTGCAATATAGGGCCCATAAACTGCCAAGGAAGGTCCTTCTTGCACCTCACAGAGGCACCATCAGGTGGCACATGAAGGCCCAGCAAGTCCATGACACGGACTCATCAGTCCTATGGTTAAGGCTCAAAAAGCTGCTGTCAAATTGGGAATTGGAAAACAAGAATCCACTATACTTTTTGCATTGGTGCCCTCTGTTGTTTGCATCTGCCATTGGATCGCACTATATGTGCTCTGTTGAAAGCTATAATATGGAATTATTCTTGTAGATATCGATCAAAGCTTCTTAAAATCTTAAACACATCAGAATATCCTCAATAATATTAGATTTCAATGATATATTGAGGAATTTTGCGCGCTAATGTGGCATGAAGGTGACTGGCAAGGAAGAGGTTAAAATAAGACTTGCGGCAAGCGTGGCTGCCATTGGTCACCATGTCACACATTCCCTTATATCTTTATTTATTTATTTTTAATGTGTTCAAATGGAGGTTGAAATTAGCTTTTCAATGTTTGCATGGCTATGGGGGAAGGGAAGAGGATGGAAGGGGGAAAAGTGCCGACTTTTACACATCCAGCAGTGGTTGGCAGTGATTTATAAGCTGGGTCAGACACAAATTGACTCGTATGCAAGAAATGTAAATGGAATTGAGACTTTTGATGGAGAAGCTCATTTTGAGACTTAAACGTTCTAGATTAAACACACTCACACACAAATGCTGAATGGGAGGGGTGCTCTATGTAATTTACATTACAAATCAATTCATTATCCACACAGGCAGGTTGCAAAGATTTTCAAGGATCGCAGGTTTGATGAAGAGGATTCATTTCAAGAAATAAACCTTTTAAATTAACCACGGGATGAGGAGGACTTTTAGTATAAAAAAAGTCCTCACTTTTTTTTTTCTAACACAGCATTGTAATATACAACAATGGCATCATAGGTTTTAGTACAGATCTTTTCTTTGCTAATGATGTAAGATGACGAGCTATAAGGATGTCATCACAAACAACAATTTTTAAGAAGTTACTTTTGTCTATGAAAACATAAACGTTTAGTTTATAATACTTTGAGAAGAAATGCTTTTTTAGTGTCTTCCATTATTGTGTCACTTAATAAACCTGATCTAAAAATCTACTCTTGTCCTATAGGGTACCAAAGGCAGCAGTTGGCACAAGGAAATATGAGGCCAAAATTCCTATATACTGACAGAAAAATATTCAGAATTGAGAGTCCTCAGTGGTTGATACCTTTTAATGGCTAGCTGAAAAGATGGTAACACATTGCAAGCTTTCGAGACTACTCAGGTCTCTTCATCAGGCATAGACTAATACAAAATCTGAAGAGTCACATATTTATGCACAATACAGTACAGGAAAAATGCAATAGATGAGACAAGTGACGTGAAGCAGAATTATGATTATGGGAGAGGGAGAAACATAAATATTGGACCAGTTCATAGATAAGGAGTCTGAATGTTTTATTGTCCTCTGAAGGTATCAACCACTGAGGACTCTCAATTCCGAATATTTTTTTATCTACTGGCTAACACGGTACAAAGATATACATCTTTCCTGTATATACTGACAGTCACCCAGTACCTATCAGTTACTGCATGAAAGCTAAAAATATCTATATATATATATATATATATATATATATATATATATATATATCAAAAACGTTTCAAGTTGAAAAAAATGTTCAAGATGGAAAAACAGAAGGGAAACTCACACACAGGCACTTAGGTAATCCCTTCTGGGCAGGGCCAGGACAAAGTATTTTGGTGCCCTATGCAGATGAAGACAATGATGCCTCCCTCACCCAAAAAGCAAAAGAATGAGTCAGAGACTAAGGTAACAGAACACCTGATGTACCTTCCACCTCCTCCTCCTCTGATTGATTAGGTAACAAGCTCCGATGACCACTTCCACTAGAATTGTTACCTTTTACACATAAAAAGTAATCAAAAGTAAAAAAAGTGTACTTTAGGAATGTAACTTAACAGATAATGCAGTTTCAAAGTTAAATACAGAATCAATCATTTTTAAGGACTATTTACAAAATACAGGGGAAAAAATTGGGATATTCATCCCTATATGGGTTCTATATTTTAAATGTAAAATCCAAGGATAGTTATGGAAACTAATAAAGCATAACTATAATAAGGGCCATTTGGTTTCAATTAAGGTGTCCAGAATTTAGCAAATACCCAAATGGAAAATAAACAGACCCCCATTATAGATAAAGGGATACGTCTGATGGTTTTACATTCATCATGATACAAATACAACTTGTACAAAACTTATGATGGTTCTGGTAATGTCTTCATGTACAGATAGTAGTTCTGGTGACTAGTGTTGAGCATTCCGATACCGCAAGTATCGGGTATCGGCCGATACTTGCTGTATCGGAATTCCGATACCGACTTCCGATATTTTTTCAATATCGGAAGTCGGCATCGGAATCGGAAGTTCAAAGTTGATTGACAGCCTGACGTCATCATGATGCGCGGTGTGTGCGCCGTCATTTCGGGCCTTCCGGGGGTCTCTGCCGGCCTGCCGGGGGGCTGTGTGGACTGCCCGGGGTCTGTACCGGCCTGCCGGGGGGCTGTGCCGGCAGGCCGGGGAGCTGTGTGGACTGCCCGGGGTCTGTACCGGCCTGCCGGGGGGCTGTGCCGGCCTGCCGGTGGTCTGTGCACCCTGTGGGGGTCTGTACCGGCCTGCCGGGGGGCTGTGCCGGCCTGCCGGGGGGCTGTGCTGATGTTCGGGGGTCTGTGCCATTGCTGTGTGGGACTTTTTTTTTAGTATGTATGTAGTATATATGTGGTATGTATGTAGCATGTAGTATGTATGTAGTATGTAGTATGTATGTAGCATGCATGTAGTATATATGTAGTATGTATGTAGCATGTAGTATGTATGTAGCATGCATGTAGTATGTATGTAGCATGCATGTAGTATATATGTGTTATGTATGTAGCATGCATGTAGTATGTATGTAGTATGTATGTAGTATGTATGTAGCATGCATGTAGTATGTATGTAGTATATATGTGGTATGTATGTAGTATGTATGTAGCATGTAGTATGTATGTAGCATGCATGTAGTATATATGTAGTATGTATGTAGCATGTAGTATGTATGTAGCATGCATGTAGTATATATGTAGTATGTATGTATGGGACTACTACTGTCCCATCATTGGCTAATGTGTCAATCACTGTCATGGTAGCAGGCATCGCCCGATGGGACTTGTAGTCCCATCGGACGATGCCTGCACAGACCCCCGAAGCCTGCACAGCCCCCCGGCAGGCCGGTACAGCCCCCCGGCAGGCCGGCACAGCCCACCGGAGCCTGCACAGACCACCGGCAGGCCGGCACAGCCCCCCGGCAGGCCGGCACAGCCCACCGGAGCCTGCACAGCCCCCCCGGCAGGCCGGCACAGACCACCGGAGCCTGCACAGACCCCCTGGCAGGCCGGCACAGCCCCCCGAAAGGCCCGTACAGACCCCAGAGAGGCTGTACAAGGCAAAAACAGGGTTTTTCTTATTCCGATACCGGAAGTCCCATAGACTTGAATGGGACTTCCGGTATCGGAATCGGCGATACCGATACTTTTTTTTAAGATCGGCCGATCCATTCCGATCCGATACTTTGAAGTATCGGACGGTATCGCTCAACTTTACTGGTGACGTATTCCAGTTCTGGTGACATATTCATGTACCGATGGTTGCTCTGGTGCTGTATTCATGTAGTGATGATGATTCTGATGATATTCATCACCAGAACCATCATCAGTATTTAATACAAAGCCAAAATCATAATCAGTACATAATTAGAGCTCCAGAGCCATCAATAGTACATAAATATTGCACCAGAAACATCATCAGGAAATAAATACATCACCAGAATCACCATCAGTACATGAATACATCACCAGAACCACCATTAATACATCTATGCATCACTATATCCACCATTAGTGCAAGAATACATCAATAGACCCACCATCAGTACATGATAACATCACCAGAACCACCATCAGTGAATTAATACATCACCAGAGCCTCCATCAGTACATGAATATGTCACCAGATCCACCATAAATACATGAATACGTCACCAGAACCACCATAAGTACAAGAATACATGACCAGAACCAAAAATACTTGACTACAAGAACCAAGCTTAGTACAACGATAAGTTGTAATATCAAGTCAGTCCCATAAACAATTGCATTGCATGAACCTACAAACCTACAACTCCCACTATGTCCTTAACAATGGTAAAGAGATACTATTAACAGTGATAATCAAACTTCAGACTATAAAGGAACCACAGTACTGATGATGAGAATTAGTCAGTATCACAAATAAACATTTACATTAAGGTACCTTAAGAGTGACCTTTTCTATAGAGTTGTCTCTTTCTTTTCCTCTCCATCTTGTTTAGATGCCATGATGACTTTTCACATCCAAAATAGTCTCTGCAGACCTCTCCCTTCTCCGTTTTTTTGCAGCACATTCTCAGTCAGGATTCCTGTTGTCCTTCTACAGTTTGACCACTAGTGGCTGCTATTGTTTATGTTGATAATTGTGCTGCAATTCCACTCCTTTCCACTGGAGGCTACTATTTCCTGCAATTGCCCTTTACTAAAATGGCAGATTCTGAACCTGAGGAATCCATCTTATTTGCTGTTTTTGCCTACATGGACCCCTCACTCATTGCTTGAGTATTGTGTCTAGCTAGTCTAGTTCCAGTCTCCACTCCTGAACTGTCTTACCAAGATTGTTCTAACTTATCACCGGATTGTTTACTACGACTCCTATTGTTACCTCTAAGGACTTCTACTACCGCTTGCTGTTCCTGCTTGTGCTCCTTCAGCCACTGGATTCCAGCAGTGCTACATCAGTATCGTAACACACACAGTACCCTTAAAAATAAGATTGTTATTAAAATGTCCTCTGCATAAAAATATCTGTCATATTATGACCGAAATAAGCCTCCCATGGAATATGACCTCCATGCTGTCTACCATTATTAGTAGTGATTATTATTATTATTATGCATTTATATAACGCCATTTATTCCATGGCACTTTACATGTGAAAAGGGGAAATATAGACAAGTATAGTAAACATGTGTAAGACAAGGGACACACAAGTACATAAGGAGAGGGGACCCTGCCCGCGAGGGATCACAGTCTACAGGGATGGGTGAGGATACAGTAGGAGAGGGTAGAGCAGGTCATGCTGTGGTTCAGTAGACCGAGGATCATTGCAGGCTGTAGGCTTGTTGGAACAGGTGGGTCTTCAGGTTCTTCTTGAAGGTTTCCGTTGATGGTGAGAGTCTGATGTGTTGCGGCAGGGAGTTCCAGAGTATGGGGGAAGCATGGGAGAAGTCTTGTATGCGGTTGTGGGAAGAAGAGATAAGGGGGAGTAGAGAAGGAGATCTTGAGATGATCGAAGGTTGCGTGCGGGTAGGTACCTAGAGACCATGTCACAGATGTATGAAGGAGACAGGTTGTGGATGGCTTTGTAAGTCATGGTTAGGGTTTTGAATTGGAGCCTCTGGGCGATAGGAAGCCAGTGAAGGGCCTGGCATAGGGGGGAGGCTGGGGAATAGCGGGGAGACAGGTGGATTAGTCGGGCAGCAGAGTGTAGGATAGACTGGAGCGGAGCCAGAGTGCTAGAGGGGAAGCCAGAGAGTAGGAGATTGCAGTAGTCGAGGCGGGAGATGATAAGAGCATGCACTAGTGTTTTTGTGGTTTCATGGTTGAGGAATGAGCGGATCCGGGAAATATTTTTGAGTTTGAGGAGGCAGGAGGAGGCAAGGGCTTGGATATGTGGTTTGAAAGAGAGCATAGAGTTGAGGATTACCCCAAGGCACCGAGCGTACGGGACTGGGGAAAGAGAGCAGCTGTTGACAATGATGGATAGGTCTGGTGGAGGGGTAGATTGAGATGGGGGAAAGATGATTAATTCTGTTTTGTTCATGTTCAGTTTGAGAAAGCGAGCAGAGAAGGCTGAGATAGCAGACAGACATTGTGGGATTTCAGTCAGTAAGGAGGCGAGATCGGGTCCAGATAGGTAGATCTGCGTGTCATCGGCATAGAGGTGATACTGCAAACCGTGGGATTCTATGAGCTGTCCCAAGCTGAAGGTATAGATGGAGAATAGTAGGGGTCCTAGGACAGAGCCTTGGGGAACACCGACAGACAGGGGGCGAGGTGAGGAGGTGGTGTGTGAGAGGGAGACACTAAATGTTCGGTCTGTTAGGTATGATGAGATCCAGGATAGGGCCAGGTCTGTGATGCCAAGAGATGAGAGAGTCAGTAGCAGGAGGGAATGGTCTACGGTGTCGAAGGCAGAGGACAGGTCCAGGAGAAGGAGGACAGAGTAGTGTCGCTTGCTCTTGGCGGTTAGTAAGTCATTAGTGACTTTAGTTAGGGCCGTTTCAGTTGAGTGATGCGGTCGGAAGCCAGATTGTAACCGGTCAAAGAGGGAACAGGAGGAGAGGTGGGACGACAGTTCAAGATATACATGCTGTTCCAGTAGTTTAGAGGCGTAAGGGAGAAGAGATATTGGGCGATAGTTAGACACAGAGGATTGGTCAAGGGAGGGCTTTTTGAGGATGGGTGTGATTGAGGCATGTTTGAAGGATGAGGGAAAGACACCATTTGTAAGTGAAAGGTTGAAAAGGTGTGTTAGAGATGGGATGAGGACTGTGGCCAAGTTAGGGATGAGGTGAGACGGGAGTGGGTCGAGGGCACAAGTGGTGAGCGAATACATTTGGAACTATTTTTTTATGCGCTGGTATTTGCCTAGATGTACTCGAGTAACCCGCCCAGCATGTTTGGCACTTTATTTGCAGTCAATGAACATGTTGGGCTGGCTTGCCAATCACAGCAATGTCAACGCCATCTTTGGTGTGGCATTACTATGATTGGCTGGCATTCCAGCATCATAGGGTCTATTTAAAGGCTGCCGGCACTATCTTGCGCGCAATGCAGCCGGAAATAGCGTAGGGAGAGGGCAGTTTCAGCGTAGGTAGAGTGAAAGTAGTGTACGGAGAGTGATAAGAGGTTATAGTGAATCTTATTTATTCCAAAAAGCTCTTTTAAGACCTGAGGATTGTCAAGAGATTACTATTTTGTTAGGTGGGGATTTAAGTAGGGAGAGATTTGATATGAGGAAGGGTGAAAGGTGGGCACCTGGGTGTTCTCATCATTGCAAGTACATGCTGCAGATCGCTGCTATTTTCCACTTAAAATACTTAATATTTGTCTAGCAGTTGTGCGACTGGCGCAATCTGGGTAGAGATAATTGTGCATGACAATTTAGCAGGGGCAATAATCTTCATTTCTCCGCGTTTGGAGTGTGTCAGCATGCCAATTGAAAATGAATCATAATTTTCTATTGGTTTCAAAAATAGCGTATCTTTTTCTAGCAGTTGTGCGACTGGCGCAATCCTGGTACAGATAATCTTACGTGACAATTTAGCAGTGGCAATAATATTCATTACTCCGCATTTGGAATGTGTCAGTAAGGGAATCAATAGGGAGTACAAGTTTCACCATTGCACAATGTGCCAAGGTTTCACAAAATACAAGACATTAGCCATGTGGGGCATGCATACATGACCACTAAGTACTTGTTACAGAAGCAGGAGGAGGTGATTTCATGAACAAAAGGGGTTTGGATGCTAAAACAACTTCCCAACAAAAAACATTTGGCCTGCTTTTACATTATGTTGTTCAATTTTAGAAGAATCAGCCAGTCTGCATTTTCTACACAAACACAAAAGTCATCTTCCATAGCGTGTCCACATTGGACATCACCTGCCTGAATCCTGCTCTTACAGGTACTATACACATGATCAGGTTTTTAAATACATCAGTTAGGGACTGCTCTGAGATGGGTATACCTTGACGTTTGGTAGAGCAGCTTAGTATACATTTTTTGCAAAAAACGTATCAACCAAATACCCTGTTTTGTTATCATCTTTTTAGTAGCACTTGCTGTTTACTGTTACTTTTTTACAGCAGAGTATTTTTATACGTTTGTTTTACTGTGTTTTTCTGTGTTTCTGTCTGCATTTTCCGTTGACAGGCATGTGCGCCTATTTGTTATGATTGCACCAGCCAAACTAAAAACCCACTTGCAGCAGGGCATGGCAGCACCTCCAAGGTGTAGAAAGAGAGGTCAGGCCAAATGTGGAGCTTGGACAACCAATAGTTAAAGGGCACTGAAGAATAAGGAAAGACACTGGTATGGTCACTTAAGTAGTCCTTTGCCATCTTGGTCAACTTCTCCTTCCTCATCATTGTTACTCCCACAGCTAGCCCTTGCTGATGTGACAGTCTCATAAAAATCTTTCAGTTGGTGGACATTCCACTCCCCCTGAGTTGCACCTGATGCAAGTAGCCCTCCTCTGTAATCCTTTGGGTGAAAAGAGCCAGTACCTCTGCCAGCAGCATTGTCTGATTGTAACCTTTTTAACAAGTCTTCCACAACAGCCCTCTGCATACATAAACTGAAAATGGCACGTCTGCCTCCGACATAAGAGAAGCAAATTTCTGCTTGTACCGTGGGTCAAGAAAGGTGCACAGCCAGTATTTCATGTTGGATGAAATGTGTTTCACACAAGGGTATTGGGAAAGGCATCTGTACAGGAATTCTGCCATGTGTGGTGGACTACAAAGAGTCAAACGTTCAGTGTCTTCACCAGAAACGACACTAGCCAACCTCTCCTCATGGCGCATAGCCTCCTCCTCCTCCTCCTCGTTCTCCTCTTTAGGCCATCCATGCCGGACAGACATGAAGCTGGGATTGGGTGTCCCCTCTGTAGCGCAGACCAAAAGCTCCTATTCCACCTCATCCTCCTCCTCTTCCTCATCATTACCCAGTGTGGCTTGAGAATATTGTGTGAGCTGGGCTGTGTGGTATCAGCCACTGTAAAATTTTGCTCCATAGCCACCTGCTCGGCATTCAAAGCTTCACCTTTGAAATTCTGCAACAAATGTTTTTATAGACAGAGCAGCTGGATGGTTAGGCTCACAATAGCGTCATCAGCACTCACCATCTTGGTTCAGTGCACCATCTTGGTACAGTAGTAAGTTTTGAAGAACCTCAGAAATGTCATCGACCACACCCACTCGGCAGTTGTTATGTGTGGTAGTTGAGAGTTACTCTGACAGGCACTGAGAAGCTGGAATTCAGACACTGCTCTCTGCTGCTCACTAAGCCTTGCCAACATATGAACTGCCTACCGCCTCCACCCATGTATTTAACTATCCCTGAGTTGCACATTCAAAATTTTCTTCATAACCAGGATCCATGTGTCTTGTTCTCACATGCTTTATTCATTTAATAGCCCTCTGTGTCTGTTCTTTTACACATACTGGTTGGTAACCGGCTTATGCAGCATTACAAGAACACTGGATTTCTTACATTATAGAACAATGAAAGCAATTGTTAGCATCCACCTTTCATATTTCCTCATAGATTGTAAGCTTACGAGCAGAGCCCTCAATCCTCTTGGTATCTGTTGTTTATGTGGTTATTGTTATTCTGTAATGTCTTTTATTGTCTGCACAAGTCCCCTCTAAAATGTAGTGCTGCATAATATGTTGGCGCTATAGAAATAAAATTATTATTATTTATTATTACTATTATTAAAGGTCAAATTATAGCGTGTGAGCAGGTCACAAATCAGTCAGTGACGAGGCAAATTAAAGCGCTGCTGCAGCAAAGCTAGTCCGCCAAAAGCCTGAGATGACTTTCGGAAATGTGCACTTACCCCCCGTACCTTGGCAAGTAGGTCCGTCAAATTAGTGTACTGTATGTTTTTAAAAAATGCTGTACAACCAAGTTCAGCACGTGGGCCATGCATGGAACGTGTTTACTAGCTTGTTGAGCTTTAAAGCTGCCACCAATTTTCACCAATTATCGCACACAACCAGACCTGGATGGAGGTTTCTGTGGGGAGAGCCACTGATCGGTCTGTTCTTTCATCACCTTCAACAGCTCGGCTGCATTGTGAGCTTTATCACCTAAACAGATGAGCTTCAGCAGAGCGTGCTGCCGCTTTGCCAAGGCAGTGCTGCAGACCTCCCTTCTGGGGAGTGATGGGGAGGCTACTTTCAATGAAGAGGAGGAGGTGAGACAGGAACTTTAATAAGTGACTGAAACCCTGATGGAAGTTGAGCCTACTATTCTTGGTGTGGGTAAGATGTGGGATGTCCCAGCATCTGACTCTATCCCAGACTCCATCAGTTTCAGCCAGTGTGCCATAAGGGAAATGTAGCATCCCTTTCCACAAGAATGTGTCCATGTGTCTGTGGTTTCAGTAGACCTTCCCTGTGACTGCATTTTCCAGAGCACGGCTGATATTGTGTAACGTGTTGACGGCACACTGGGAAAAATAGTGTCGGATGGTAATCAAGTGCCGTGGGGTTGCCACCGCCAAGAGGTCGCGGAAAGTCAAAAAGGCAACATTTCCAAGGCTATCAATCTGGCAATGTGGGTGTTTAGCGTTTGGCCTGTGGGTGGTTCGATATTTCTGCTTTCTGTTAAATGTCTTGGGCAGGGACAAGTGAACGCTGTGCTGGGACAATGAACTAGACATGGATGCTGAGAGTTGTGTCTGTGCAACTGCAGGTTGTGATCAGGCGGCATCAACGCCTGCTTCGCGGACATCAGATTGAGAAGGTCGTAACACAGGGGGAGGGGTGGTGGTTTCACCAACAGACAAAGATTTTGTACCCAGGCATTCCACCCACCTACTGGGGTGTTTGGTTGCCATGTGCTTTTGCATGCTGGTGGTGCTCAGGTTGGCAGTGTTCTTGCCTCTTCTTAGCTTGGTTTGGCAGATGATGCAAATTTACAGTTGTTTTGTCTGAAGAAATTTCAATAAAATACTGCCATACAGGGGAACAATGCACCCTTGGTCTGTTATTCAGCCGAGTGTGGGGGGCTCTGTGTGAATAGTTGACTGAGTTCTCCATCTTGTCAAACCACTACGTCTTCTTGTCTGTTTTTGTGCTACAGACCAATCCCTGTCTACACTGCTGTGCTTGCTAGACATGCCAGGTTGGATCAGTGGCCTTATCATCGACTATGTCATCTTCCAATTCCTCAATCTGATCCTCCTGATCCTCCATTAGGCTGACCTGATGCCAACTATGCGTGATGATTATCCTCCACCTCTTCAAACATGAATGGCCCCTTCCCCAACATGGCTTTCTCCTGGCCATGGGTGCTCAAATGTTTGGGTATCACTGCACTCCACCTCCTTATAACTGTAGTGCCCACATCTCTGCCTCACATCTCTGCCTGCAGTCCCTCTCTCTGCAGAGATATCAGCATCCTCACTGCCAAGGCTCCTGTCCGACTCCTTCCGGGTCTGCTGCTGACCAGGGTGCACGCACTCCTTGCTGATCTCCAGGCACTGTGCTTAGAGTGTGCGCGCACACACTTCCTCTTTCTGGAGCCGCGCGCATTCCTCTAAAGTGTCCCTAGCCAATAGATGGAGGTCTCTTGCTATTTAAACCACCTCCTCCAATATGGAGGTGCCCGCACAATGTTGTGAGCTTGTTCCTAACACACTTGTTAGTTCACAGGTCCCAGTACTTGCATCTAAGCCTGCTGCACCCAGCAGTGCTTCCCTCAATGACAACTGAGCCAGTGGCACCCACCAGTGCTCACCTCAATGGAAGCTGAGCCAACTGCACCCACCAGTGCTCACCTCGATGACAGCTGAGCCAACTGCACTGACCTGTGCTCACCTCAACTGCAGTAGAGCCAGTTGCACCTGTCAGTGCTCACATCAACGACAGCTGAGTCAGCGGCATCCGCCAGTGCTCATCTCAATGGCAGCTGAGTCAGCTGCACCCGCCTGTGCTCATCTCAATGGCAGCAGAGTCAGCTGCACTCACTAGTGCTCACCTCAACCGCAGCCGACCCAGCTGCACCCGCCAGTGCTCATTTCTCCTTTGGACTGTCCTGTATACATCTGCAGTTCCTGTCATCTTCTCTGCCTACCTCCAACTGTTGGACAGTTTCCCCAGGCCATTCCAGCTATCCGCTCCTAGTGGTCAGCCACCATCTACCCAAGGTCAGTCCTGAAGTAGCACCTGGATCACCTCCTTTGCCTCTCCATGGACTGTGGTGTCTTTAGCTGCTGTGTGTCCATGGTCAGATTGGGTGAGGCTCCTAGTCACACCTTTCCGGGTCTTCCTTGGCCTTTGGCACAGTTGTTCCACCACCCAGCTCGTTATAATGACCTTTGCTAATGTTGAACATTGAGAGGCCTGACAAATTACAAGTAGCCAGCATTGGGATCATATGTCTCTTGGGACTCTTGATGGTGGGAAGAAGGAGGAACAAGTTGAGGATTCAGAGGCCCAACCTCTTGGCTACTGAGACTGGACCGTGTGAAAGACTTTGTGGTGCTGCTTGTCATCACGCTGGAGCCTTTGTCTGCCATCCAACCCATAACATCCTGGCAATCGTCTGGGTTTGTCAGTGGTGTACTGCACTGACCACATTTTGACAGGAAGCTAGAACAAGATCCAGTCACCTTCTGATCTGTAACACAGCCTTGGCGGGCACCACCACATCCACGTCCATTAACGTCACCCTTTCTCATATTGAATGCTTTATGCTTATGAAAAAAACATTTCCTGGCTTTATTTTTGACAAGTACCCTCAGAGGTGTCATGTACAAATTCAGTCTATCTAGCAATGCGTTGCAATTTTTTTTTAAGATATCAGCTTTATTACACACAGCAACAGCAGACTCATGAAAATGAGAGCTGGTTACGTTTGCATGTCTCTGCAAGCTTTGTGCCAGTCGCACAACTGCTAGATAAAGATACGCTATTTAAACCAATAGAAAATGCGAAGGCTTGTGCAGATTGGTCAATGGCACTCCTGTCTCTTTCCATTGAGGAGGCTGCTTCCAAGTAAAATGAGGCTTGTACATGTTCCTGATATGGGTTTCAAGCCCAACAGACTGACCACAATACATGCCCTTGCTTGCATACAATGCTCATTTTCACTTCTGCACATAAGTGTTACATTGTAAATTTACATTAGGACTTGGTCATATTCTTATAAATCTTATTAATTTGCCAGAATAATTCCCCACTCAATAAATTTCTTTTTAAAATAAAATGTTGCATTTTCAAAAGGAAACTACAAAGAAAGCAAAACAGGCAAGGTCCAGTGTTCGTGTTTGTATGCAAGTCGTCACAACGTTACCTTGGGAAGAGCTTCATCGGCTAACCAGGTGTGAGAAGCAGAAATGTAATACATATCATTAATGTGAAATTGTTTTTAGACTAATAATCCTTTGTTAATTCTCCTTTAAAATATTGTCTTTGACCGTTAAATGCACACACCGTTATAAAAAGGAAGATAATAAATGATCTTGAAGCAAATTCTCCTGCCAAATGTCATAATTTATTTGCATAATTAGCTCTTAATTTTAATTCAATATGCAAATCAACACTACTTTAAATTGCAGCAGGCTGTGTGCTGTCCCAGACTGCCCTGAATTTATTGTCATGGTGGCCTTGCTGCCTCCCCCATGCATGTTATTGCATACATATCTGTATTTGTGTGTGGCAGCAGTGATTATTTGTACCCATGTGAATTTAATTTGTCTTGAAACATGGAAGAAAACTTTGTACAGCTTGAAAGACATGACTGCAGAGTATTATATGGCATGTAGGATTATAGTGGTATATTGCATTGGTTTGTGTGCAATCCGCGCATCTTCATTGAATCTTCTTTCTTTAGTGAACCTGCATTGTGCATAACGAAGGGTTCCTGAAAATCGTCATTTTGCCATTTCTTCAATTATAGCTAATAATCAGCAATAGCGACAATATTGTACATACTGTAAGTCAGTGGTCACCAATATTACTTAGCTTGAGAGCCACATACAGGTCTGATAGATGGTTGTGAGCTACATAGGACCCCTTACACCAGAGGTCCCCAACCTGTAGCTTAGGAGAGACGTGGCTCGCGGGCTGGTGATGTGTAGCTCTCTGCTATCTGCTTTGTGCATTAACACCAGGTCTAGTAAACAGCTATAAGAAGGTCTCCAGAATAAAAAATAAAATTTCAAAACCACCTCTACCACCTTTTACATAATTTTCGATAGTAAAAATTTACATAATTTCTATATATTTTCACAACTGTTAACAGGACCTACTAGTTTCGACAATCTGACTCAGATTCAGACGAATGTACAGGTAATACAGTAATCACCAGTGACATTATACACGATAGTTCTGCATACAGTATCAGTGTACAGGTATTACAGGTATCACCTGTCACATTATACACAGGAGCTCTGTATATAGTGTCAGCGTACAGCGATCACCAGTGACATTATACACAGGAGTTCTGCATATAGTGTTAATGTACAGCTAATGCAGTGATCATCAGTGATATTATACACATATATGGTAAATATTACACTGGCGCTCCTGTAGAAAGAAAAAGGGGGAATGATGAGAGCTGCTGATGTTAAGTCAGATTCTGTGCTGGTCCTGACTGATAAAATAGGAAATACTAGAGCATGAAAAACACATATGCTATCAATAGTCATTACTGGAACTACAAAGGCAACCACTAGGATTGCCAGGATAAGGTACATACACCAAAAACCACCTGCAAAAAATGTATGTGATTGTTTTTCATATAAAATCACAGTTGAAAATAAGCCAGAATTGCAGGCAAAGAATGCCCCGACGAAGAAGGTCTGAGTACCTTAGAAACGCGTCGGAAAGTGTGACCCTCTGGTGACGTCACCCACAGCCATCCCCACCCCCCACGCTCAACGCTATCCCACGACTATGTCTTTCGGCCAAAGCACGACGCCGCTCATCCATCTAGCCGCATGGCAGCAACAAAAGTTCCGCCACAGCCCAGGGAGGACGCTCCCTCGGCCGTCCACTTCAACCTTACCTCCAGCTGCACCGTGCAACTATTGATAGCGGGCATCTTGTGAAAGCGCACTCTGCATCAACCAAGTGCATCTTCCAGCCACTCTCATACACCCGTCAGACTCAAGTAAGTTCTTTGCCTGCAATTCTGTCTTATTTTTAGCTGTGATTTTATATGAAAAACAATCACATACATTTTTTGCAGGTGCTTTTTGGTGTATGTACCTTATCCTGGCAATCCTAGTGATAGCCTTTGTAGTTCCAGTAGCGACTATTGGTAGCGCAGGTGTTTTTCATGCTCTGGTATTATACACAGGAGTTCTGAATATTGTGTCAGTGTACAGGTAATACAGTGATCATCAGTGACATTATACACAGGAGCTCTGTATATAGTGTCAATGTACTGGTAATACAGGGATCACCAGTGACATTATCAACAGGAGCTCTGTATATAGTGTCAGTGAACAGATAATACAGTAATCACACGTGACAATATACACATGTGCTTTGTATATAGTGTCAGTGTACAGGTGATACAGTGATCAGCAGTGAAATTATACACAGGAGCTCTGCTTTCCACCAGTCTTTCACACTGCTTCTGGCACAAAAATTTAAGCAGTTCTTTGTTTGATGGCTTGTAACTATCCATCATCCTCCTGATTACATTCCATAGGTTTTCAATGGGGTTCAGGTCTGGAGAATGGGCTGCCCATGACAGGGATTTGATGTGGTGGTCTCTTAATTTTTGCCAGAGCTGTGTATATATATATATATATATATATATATATATTATATTAATAAGATAAACCAATACTAAGTCAGCAATAAGATGTTTTCTGGTGAAACATTTAGAAAAATTATGTGTCTGAAGAAAGTGACTTTCCTGAGAAGCATCATGAGAATCTTGAACATTTTAGTTTTTTATTCATTCTCCTAATCATTTACTATAACAGCTATCAGGTCAATGGAATAGATTGTGGGAGGATAATTACTTCTTGTACGATGTTAATGGATGTTCCTGAGACCAGGGCATTGGCTAATGACTATTTTATGGAAATTGACTAATTGGAAAGTATTCTTGAAACATGCAATGGATCTTTCCTTTTTAGGTTTTATTACCTGCTTTGAAGAAAAACAAATACATTAAACACTAGAGAAAATGTGCAGGTCCATTTCAGGTGAGGACTGATAACTGTACAAGTCACCCCTGCTGAAAATGTTACACCGAGCAATCAATGAAGCACCCAACCTCCTAATGCATCAAGGGAGGGTGGACCTTGGTGGGACAGGCAATTAAGAAAACCAAACATTTCTTCTGCTTCATAAAATGATCACTGGATTAATTAATTTTATTTAGTTCCTTCTTATCATGTATAATAATATAATTCTGTTACACTTTTTTATTATTATTATTATTATGGATAATATTTTCAAATAATTCATTCCCATTAAATGTTAATGCACATTTACAAAATAAAGTAGACTGAACAAAGTGTTGAGTAAGCTCAGCTCTACTGTAATGTCAATACATTAACTATTAATGTTACATCTTCTTAAAAGCAAAAATGTAATAGTAACATGTTATGGATCTGAATTTTGTAATAGGAAGCCTTACTGCACCTTTGTGTGCCTCAGGTTTCATGTGAAGGCAGGTGCCGGCATATGGAGGGTGGTTTTGGCGGTTTGCACAAATCCAATATAAAATAATAGAGGCATGTCCATTTGGGAACAAATAGTTTTTTTACAAATGTTATCAAATAGAACTTTATATGGTGGCACACAGAGTGTGTGGCTCCTTAAGATGTCACGTTATGTCGTACAGCTTCCTGCATTGACGAAACCTTGTTTGTGAGGCCTAAAGCTAATACGCTTCTGCTGCATTAAATCAAAAACTGTTCACTTGTGAAATCAATGTTCTTTACTGTTGGTTATTTGCAGTTCATGTAGATGACGCATTTGAAAAACGTATTCATTTGCCTGTGAGTGGCTCAATAAATGGTTTTAATTTTGTACTTGCTTAGAGGCTTTTCCACTGGACACCGGGAAATTGACTGTTTTATGCTTTGTACAAGATTCCCTTAAACTGATCAAAGATGAAAAGTAAATAACCTACCATTTAGGTCACCATGTTCAATTTGATTAAGAAAAATGTCCTTTGTAAGGCCAGGTTCATATTGCGTTAACCAGCCTGTTCAACTCATAGCGTTGCCGGGCTGCGTTAATGGTACAGCATAACCGCTATGACAATTCATTTGCGTTAGCGGTGACCGAGCCTCAGACGCTGCAGCCCGCGTCTGAGGCTCCGTCACTGAATGACGGCACATCACGAACGCATGCCGCTTTACGGCATGCATCGCGATGTGCCTGATAATGGGGGTCAATGGCAGCGTTAATGGACTGCGTTACACCGCATTATGCCGTGGTGTAACACAGTCCTGGGTAGCCCTCCCAGGCCTGTGGGGTACTCGGTACCGGGCCGGTCTCTCAGAGGGGATTGTCACAGCAGCGGTGACCCAGTCCGTGGCCCTGGGCACCCATTTAAAAGGGGTTGAGTTGGGAATAAAGTTTATAAGTGATTCGTGATGCCACCTGTTGTTGTTCGGCAAGGGAGGTGTTAAGCCGACGCTGCAAGCAGATCCTCTGGGACAGATGGGGTAGTGCAGCAATGATGTTGTAGCCCCTCACAGGTAGGCCTGTTGGTCCCAGGGCAGTGTAGCGGAATGTTTAGGAAAAGAGTGCAGTGTCTGGCACAGAGATGTAGCAGTGCTGAGGATGTTGCAGGAAGGAGGCACGGACAGAACAGGGTGCAGTTTCTTTACCTTTACTTGGCAAGCGCAGTCCAGGGTCCTGGTTACAAATGGCACAGGCGCAGGCTAGCCTGGAAGCAACTCAGGGATCTTGCTATCAGATAGGTTGTGTAGTCTCCTTCCTAGCACTGGCTTGAGGTACATCCAGTACTGTGTTACACTAAAGTTCCTCCTTCTTATCTTCTCTTAGAACTACCTCGTATGGCAGACAGCTGTAGCCCTCTATCTCTCTTGCCTCATCCGTCGCTGTTATACCTTCAAGCCTTAGTTGGGAATAGAGCATTTACAGCTTTCTATTCCTCTGGTTTCTGTTGCAGGACCTTCAGTATCCATACAACCGTGGAGACCAGGCTCCAGATCATGCGCTTTCACTGGGAGGGAGCTCTCTATCCTCAGCTCACCCTCCAGCTTCTCACCACACGTCTACACTCTTTGCCCTCCTCACACTATCTCCTAATTTCCCTTCATGGCCTTCAGAGAGCACTCCCCCCCCAATTCTGGTTCAGAGCTCCCTCTGCTGGCCTGGAGTGGGAACTGTGTTGCATGACATGGTTAACTGCTAGAGAGACCCTTCATTGCCTCCAAGCCTGACATCACCCTCCCTGGAGGAAGGCAATGCCACTGTGGCGACCATACTCCTGGGGGCACCACAGTCCGTCTAACGGACTGCCATAATGCAATGTGACCCCGGCCTAATGCTAAAATATATAAGACATTAACAAGGAGTGGTGGTATAGATTCTGCACACTTGGCTTTGCTTACCTGAAAGTTTTCAGAGTTTGCCCCTATCCCTAGCCCTAGCAAAAGTCTATGCAAGACAACGGAGAAGCACTGGAATGAACCACTTGGCAGGCAGAATAAGAAAAACTGCAACTTCTTTGGTAAATCCACATTGCTTCACTTAAAACATCAAATATCTGCAGCAGTGATGTGTACAGCATGATTCTCAGGATTCTCATGGATCAGGTCTCCCAGTGTCCAGCCCTTTCTCAAATGATGGTCTTCATTACTCTGAAAACTCTTTGTCAAACAGTTGCAGGTTCTTTGACAATAATATTGTTACACCCCTGCCTGGTTCCGGGCTCTGCTCCCTTCATCTCAATACCCTGAACTCTGTTGTGCTCTACATGCGGCTTTTCAAGTGGTCGGGCATGCTCCCATATGATTTTCTGCCTAGTCCTATATAAGGCTCACTAAGGCAAATACCTGTGTCTTGGTAATAAGACTCTTAATTTTCCTGTGTCTTGTTTGCCTGAGGCCTCTAATGCTTCTAGTACCTACTCCATACCTGCTTTCTGGTGTCCTGTCTGGCTGAGGCCACCAGTGTTTCAATTCCTTGCTCCATACCTGCTTTCCGGTGTCCTGTCAGTCTAGGGACTCCAGTACTTCTAGTCCTTGCTTTCCGCATGCCATACTTGCCTGCTGTACCGACGCCCATGGCAGCTTGGAGGATCCACCTCCATAGGTGAGCTAAAGTAATGTAATGGGCATAAGACAACATTTGCAATGTCTTATTTCTGTGAGCATCAGTGGGAAGCCTAGTCAAGATTATATGGCACACATAGTTAAAATTTATCACCATTCCAAAACTTTTTCATTTTCAAAAACACAAGACCTTCCACATTGGAATTAGGTACTAAAGTGTACTAGCTTTGTAGCTATCCAGGGGTAGTTTGTAGTTTTGAACTCTAAGGACTTGTTAAGAATAGATGATTTGCAGCATTAAAGAGAATCTGTCAGCAGGTATTTTCTATGTAAACCGAGAGCACCACGATGTAGAGGCATAAACCCCAATTCCAATGACGTGTCACTTTTTGGACTGCTTGGTGAAGTTTTGACAAAATGACTATTTTCTGTAATTCATTCATCTGAATGTTAAGCTCTGTATAAACCTGTCCACACCACTGATTGGCAGCTTTCTGTGTACACAAAACATAGGTAGAAAGATGCCAATCATTGGTAGGGGTGTGATTACACAGAAGAGGAGGACTACATTGCAGGAGACAACTAGTCCTCTAGTGATAAACTCCTACTGATAAAACACTCATTGTATTAAAAAACAAACAGCCCAGTAACTGGCGCAATGCTGGAACCAAACTCTCTGCCCCTACATCATGCTGCTTTCAGATTACATAGTGAAAACCTGCTTACATTCCCTTTACCAACTGATGATCGGATATATGTATGCTGATCGGTAGTCATTTAATAGCCTGTTCAGACAGGCTGAAGGCTCTTATGATACGCACAGAATGATCAGATTGTTCTATGCATATAGGCTGTCACAGGACACTGTGCTGCCTAGAACAATAATTTTTTAAGTAAGCCAAAAGAAAATTTTAAACTATGAATAAGCAGTTTTCTCGTTTGTCAGTTGATTGGCAGTCTACACGATTATGGGGAAACAAACAATCCTAAGAACGCTCATTCTAAATTATCGTGACGTGTAAATGAACCGTAAGACAATGACTTCTGCTGGAATGCTGGAAGAACCTACAAATGAAATCCAGAAGTAGGCAGTCTGTCTTCATACAGCTTCCTGCTTTTCTGATAATCCCCACAAGATTATAACACATATCTTTTCCCAGTTTATAGTTTTTGTGTTCTGCATTGTCCAGTGAGGAGTGTCATGCTAGAAATAAAGTTAAAAGAAAAAAAGGGTTTGGCACCATGTGAGCCAATGGACAAAAAGCATGCTTATTGGCTAACAAAAATTAAATAAATGATGTTACAATGCAAGCTTGTAACACTTCTTAGGTCCCTTCCTCAGGCATGGTATAACAAAGGTTTTGAAGAAATACAACTATATGCGCAAACAAACAACCAAACAAAATACAGAGGAAACAGAGGCATGGTATAATAAATGAACATTTAAATAAACAAACAAACTGAGCTCAGAGGATGAAGCCTTAATTGGATTAGATTAGTGGTGTAAAAGTTATATAGTCATAATATCCAAGTAAGATCAGTGGCCTGGTGCCCTCAATGTCTCCAGAGTAGATTCCCCAGATTCTGTGATGAGTCATAAATGCTCCTGACAGATTTAAGGGTACTTCACACATAGCGAGATCGCTGAAATGTCACAGGTTTTGTGACACAACAGCGACCTCGCCAGGGATCTCGCTACGTGTGACACATAGCGGCGACCGGCCCCCCGCTGCGATATCGCTGATAGTGCTCGAATGTCCTAGGCCATTTTTTGATCATTGGTGTCCCGCTGGCCAGCATGCATCGCTGTGTTTGAAGCCGTAACAACGATGAGCGACCTCGTTGGCGACTCAAAAGGCAATGCTGAAGCGTCTGAGTCGTCAGAATAGCTGCTGTGTGACAAGGTCCCAACGACCGCCAACGTCATTATACGGATCACCGTATCGCTGCTGCGTCGTTGAGTAGATCCGCCTGTTTGACAGCTTACTAGCGACCATGTAGCGACGTACCAGCGATCCTTACCAGGTCGTATCGCTGTCGGGATCGCTGGAGCGTCGCTATGTGTAATGGGACCCTTATTCCTGAGTGCAAGGAATCAGAGACTCTAATAAGTTTATATTCCCAAATACTGCAGTTTTTTTTTATTTGAAATTGCTTTTTATTATGACAACTTTCATATTGCTTATGTTGTGTCCTGGACCACAGAAAGGTTTGGCCACCAGTAAATGTTTTTTTATTTTATCTGTGATCGTGTGGCAATGAGACCTAATCTTTACTCTCAGTTTCTGTACTGTTTCTCCCACATAGAGACCTGCAATAGGACATATAGTGCACAGAATTAAGTATACCATATTGGAAGAGGAACATGTGAATGTCCTGGGAATTTTATAGAACATTTTTGGAATTGAGAGTCCTCAATTCAGCCACTGCACTGAGGACTCTCAATTCAAAATATTTTTCTATCTATTGGCTAACATGGTACATATTTCTTTCCTATATCAAAAGGGAATTTTATAGTCTTGCTGTATATTGGGAATCTGTATCCTGTCTTTGGTCTCTACATGAGTGCAGGTTTTGCAGCTCTTCACACTGTAAAAATAAGTTCCTCTCTGTGTATCATCTCTGTGTATACAAGGGCATTGAACTTCAGATCATGATGTTTCTTAAATTTTGAAGTTCCCTGTAGCACAGCAAAGGAGGGTGTTTGAATATTGTCTTTAGCTGGTCATCCTTGTGTAGAACGTGGTGAAGATTTTTAGCAGCTTTTCTCGGTACCTCAAGCTGTGAGTTGTAGGTCACCACCAGAGGTACACGATTATTTTCCTCTTTTTCTCTGTATTGAAATAATTGATTTCTAAGGTTACTTGTGACTCTAATGATCTGATCATCAATGGAGGTGGAGTAGTATCCTTGATTTAAAAATGTATTTTTAAGATGGATTAAGTGTTCATCCCTGTCTGTTGGGCGGTATAAAAAGACGATTATATCTAAGGGCCTGGCTATAGTCGATGGACTTTTTAATGTGTCTTGGGTGAAAGCTGTCCCATCTGAGGTATGTAGGTTGGTCAACTGGTTTCCAATATACCAATGTCTGTATTGAACAATTTTGAATTTTTATGGTGGTATCCAGAAAGTTGATTACTATTCTTGAGTTGTCCAATGTCAAGTTTATTGTGGGATGAAATGTATAGAATTTATCATGGAACTTTAGAAGCCACACTTGTTAAGATGTGTACTCCACTGCATCTCGTGCTTGGATCTCATGCTAGAATATTTACGCCTTGCTAGAGGCTCTGATGGCACAGTGTGCAAAAGACCTGCCGCTTGTCTACACTACATTGGGTGGAGAAGTCTTTGAGATGGTATTTAGGGGTTCATTACCTTGGTGGGGAAGGGCAGTAGCAGACAATGTACTGGCTAAGGTGTGACTGCTGTGCTTTTCCACCCTGTTCCCTCTTTTGTTGTGTTGTTTGGGAAGCCTGACCAACTCCTCTTTTCCAAACTGCTCATGTCTCTATGAGGCTGTTCAATCCATGTGGTATCAAGGACCTCATCATCTCCTGCATAACCTTACACCCATTCCTGACTCCTGCCCTCCTTGATGGTCGGCACACTGCAGAAAGCAACAGCAGTTGACATCTGTGTTTCCTCATCCCCAGTGATGTGCTGCAGTGGTAGGCTGTTTGTGTGCACTCGCCCTCCCATGTACTCATCCTCCAACAGAATGAGTGATTGGGCATCAGTGCACTCAGTCTCTTCCATTTCTGGGACAAGACTAGGTGAATGGGCCATTGAAACCCAGCCAGCGGACTCATCAAACAGCAGAAGAGACTCCTGCAAGACTTGGGGCTCAGACTGCTTGGATGATTTGCAAGGGGGTGAGGTGGAAGAACGATGAATAAGATCCTTAGGTGCCACCTGTACGCTTTTTGAAGGGGACGGGGTGGAAGCTTTCCAATCTATCACGGACTCCAATTGTTCTGGCCTCACCATTCTGTCTGCGGCATTGGGGCCTATTAAATAATGCCAAATGTCCTGACACCTGTGTGAACCTAAGGAAGGTGTTGCAGTTGAACACGTAACAGGTGCAGATTGACCATGTCCTCTCCCTGCATCAGCTACACCATCAAGACCAGCAGCACCACGACCAAGTTTATGTCTCCTAATTGCTGCTCTCCTCACGTTTTTCCCCCTTAAAAAAACACACATCATAGGCAAGAGGCTGGATTCGGGCACTCTATTCAAGGCTATTATGCCACAAAGCATCAAGTTTTTTTCATATATTCCCTTAAAAAACTTTTATTATACAATATTAAAAAACACGTTCCCAGTGAAAAAATGGTAAATACCAAAATTTGAAATAAGACCTAGACTGAGATGCTACCAAACCCTGCAATAGGCCTGTCTGTCTCTGCCTGTCTGTGGAGATTGGCACCCTAAGCAATGATTTTTTGGCGCACCCACTCAACTAGGACTGTCCCTCACTCCCCTATCAATTCCTATCAATATAGGTAGGAAAACAATTTCACTATAGTGTAGAGATGAAAGAGATAAGAATGCCCTAGGGTTATTCTATGTAGACATACTCAGAAAAAAAATATATAAAAATAATATCCAGATAAATCCACATCATAACAAGCTGGGACCAAAGAACATTGCCTGCAGGGGACCCAACATGAATCAAATATGGAGGCATAAACAGTGGTCACTTATCATGAGTAGATACACCCCAACGTGTTTACCTGCTGTAACGGTTCATCAGGAGGTATAGAAGATAACACAGATGTCCAAAATGTCGGATGCCATGATGCTAGATGATGCAACCCGGTGGTCAAATTGCTGGACTTAAATAACCACCAACTATTAATAACGCTTCAATTAACGCCGCCTATCCAATCACAGGCGTTTTTTTCACTCCGGTATTTAATATGATGCTTCATGTCCTAAAAAAATACATGCAGATGGTCCTTACACAACATGTTCTTACTACATGAGCCATATTGTGGGTTGTTATCGTCCTATTTTGTAAATTCTTAATAGATGTATCTCTAATTTACTGCATTATTAAGCACTGAGTAGCGGCGGTGACCGGAGAGACCGGAGAGCAGTCTGAACGTGCCTAAGTCAAGCCAGGAGGTCGATGAAGTGCCAAATAGTGAGGCGCTATGAGTGCTCAGGACGTAGCAGAAGGTCAGGTAGCCAAAGATAGCGATGCAGTACAAACGGGGCAGACAGGAGATTAGTAAGAGTAGCAAGCCGAAGGTCAGAGCCAGAAACAGACAGTAAGCACAGAATCACAAAGCAATGCACAGAAGGAGAAAACGGACCGGATCATATACGAGAAGGCAAACGGACTACACAGTATGCAAGCAATCCAGGGGGTCAGACACACAGCCAGAACAGATGTATCACTAACAAGGATTCCCATACAAAGGCGGGTAAATATAGCCCTTCCCAAACCAAAAGGAGACAATACAAAATTAACCCTGAGAGGACAGGGAAGGAACCCTGTCCTCAACCATGACAGCAGTTAGGGCAGTCTACACAATGTTGGTATGGCACACAGGAATAGGCTTTTAGGGCAGTCTACACAATGCTGCTATGCCACACATGAACAGGCTTTTAGGATGGTCTACATAACGCTGCCATGGCACACAGGAACAGGCTTTTTGGCACAGAGCACAAGGCTTAAATGGCACACAACACAACACAGAGAACTGCACTGACAGTGCATGAGGAACAGAATGGCGGCACAACCCATAATCTGGCCATTATACAAGCAGGGTCACATGGTACGTCGGTCAATCACAGCAATTGCCAGTACTTGGCATGGCTGTGATGGCTCCAGAAGTGCCCACAGGCTAAAAGCTTTTTGATTGGCTGCTCAGTAGCCATTCAATAAGTTTTTTTCAGCTGGCGAACCCCAACATTATGATGGACTTCTGGTAAAAAGTCCATATTCTGGGTCCATGCATGGATGCTGGGAGTTTGGTATGAACTCCAAACTTAACAGTTCAGATTCGCTCACCACTAGTCCTGTGTTTTCAGTTCCTGTTTAGTGCATTTGTTTCCTGTTTTGACCTCAGCCTGTTTATTGACTGCTTTTTTGTCTTTCAAATTTGCACCTTCTCTGTCCTCTCTGTTCAGATCTGGCTACCTTACCACTCCTGCTAACTCCATGGGCCAAGCTCAGGGGCCCCTGTGCAAGTCTAGATACCTATACAGGGATTAAAGGGTGAAAGCCAGGGGAATCCCTGGGATCTGATAAACGGAGTGGCTTGCACTTAGCTTGTCTGTGTTAGCCATTTTTAGAGCTTCCAGGTGACCACTGACAGAGCCACATTACAGGATGTCCAAGTAGTCAACAACTTCTTTAAGATTAACACTTAAATTGAGTACTTAAAAGGGTTTTCCACTTTTCTTGATAATCCTTTTTTAAGTGAAATATTTCCCCTTGAAAAACAAAAATAACATAAACTCAACTCCCGCATCAGTGCCGTTCCAGCGATGTCAGCTCAAGTTTCCCTAACATCCAATCAGCAGTCGCAATTCAGTGGCTTCACTCTCACTACTTCCAATTGTGGGACATTCATTCAAGGGCAGTGAGAGCTAAGCAGAGCACTAGCGACTATTGATTGGTTGCAGAGCTTACGTGGCATAACAATGTCAGGCGATCCCCGAGAGATCTGGTGCCGACATTGCTGGACTGGTGTCGGTGTAGGAGGTGAGTTTTTCTTATTTTTATTTTACAAGGGGAACAAGTTCATTTGAAAAATAGCTGTCCATGTAGTTGTCAACCCCTTTAAGACTGAAAAGCACTGATGCCACATAATATAAATAATACATGTGGAGATTCCCTAACAAACAGACATTCCTCACATGTATTCAGGCTGTCCAGCAGCCGCAAATCATGCAGCTGCATCGACAGAAACTAAATCTCCGAGCACGCCAAAATACTCGGAGGACACCTGAGCATGCTTGGGAAAACCCGAGCAACGAGTATACTTGCTCATCACTACATGCAGACGATCAGATTGGCATCCAAGTTTTATTGATTAGATACAGTGGGGAAAAAAAGTATTTAGTCAGTCAGCAATAGTGCAAGTTCCACCACTTAAAAAGATGAGAGGCGTCTGTAATTTACATCATAGGTAGACCTCAACTATGGGAGACAAACTGAGAAAAAAAAATCCAGAAAATCACATTGTCTGTTTTTTTTTCATTTTATTTGCATATTATGGTGGAAAATAAGTATTTGGTCAGAAACAAGCAATCAAGATTTCTGGCTCTCACAGACCTGTAACTTCTTCTTTAAGAGTCTCCTCTTTCCTCCACTCATTACCTGTAGTAATGGCACCTGTTTAAACTTGTTATCAGTATAAAAAGACACCTGTGCACACCCTCAAACAGTCTGACTCCAAACTCCACTATGGTGAAGACCAAAGAGCTGTCAAAGGACACCAGAAACAAAATTGTAGCCCTGCACCAGGCTGGGAAGACTGAATCTGCAATAGCCAACCAGCCTGGAGTGAAGAAATCAACTGTGGGAGCAATAATTAGAAAATGGAAGACATACAAGACCACTGATAATCTCCCTCGATCTGGTGCTCCACGCAAAATCCCACCCCGTGGGGTCAGAATGATCACAAGAACGGTGAGCAAAAATCCCAGAACCACGCGGGGGGACCTAGTGAATGAACTGCAGAGAGCTGGGACCAATGTAACAAGACGATTACAGCGAGTGATCCACTAGCTAGAAGACTATATCTACACCAGCAAGCTAGAAAAATACTTGAAATAAAATACTTGAAATAAAACTAATCTACTTTATTCAAAATTAGATTTAAAAGGGACTTAGTCCATTCATAAAATATGCACATGTACAAAAAGACAAACACTTACAAGAAAAAACCGCTCAGTCAGATGCGGTAAGACCAAACTTTCAAACACCTTTCCGGTATACCCTTAGTGTCGTTATCCAACTATACATAGACACTCCCTCAGAGTATCCGCTTAGTTTAAATTTCTTTTGAAAAAGCACACTCTCATGGTGCTAAAAAATGTCTTTTACAGATCCATTGTTCTAAATTTATGTGCCACTACTGTGTAGCATACATCATTATCACTGACAATGATCCTAGACAAATTTCATAGTGACAGCCTAATTATAATAATCACCTAAAATTAAAGAATGGCATAATATACAGTTTGTAATTATGAAACCAGGGTGTGAACCTAAACATTCCTCTTAAGATCATGCAGTTCACCACCTTTACAGATTTTTTATGTCATCTTGTATATCATGGAAAGATCTCACCCAAATCTTAACATTCGTGGGTTCCTCCATGTGACGCTCCCTTCTCCCTACGCGTTTCACCAACCAGATCATCAGGGGAGTACTGAGTACAGCGTTATGCCTACATGAGAAAAATGCCATGGCATGGATGGCATTTTTCTCATGTAGGCATAACGCTGTACTCAGTACTCCCCTGATGATCTGGTTGGTGAAACGCGTAGGGAGAAGGGAGCGTCACATGGAGGAACCCACGAATGTTAAGATTTGGGTGAGATCTTTCCATGATATACAAGATGACATAAAAAATCTGTAAAGGTGGTGAACTGCATGATCTTAAGAGGAATGTTTAGGTTCACACCCTGGTTTCATAATTACAAACTGTATATTATGCCATTCTTTAATTTTAGGTGATTATTATAATTAGGCTGTCACTATGAAATTTGTCTAGGATCATTGTCAGTGATAATGATGTATGCTACACAGTAGTGGCACATAAATTTAGAACAATGGATCTGTAAAAGACATTTTTTAGCACCATGAGAGTGTGCTTTTTCAAAAGAAATTTACACTAAGCGGATACTCTGAGGGAGTGTCTATGTATAGCTGGATAACGACACTAAGGGTATACCGGAAAGGTGTTTGAAAGTTTGGTCTTACCGCATCTGACTGAGCGGTTTTTTCTTGTAAGTGTTTGTCTTTTTGTACATGTGCATATTTTATGAATGGACTAAGTCCCTTTTAAATCTAATTTTGAATAAAGTAGATTAGTTTTATTTCAAGTATTTTATTTCCAGTATTTTTCTAGCTTGCTGGTGTAGAGGTAGACCAATGTAACAAGGCCTACCATAAGTAACACACTACGCCACCATGGACTCAGATCCCGCAGTGCCAGACGTGTCCCACTGCTTAAGCCTGTACATGTCTGGGCCCGTCTGAAGTTTGCTAGAGGGCATTTGGATAATCCAGAGGAGTTTTGGGAGAATGTCCTATGGTCTGATGAAACCAAACTGGAACTGTTTGGTAGAAACACAACTTGTCGTGTTTGGAGGAAAAAGAATACTGAGTTGCATCCATCAAACACCATACCTACTGTAAAGCATGGTGGTGGAAACATCATGCTTTGGGGCTGTTTCTCTGCAAAGGGGCCAGGACGACTGATCCGGGTACATGAAAGAATGAATGGGGCCATGTATCGTGAGATTTTGAGTGCAAACCTCCTTCCATCAGCAAGGGCATTGAAGATGAAACGTGGCTGGGTCTTTCAACATGACAATGATCCAAAGCACACCGCCAGGGCAACGAAGGAGTGGCTTTGTAAGAAGCATTTCAAGGTCCTGGAGTGGCCTAGCCCGTCTCCAGATCTCAACCCTATAGAAAACCTTTGGAGGGAGTTGAAAGTCCGTGTTGCCAAGCGAAAAGCCAAAAACATCACTGCTCTAGAGGAGATCTGCATGGAGGAATGGGCCAACATACCAACAACAGTGTGTGGCAACCTTGTGAAGACTTACAGAAAACGTTTGACCTCTGTCATTGCCAACAAAGGATATATCACAAAGTATTGAGATGAAATTTTGTTTCTGACCAAATACTTATTTTCCACCATAATATGCAAATAAAATGAAAAAAAAACAGACAATGTGATTTTCTGGATTTTTTTTTCTCAGTTTGTCTCCCATAGTTGAGGTCTACCTATGATGTAAATTACAGACGCCTCTCATCTTTTTAAGTGGTGGAACTTGCACTATTGCTGACTGACTAAATACTTTTTTTCCCCACTGTATCTATTATAAACCTAGGAAACTGTATTTGATCATGTTCATGTTTTAATAAAGTTCTATGAAAATGTATTGCACAAGGACGCCACACGAATGTCATATGGATGTATATCGGACACACGGATGCACATGGATGAAGATTTACACTTGACATACACTTGAATGTGTAAGTCTCATTGAAGACTTGGATGAAAGCAGCGCATGTTGCGTTTTTTTCTCACTGTCAGTCACACCAAGAAAAAAATCTTTCACCTGAATAGCCCTAATGAATTCACATGTGCTGCCTGATTAAAAAATGCATAGCCCTCCTGCACTGCAATTTATAAGCTCGTTTACATGAGCCCTTACTCCTACTTTTTTGCAGATGGTAAATTTGGACAAGCCAAAAATCCTTCACTATATGTAGCATAATGTAAATGTACCTCATCAAGTCAAATTTAACAATTTGGTCAATCTCCCAAATTCAATAAGTTTCCTCTAAAATAGGCCAAATATGCTGTATATATAAAAATAATTTCTACACATATGAGAAGCAGCAAACAATTGAAACATTTTGACGGTAAAGCATCGATGGACTGATCAGGTTGCTGAAGTCTGTGGGTGAAGAAACAAAAAACCTGAGCCTGCCAAGACATAAACTGGAAAACTTTCTGAAAGGAGCAAATTAGTTTAGACAATAGAAGATCTTTTTCACTAGGCGGATAATGAAATGTTATTTCATCAAAGCAGTTACAGTTTGCAAGCTGCTCTCCTTGTAACCTTATTATGTTGTCCCTTAAGGAGGACCCTTGATATTGGTGGCTCAGACCCTGCTATTGATGATTGTTGCATTTAATTATCCTGGGCAGGAAAAGGTGGAGGTAGAGTATTAATTATAGCTGCGGTGGACCTCTGTTATAGAGCGCAGCCAATCGGTGCCATCACTCTGTTTTGGAAAGGGAGGTTCATGAATGCAGCATTGGGAGGTAGCGCGACTTTGGGAGCTTCATATCAGATTACAATCCAGGCAGCCTTAGATCTCTTGTGAAAAATAAATTACAGACCTTTGCAACAATGACCCTGTTCTCCAGGAAACATTGGAAAGAAAAAAGAAGGGTTTCAACTGTGGAAGCTCAAGTTCTGCTTAAATAATTAAAATGTATTAGGAGTTTCTGCCCCCTCCCCAGCCGTCACAGGTTACCAATACTTGTCCCTTTTCTCAAGACTTGGACACGTCGAAACATTTTTAGTAAGCTCATACTTATTACAAGGGATGGAATAAACAGCATCTTGGCATTCCAAAGCCACCGTATAGTTTTATTCGTCTAATGCCGTGCCTTGTTCTTTGTGTTAAAGGAGGAACATCTGCCAGACCTGATCACAGAAGGTTAGGGACTACAATGAACTCTTGCAAGCTATGAAGCTTATGCATAAATGCTAGTGCAGGAAAAGGTCCGTGTACAGCAGATCCATGTAATCTATGCATAGCATATCCATGTATAGCAGATATATGTATAGCAGATCCACATATAGCAGATCCACAAATACCACGCCCCCCGGAAGAAGGCTAGCGCCGAAACGCACGTAGGGACCTGGCTGCGAGTGTTTTAGGTAAAAATGCCCTTTTGATTTCACTCCGCACTTTATCTTTATTGGCACCTTGTATTCATAACCCCATATTTGTGTATGCACTCTAGCACTTTTTCATATACTAGCATTTTGTGCATTTGATTATACAATATTAGCACCTTGTGCCTTTAATAGTATTTTCTTGTTTCATCATTTTTATTGCACTTTGGCACTTTCAGACATATTTATTTTTGTTCATCATGTTATCACATATTTTAAATAATCTTTTTTGGGACTTATAATTTATCATTAAATTGTCTTTTTCAGCTTGGGCATTTTTTGTAACATTATTTTTCCCTTTTAGGGGCTTAATACTATATACTATTTTTAAAGAAACGTACGCCTTTATTTGATTCAGCTGTATTCATTTATTATCTACTTACTATTAATTATTTGAATAAAAAATATTTTTAAATCTATTTTATATCTATTGGTCTTTTTGTGCACATTTTTTATAAATGATCATAACTTTCTATATAATTTGTTCCATTTTAGACAACAGATCTGTGTATAGAAGATCCTTGTATAGCAGATCCATGTATAGCAGATCCATCCATAGCAGATCCATGTATAGCAGATCATAGAATTCTATACAATTTGTTCCATCTTTGATAACAGATCTATGTATTGCAGATCCGTGTATAGCAGATCCATGTATGGGAGATCCATGTATATCAGATCCATATATAGCAGATCCATGTATAGCAGCCAAGTGCTGCTCAATACATAGACAAGAGAAAAAATAGATTTGTTCAAATCTAGCGGATATATAGTAGATATTGTTTTCTTTCTCTCTACTACATTGTCAGTCATTTTTCAGAAAGAAATTGAGGATTGGTGAATGTTGACCCACAAGAGAAAAAAAAGATTCAGTAAGTTATGGAAAGTTATATCATTTTATAACAGGGGAAATAGCAGGAACAGGAAATTGGGTCCTGCACCCATGTCTCTTTGTAGAAGTTGTCAGTGAGACATTGAAAACAAAGGAGTGGAAAATGTGACCAAAGACAAAGAGTGAACGATTTAGAGACAGTTCTTATGGTGGGGGACCTTGTAGTAATTTAAGGCTTTTATTTTTTTTGCATCAGAGAATCCTATCATTTAGTTGCCAGAAAACTATCTTTGTTAAAAAAGTGTATTAGACTATGTTCACATGTTGTATTTGCAAATTGGAAAATCAGACCACCTTTCGACAAAAATAGTCACAAAAACAGGGTCACTTTCTCAAGATAGGTGCAGGTTCTATTGCTACTATACATCTATGGCCTGTCAGGAACACCACACTGCACTTGCTCACTGAGCCAGTGTGCGTGTCCTGAGTACAAAGACTGTGCACAAAGATACCTGCGGAGTGGGCAACAGTGGTGACAATGCATGCTCCAGGACCTGAAGCACGTGACTGCTGGGGGCGTGGCCTAAGCTCCACAGAGCCAGGAGCTGCAGGGAAACTCCTAGGAAGGTAACTACAGGACAATGTTACCAAGGGGCATAGACAGAGACAGAAACCAGATCAAGCTGAGGTCAAAGCACGAGATAGCAATACAGTACCAAAGGGTTAGACAGAAAGGACATTCAGGACGTAGCAATAGATCAGAAAACCAGAACAGGCATTAGACAGTACAATAGGGACAAACTGTAACGGAGTAACGATAGCCAAGCCAGGAGGTCAGAACCAGAAAAGACAATTGTACAAAAACGAGAGACAGAGTACAGAGTGAAGGAACAAGCCTGGTCATACACGGGAAGCAAAACAAACAACGCAGAGTACACGCACACCAGGGGTCAGACACCCCAGAACAGCAGTATAACTGACAGATAATGCTAGTTTGGAGTGAGTATAAATACCCCTCCCAGATCCAAAGAGAGGCCGGCAAAAGTTAACCCTGTGAGAACAGGACATTAACCATGTCCTAACCATGACATGGCCCATCTTGTGGACATTCCATAAATGTACACAATAGGAATAACCCTTTAATACAAATTAGGAGTTTTATTATTTGCTCTAAAAAAGTGAAAGTTCATGTATGAAAGTAGGCTTTTTTAACAGATAAAGCATGAAAAGCTTCTAATATACATGTGCAACCAAAGGCTAAACCCATGCAGTGCAGGAACGTCCTATAACTGAGATTTTGGCACTCTTTGTTTCAGTCTAGGCTGCCACTTGTAAGATGCCAGTCTATTACACATACCCAAGATTAGAAAGATTTGTGCTGCTGATGTACAGTATATGTGTAATAAATCATTGTTATGAGATAAGAAAGGAGTAAAGAACCCTGGTATCATAGTCTAGGAAAGGTATATAGCTGAGACGTGCTTCAGGGCTGGTGCCATTCCAGCAGGAGCGGTTATACCATGGGTAGGTGCATGTATTGTATTGGTGTTATTTAACCCTGATTGTTGTTTAATGCTACCTCACATTAGTCACCCTAACATACTTGCCCATGTTACTAGTCAGTTGAATACACCCTCAACTAGACAGACTGTGTATTTCATGAGGCCTTTTCACTGAGTTCTTTTGATTTCCCTCCATTAGTCCCATAGACCTGAAATGCAGCAGCAGTATGCATGCTCGATCACTGCTCAATTGTAAAGGGATCTGGAAAACTTGCTTGGTGTGACTGCCAGCTTATCATATTGTGGATAGTTGTTGCGTTTTGATTCTAGAAAAATCCCTTTGAATGTTTTGTGTCTTCCCACAATTTCAGCGTTTCTATCTTTCTTGTACATACAACATTGTTCATCTTGCACTTCTGGGATCATGAAGATAACTCCAGAATCTTACAGAGTATCACCAGTACGGGACATGGATGTATTGTTGGGTTGGTTAAAAAGTTATCATAACTAAGGACAGTCCTATAACCAAAACACATCAGTTATTGGCTTGATGAAACATTTTTAATAAATTATTAATAAATTGCAGAAATTTTATATCCAAACAGCTGGGTAGCTTTCTTTGCTTTATCTCCATCTCAAGCAAAACAGGGGCTTTTACTTTCCATGCCAAGGATCTTCACAGCCAATCTACAGGAGTTGATGAACATTGTGCTTATTTGCTGAAAAATTGGTGACAACTTTGTTAGTATAACTTCAGCACTATTATGCCTGCAATAACTACAGTTGTGTGAAAAAGTGTTTGCCCCTTCCTGATTTCTTATTATTTTGCATATTTGTCACACTTAAATGTTTCAGATCACCAAACAAATTTAAGAATTAGACAAAGAAAACACAAAATACATTTTTTAAATGAAGGTCTTTATTATTAGGGAAAAAAGAAATCCCAACCTACAGGGCCCTGTGTGAAAAGGTGATTGCCCCCAAAACCTAATAACTGGTTTGGTCACCCTTAGCAGCAACAACTGCAATCAAGTGTTGGCAATAACTGGCAATGAGTCTTTACAACACTCTTGAGGAATTTTGGCCTACTCATCTTTGCAGAATTGTTGCAATTATAACCACATTAGAGGGTTTCCGAGCATCAACCGCCTTTTTAAGGTCATGCCACATCATCTCAATTGGATTAAGACCAGAACTTTGACTAGGCCACTCCAAAGTCTTAGTTTTGTTTTTCTTAAGCCATTCAGAGGTAGACTTGCTAGTGTGTTTTGGATCATTGTCCTGCTGCATAACCCAAGTGCGCTACAGCTTGAGGTCATGGACATATGGCCAAACATTCTTCAACAGGATTTTTTGGTAGACAGCAGAATTCACGATTCCATTTACCACAGCAAGTATTCTAGGTTCTGGAGTAGCAAAATAGGCGAAGATCATCACACTACTACCACCATATTTGATTGTTGGTATGATATGCTGTGTTACTTCTACGCCCGATGTAATGGGACATACATGTTCCAAAAAGTTCAACTTTTGTCCCGTAAGTCCACAGAGTATTCTCCCAAAAATCTTGGGGATCATCAAGATGTTTTCTGGGAAAACTGAGATGAGCCTTTATGTTCTTATTGTTCAGCAGTGGTTTTTGTCTTGAAACTCTGCCATGCAAGCCATTTTTGCCCAGTCTATTTCTTAGGGTGAAGTCATGAACACTGGCCTTAACTGAGGCAAGTGAGGCCTGCAGTTCTTTGGATGTTGTTGTGGGGTCTTTTGCGATCTCTTGAATGAGTTGTTGGTAACTTTGGTAGACTGGCCAGTCCTGGGAAGGTCAACCACAATTCCATACTTTTGCCATTTGTGGATAATGGCTCTCACTGTGGTTCCCTGAAGTCCAAAAACTTTAGAAATGGCTTCATAATCATTTCCAGACTGATAGATTTCAAATACTTTGTTTCAGAATTTCTTTGGATCTTGGCATGATGTCTAGCTTTTGAGGGACTTTTTGACTACTTCACTTTGTCAGGCAGGTCCTTTTTAAGTGATTTCTTGATTGAGAACAGATGTGACAATAATTAGACCTGTGAGTGGCTTTGGAATTTGAACTTAGCTTCCCAAAGATGTGAAAAACCACAGTTTATTATATACAAAAAATAGCGGAGGTTGCTTAAAAGTAACTTTTATTCTATGAGTAAAATTAAACCAACATATTGTATCCAACCCTGTGACACACAAGCAGGGAGTGATCAGTGATCAACGCATTTCGACTTGCATCTTTTTCATGATCTCATTTAATGTATGTCTTAAGGGTGTGTGGCAATCACCTTTTCACACAGGGCCCTGCAGGTTTGGATATCTTTTTCCCTTAATAATAAAGGCTTGATTTAAAACTGAATTTTGTGTTTACTTGTGTTATGTTTATCTAATATTTAAATTTGTTTGGTGATCTGAAACATTTAAGTGTGAAAAACATGCAAAAGAATAGGAAATCAGGAAGCCATATCACTGATTGGCAGCTCTGTGTACACTGTGCATACCTAGAAAGCTGCCAATCAGCAATGGGGTTCTACAGAGTTCATGAATACAGAGGACTACATGGCAGCAGATTTACTAGTCTTCTAGTGATAATTTCCTGCTGAGAAAACACTGATTATATTAAAACTACAGCAAGCAGCCCAGTAAGTGACACAGCGCTTGAATCAGGGGTTCTGCTCCTATATTATACTGCTCTCAGATTAGGTGTAAAAAATGTGGTGACAAATTCCCTTTAAGAAATAATGTATAGTATATTCAGAACATTTTTGGTTGTTGCATTTATTTTATATTATTTTATAATAATTTCGTTGCATACATCATACAGAAAGCAGACATACTGAAACATCTCTACCATTCAGAATACACCACCCATGCTCCAATTCTAACAGATTTATACAACTATAGTTGATTAAGACTTCACCTTCTTTAGAAACATCCTGACCAGCATGATCACAGTTTGATCCCAGTCGTAACCTTCCAGTGCTCCTTCACTTGTAGCGGCTCTTAAAATATTTCAAGTTACGTCGTCAAGTCTTCTAGGGAAAACAGCAATATTTCTATTAGCAGTCTCAAGCTATAAATGTCCTGTAATTGTAATGGTTTACATAGGAGATGTAGATTGCTTACAATGTGCTTATGCAAATGCAATACACAAGGGTTACACTGTGTTTTTACTACAAGCTGTTTCGCCCCCCCTCCTATCTCACGCGTACTGCTAGATACTTCTAATTTTAAGATCCTTATTCTTGCTCCCCATGAACACTCCACAGCATGCCGGTAGTGTGGAAGTACATAAAGTGTCAACCTCAGCTTAGTTTTTAACCTGGAGTGATAGCTTTACTGATTTGCCACTTTAGTACTCTTGTTAATGAATTTTTAATCTTCTTAATGACATTAAACACGGAAAGTAATTAAGGAAAACAAGTTTGAAACTGCTGACTTAAACCCTTTATTCAGAACTATTTAATGTAGAATTAATTTGATTTTGCCCATTATTCAAATGAACGCAGTACCTTTCCAAGCATTGGAAATTCCTTTCTCATTATACAATATATGGGCTGCGATTTGATATAATACAATGAACCCATAAAAAAGATCTCCGCATCCAGCAGGTTTGTTGACATTGATAAATATGTTTTCATTCCCCATGAGGCCAGAGAGATATGATGGAAATAGTAGTACAATGTAATTCCAGGTCAATATAATACCAGTTCCTTTACAATGATCACAATCTGTTACAGCTTTCATGAGTTCAAAGAAAGGGAAAATATCTATACAAGAACTGTTCTGAAGAAACAAGAATGGGTTATTGTTGTCGGATGGCAGAAAGACTTTGGCTGAGCATACGATACATACACGTTAGGTGAATGTTAGCTGAAAAACCTGATATCTGCAGGATCAGAGGACAATCTAATGTGGATGGTGGATCGCCATGTTAAAAGGGATCACTAGGCCACGTTCACATGTTTAGTATTTAATCAGCATTTTACATCAGTAATTGTAAGCCAAAATCAGGAGTGGAATAAATATTGAATGTATAAATGTGACCTTTCTCTAGTTTCCCTATTGAGAATATATGAACACTTGACTAAACTAAGGGTTGCTGTATTGTGAAGGGTTCGGCTGAATAACTTTCTGACAGCTAACTATACTGTGCAGCCAGTTTTTATATAATACATACTGTACATGCCACTACTTGGACAACTTCTCATATCTCACACTTGACCCCATAAAATAAAATCGCTTATACTTACCTCCCATGTCGGCGCCATTCCTAGGGTATTGGCACTAGTTCTCCCCTGGACTCCCATGCTCTTTTTGTGACATGTGATGCCTGGACCCAATCGGCGCTGGAGTCACTGTCTCCGTTTTCAGACAAATCAAACATGAAGAAGAAATCCATGCTGCAGTTGCAGACCGGACTCCCTCTTCATGTTCGATTTGTCTGAAGGTAAAGACAGTGACGCCAGCGCTGATTGGGCGCTGGTGCCACATGTCACAACACTGCTCAAGAGCCCCGGGGAGATGGTGCACGGCACGGGTGGGGAGTATACTTTTTTATTTTATCGAGCCCAACATTTTGATCAAGAAGGGGTTTTCTTAGTAGTGGACAACCCATTTAATATGTATGTCATAACCAGGGTTGCCAATGGTTCAGAAATTCCAGGACATTCCGTAAAAATAAAGCACATTTTTGCCCTGTCCATAAAAAAATTGAGGTGTCTATGATTTTTTTTAGGTTGAGTTGTCAAAAAAAAAAAAAAAGTAAAGTTGGCAACCCTAATGGCATGGCCTTAATATTAGCCAGCAGATCACTGACTATATAGGTGACAATAATCAGGAGTGTAACAATAGGGAATGCTAAGATTGCAGTTACACCTGAGCCCAAAAAGTTGCTTTCCCTTATCTATAGAGAACAGAATAAAGGTACTGTCACACTTAGCGATGCACCAGCGATCCCGACCAGCGATATGATGCGGTCAGGATCGCTGGTGCATCGCTAAGTGGTCGCTAGTGAGCTGCCACACAGGCAGATCTCACTAGCGACATCGCTGGGGACGGGGGTCGCTACTTACCTGTCACACTAGGCGATCCTGCGTCCTCCCGCCCGGCTCCACGCGTCGCTCGTCGTCACAGCAGGAAGCGCCGCAGGAAGCTGACGACAAGAAACAGTCCAGGACGTTCTCGCGCGATCAGCGATAACCAGCGGGGGAGCGAGTTGTAGGTAAGTATCACACACAGAGATATCGCTAGCAATATCGCTATAACGTCACAAGTTATAGCGATATTGCTAGCGATATCTCTTAGTGTGACATGCCCTTAAGACATGTTTGAGTGATTCCTGGGACACTGAGATTATGGGACCCAGGAGCTACAAGTTATGAATCAAGCTTCACTAATCTGATTACTTGGGTGTGTGTCTAAAGCCCCCGTCACACATAGCGAGATCGCTGAAGCATCCACGATTTTGTGACGCAACAGCGACCTCACCAGCAATCTCACTACATGTGATATGCAGCGGCGATCGGCCCCCCCGCTGGATATCACTGATCGTGCTCAAATGTCCTGGGCCATTTTTTGATCGTTGGCATCCCACCGGCCAGTGCACATCGCTGTGTTTGACCCGACGAGTGACCTCGTTGGCGACGCAGAACTCCGGGACGCAGGCTGGAATTGTTCCGAAAAACTGCTGTGTGACAAGGGGCCAATGACCGCCGAGGATCGTTGGATGGTTGCTGCATCGCTGAAGAGATCTGACTGGCAGCTTACTAGTGACCATTTAGCGACGCACCAGCGATCCTTACCAGGTCGTATCGTTGTCGGGATCGCTGGTGCATCGCTAAGTGAAACGGGACCCTTATGCCTGTGTAACATGCGATATCAATAATATATAATCACTTACTGGGAGAGTCATAATAACGTGTACTGAAACAAAGCAATTTGATGAGATACTTGCACTTGTTACTCTTCTACGTTTCTGTTTCTTCTGGATTCTATGCACAGAAAGGCCATATCAGTCGTCATGAAAATGCTGATTTTGCCAATAGATCTGGGATGCCAAAACCAGGGGATGCACTAATGCTCTTTGCTTGTAGCGGTTGTTATTTTTGGAACTGCAAAATCTTTTTTAAGCAAAAAAAATGCTAAATAGAATCCAAAGACACCCTTCCTTTACTGAGTAGTTTTTACCCCTTGCTTGTCAGAAATAAATGTCATTATACCATACTAGATTTTCAAGGCTGTAAAAGAAGTAAAGCTCAAAGTTGTAGGAAGTACAAAAAAAGTAAATTGTAATAATTTAATTTATGATATTCAAAACCAAGACATTAAGATACTTTAAGACACTTTATTTTCAATATTATCTGATTAATTTTAGAAAAATGTATAATCTAGAATTGAAAGTATTTTGAACATCAAGCTTGAGAAATAATAAATGAGATAAACTTCACTCACTGGCTACAATGTAATACCTATGCTATAACAATATACTTTGTTATATTTATCCATCACAAGTTCTTTGTTTCTTTCCTTGCCCGCTACAAAGCAATCAATCAGCCTCCCCATTAATTTAGAGTTTCATGGGGAGCTCACCTACTAATCAGTGGGTAATTATCAGTGTCATATCACAGCTAGGACAATCTTTCTTAGAAATTACAATGAGAGCCTGTCCTGATCTGTTCTGGTTTCCTGCAAGACATTACGGAGACTTCAAAAAGTGTATTTTTTTCCTTTTCTTCCTAATTGTCACAGATCTCCCTTTAAAACTCAGGACACTGGACATACACTTCTGTGGAATCGACACAGTGGAACGATTGATACTGTAATGAAATGAAAAAGTGGATAAATATTTTGTATCTTTTTAACTTTTTAATCCTGCATTGAGCAGGGGGTTGAACACGGTGACCCTTGAGGTTCCTTCCACTTCTAACATTCTATGATTTTATTAACTTAACCCCTTAGTGACTGATGATGCGCATTATAAATGGAGGGAGCTAAGTGTATTTACAGCAAACTCTCATCGCCATTTTAAAACAGCGATCAGAAATAAGTTTGTAGCGTCCCCCAGAGTCAGAAAATCTCTGGGGTCTTGGCTACAGGGGGTTGCTGAGACCCCGGAGAACATGATCAGAGCTGGATTTTCCAGTGTCTGATCACGTGATTGCCGTTATTCAGTGAATACCTCATGCACCATCCCCTGGCATGGCGTCACCTTCCTGGTAAAAGAAACGGCAGGTGCATTCATCCGACGAGATCTGCTAGCTGGTACCCGGCAACAATAGGAAATAAATAGTAAATCAAACCCCCCTTTGTCACCCCCTTAGTTAATGAAAAATGATAAAATATTATTTACTTTCCTTTCTTTGTAGTTGGGCTTAGAGTTAAAGTTGGGGTTGGGGTTATGGTTGGGGTTAGGGTTGTGTTAGGGCTAGGGGTTTGTTAGGGATATGGTTGGGCTTAGGGCTCTGTTAGTGTTGGCATTGAGGTTAGAATTGAGTTTTCTTCAAAAGTAAAAAAAAAATAATGAAATGATGGCTAGTGTCGAGCGCAATTGCCTGCTACTTGTGTTTGCATCAGGTGCTTTGGTATGCACGGAGTTTTGCAGATCACCACATGCTTTTTGGGGGTGTCTAACAGCCATGAAACATGCGGGACAGGGACTTGACCTGAGCTCCCGATGCAAACTGTAGTAACGAGCACTTGCGCTAAACAGGAATGACGACATATTCAATATGACGACCTAATGTTATCAAGTTCTGTGTTGTACCTCTGGGTTCAAAATGCTCACTTTCCCCCTGGATAAAATCCTTGAGGGGTGTGGTTTAGAAAATGGGGTCACTTGTGAGTGGTTTCCACTATTTATGCGCATCAGGGACTCTCCATACGCAACATGGTGTCCACCAAATTATTCCACCAAATTTCATATTTAAAAAAGGTAAATGGCGCTCTTGCCCTTCTGAGGCCTGCAGTTCACCCAAATAGTAGATTTCTCCTGCAAATAAGGTATTGGCGTATTCAGGAGAAATTGCACAACAAATTTTGTGGTCCATTGTCTCCTGCTACCCTTGTGAAAATAAAAAAGTTTTGATCTAACGAAAAATTTTTGTGAAAAAAATTAAATATTCATTTTTTTCTTCCACATTGCTTCATTTCCTGTGAAGCACCTGAATAAACTTCTTGAATGTTGCATTGAGCACCTTAAGGGGTGCAGTTTTTATAATGGTGTCCCTTTTGGGTAATCTCTGTCATATTATCCCCTTAAAATCACTTCAAATGTGATGTGGTCCCTAAAAAACGGTTTTGTAAATTTTGTTGGAAAAATGAGAACTCGATGGTCTTCTTTTAACCCTTCTAACTTCTTAAGAAACCAAAGTAAACAAATTTATGTTTCCAGAATTGTAATGATGTAAAGTATACATGTGGAAATTGTTATTTATAAACTATTTTCTGTTACTTGTCTCTTTGATTTAAGGGCATAAGAATTAAAAGTATGAAAATTGAGAAATTTTCTAAATTTTCTAAATTTTTGACAAACTTCCATTTTTTCCACAAATAAATGCAAGTCATATCGAATTAATTTTTACCACTATTATGAAGTACAATATGTCATTAAAAGACAATCTCAGAATCAGTGGGATCCATGAAGCGTTCCAGAGTTATTGCCTCATAAGGTGACACTGGTCAGAATTGTAAAATTTGGCTTGGTTAATGTTGTCGTCTAACACTTATCAACTTTTTATTCTGTAGCACGTGTTCATGTGTATTATGTTCTCCAAAAGCAGTGTTTTTCTCAATTATTTATCCTGTTATTTTTCTTTATTTCTTTTACCATCCTCCAAAAACATGCAGAATTTGTGCATATCCACTGAGATTGAATCTTAATTTTAATTGTCAATATTGAAAATGCAGGACTTAAAAGGGTGGTTCCCATTATAATAAGATTCTACCCCAGTTGCAGCTTGTTATAAAAGCAAAAAAAACACACTGGACTCACCTTCCCCACATCCCCTGGTGAGTCTCCTCCACTGCTCCTGGCACTTGGTATTGGCTGCGGCACTAAGGTCACATTGACAGAGTGGCAACCAATCATTGAGCTCAGCGGCTCTGAGGGAGGCACTGATCTCACTGACCCATTGAAGGTGACTACAGCGCAGTTTGTTGCTTTATAATAAATTATATCTGGGGCAGAAACTTAAAGGGAAAAAACTATTTTTTTTTATGGGCCATAGCTGGAAACCGGGGAAGATGGTGATTGGTGAATATATTACTACACCTACACATACATTTACATAGTTTAAGCCAATAAAAGGTTTAATGGGAGTGCTTATTAAATGTTGCACTTAAAGGGAATCTGTGACCCCTTTTTTCGACTATGAGCTGCCGGCACCGACATCAGGGGCTTATCTACAGCATTCTGTAATGTTGTACATAAGCCCCTGATGTAACCTGAAAGAGAAGAAAAATGAGTTATATTATACTCACCGGGGGGTGGTCCGGTCTTGGTCCGATGGGTGTTGCGGTCGGGCGCCTCCCATCTTCTAACAGTGATGTCTTCTTCTTTGCTGCCTGTCGTGGCTCCGGTGCAGGCGCACTGCTCTACCCTGTTGACTGCAGTGCGCAGGTGCCGGATGGCATCGTATGAAGATGGGAGGCACCGGACCGGACTGCGACACTCATCAGACCAGACCGAACACCAGGGTGAGTATAATCTAACTTGTTTTTCTTATCTTTCAGGTTACATCGGGGGCTTATCTACAGCATTACAGAATGCCGTAGATAAGCCCCTGATGTCGGTGCCGGCAGCTCGTAGTCGAAAAAAGGGGTGACAGATTCCCTTTAATACTTAATGCAGATAACATTATTTTTCTAATTAATCTCAATTTGCCATACTATATCATGGAAAGGCACAAAAAGCCTCCTTATATAGATTCTTAGTTTAGGTGAGAAGAGAGAGGTTAAACAGATGAGATTTAGGCAATTTGGCCCTTTAGATAAATTTGATAGCACAATCATGTGGGGGAAGAACTTTACATTCCCTATGTGGGGGAAGAACTTAACATTCAGTCTTAGAAATAACATCCTCAAAATCTTAAGTAAAATCTGGAAGAAGTGATCTCATAGATGGCAGGAATTTCGATAAACAACTGGAAAAGCAAAGATTCCTGCAAGACTTAGGCTGGTTTCACACTTGCGTTGGGCAGAGCTGCGGAGGGCTGTATACTTCCTCCATTAAGCCCCTCCCACAGCCGCACCTCTTCCATTTAGCTCCGCCAACATCTGCCTGCGTCCTGCTTACCTATCTTTAACATTGTGTATGCAGGCCATACTGATGTATGCGGATGCCTCCGCTTGCGTCGTTTTGATGCTGAGCCAACCGCAACAAAATGCAACATGTTGCATTCGGTGCAGTGTCAAAACGACGCAATCGGAGGCATCCGCATACAAAACGATGCAATCGGAGGCATCCGCATACATTAGCATGACCTGCATACCCAATGTTAAAGATAGGTACGCAAGGACGCAGGTAGACGTAGGTGGAGCTGAATGGAAGAGGTGCAGCAGTGGGCATGGCTTAACAGAGGAAGTACGCAGCCCTCCGCAGCTCTGCCCAAGTGTGAAACCAGCCTTAGCCTCACGATTCTCCCAAATGATGGTAGGATTGTGTTTCACCAACCAGGGCATTCTCAACCCAACTTTAGCTGGTACGGGAGGAAACACCATAAATTAATTTGATTCTGTGTGTAACACTCCCACTCTCATACACATATTCTCAAACTTAGAAGTAACATGACTTTGGGTAAGGGGAGAAATATCAATTGCGAATATTTGAATAAGATGACCGAGAGTTGAAACTGTGTTCTCACACTCAAAAGCAAAATCACTGACAATGAGATGTAAGGTGGGACCTGAATCAACAAACGCAGAAGTAACCATACCTCCAGATTGAGAGATAACTTCAAACCTTTAGAACCAGTGTCCTTACATACAGTGCTGTGCAAATTAATTGGGACAAAGCATTTTTTTAAGTAAAATTGTAAGTTGGTTACCAGTCAGTGATTCAAACCAGTTTTAACTGCTTTGAACAGGCACTCACACCTGTTCAAAGCAGTTAAAACTGGTTTGAATCACTGACTGGTAACCAACTTACAATTTTACTTAAAAAAATGCTTTGTCCCAATTAATTTGCACAGCACTGTATTAATGATTTTGTTTCTATCTCTTTACCTTTAAGGAATTCATTATTGTATCTGAAACACTGAATCATTACATGACCCGTTCGGCAGCAGTATAGACAGAACAGGTGTTCCAAGTTAAATTCCCTTCTTGGACTCTCTGCAGGCCCCAATTTCCATCAGTTGTCCTGGATTAATAGGGTGAGAGGGGGAAGTTACTGAAACACCATCAAATGTGTTCCTATCTCTAAGATGTCTCTCCAAATGCACTGCCAGTGATATGGCCTATTCCAAGGACAATGAGAAGGTATTATAAACCATCATATCTCATATCTGGCTAGAAAGAACCCTAACAGAATGGACTGTGGCAAGCTGGGTCATTGTAGGATGTTTGCACTTCCCAGCGTCTGAATTGAGAGCAGTAGTCCTTGACTTTACGATTTCCCTTAACCAACCTGTTGATTCAGCAACTGCAACTTTTTTTGAGTCATAATAAATGAGCCCCAGAGCAGAGAAAAAAGTGTCAAATGAGGACATCACTGCAGAATCCACAGGCAGAGAAAATGCCTAAGCGTAAGGATTTCCACGGAGCAACAACAGAATACCGATACGTTGACTTTCTCCTCTGGTTGAGGCAGGATGGAGACCAAAATACAACCTAAATAAAGAAAGAAAGATGGAAAACTTACTTTGGTCCCCATCAAAATAATCCAGTAAATTTACCTTAGGCTCAGAAGATAGTTTTCGGTGGAGTAAATGCTGCTTAGCAATGGATAAAGTGTGAATTTGTTGCAGCTTGATGTTGGCCACCTGCAAAAATAAGGACTTCAATTGGGCAGTCAGGGTGTTCACAGAATCCATGATGGTTTCTCAGCACACAAAAGGTGGTGATAACGGTGATAATGTTATGATAGTGTAGCAGCTCACTTTAGTAATAAACTAAAAACTGAAACTTAGTCTGCCGGTTCCTGTACAGACTAGAGATACTGACCCTGCAATCCCTAGTGGTTCCTGCATGAGCTGAGATAGCTCTAACCACAGACTGGAGGATGGCAACTCAGACGTATGCTGCCTGAAGGGCTGTTGCGCATTTCACATTCTTCCTAATGAATCGGAGTGCAGAGCAGAGTGCAAATTACCTGCAGGGGGAAAAGTGTGCTGAAATAGAAAGAGATCCCAAAGTGTGTAAAACAAACCACAAAATACTAAATAAAGGATTTAGTATGTAGTGCCTAATTCCTAAAAAAGAAATAGAAGATAGGAGCAGGGTAAAAAACATAAAAAGCAAAGAAGTAAAACCTAGCTGGTCTTTCCCTAACTGGCTTAAACTACAGCAGTATGGCTGGACATCCAAATGAGACTATGACAAGCAGGAAATACCAGCAGGGAGAAAGTATATGAAGCCACACCTGAAAGGTGATAGGGCAGACAAATGAGTAAATGAAAACACCTGTTAAATTAAAAAAAACTGAAGCAAGGATAAGAGAAACTAAACACCTAGGGAAAAGGTGTATTTGCTGTAGTTTGACGGACAGAGAAGCTCACCACAAAGCTCAAGCACAAGGGTTCAAACCCAGGCGCATGACAGCTACTAGTAATTGTGTTGTTTATTTATCTATTTTTTAAAGAGTCTAGAAACACATTCTCTATAGTACAATTTTATTGATGTGCCAACTTGCTATTATCTGTGTATATGAAAGATGTGAGATCAGGCAAGGAACATAACAAATAATTGCCATCTGTATATGCTCCAATCCTATCTCCTCGATCTCCAGCCATCGATCTATTTACAGTACATTTCTATACTAATAATGTTTCTTTTTTACAAATGTATTAGAGGATGCATCAATTTTCTGAGACAGCAATCACATAATGTCAATGAAGACAGAAATTCTATAGCTGTGGTTATGACTGAGGGAGGTTGATACTGTAAACGTATTGTTTTTATTGTTCCAAGCAGCAGTGCGTAATATCATATCGGTACCATGGACAGAGCATATAAAGAGCTAAAGCTGTCAGAGAGTCAACAAGGCATGTAAGGCAAGTACTGTAAATTAAGCAAGAACAGAACTGCAATGATTCTATGAAGAAATGATTTAAACTACTAAACAGTATAGCTCGTCCCTATAATGTATACTATTTCTGCTATTAGAAAAATACGACATATGAAGGGATATTTTTACCTCCTGATTTAGAAAAAAACCATGCAAAGGGCTCTAAAAAAATAATTCTCACCCTTATTAATTTTTCATTGTTTTCTCTTTTAACTTTGCCCAAGTGACCCTTCATGCTCCATGCTTCTGCTAGCCTGTATGTGCAATTTTTTGCTACAGCTAATCACTAGCCACATTGAATCATCGTCGCCAGTGATTCCCCGCAACAGTCACATGTACATATGACCAGAACAGGGTGCACCCGGGTGGTCTTTGTACATAATGTTCTGGAATCATGGTAGAGAAAGCAAATTTTTACAGCACCCTGTTAAGATTATTGTTTTTCATGGGTAAATATGCATTACGAGATCATCAAATAAAACAAGAAGCATGTTTTGATTTTCTTTTTCTGGGGTGTCTTATCTATATAAACTGCAATTTCTGTAATCCATCATTTGAGATGAATGAATTAAATCTGAATATGCATCAAAATCAAATTGCATTAAAAAGCTTCTACAAACATTGAGTAAAATTTGCAGTATGTTGTGGTGTTGCACAGTATGCTAATTTGGGCAATTCAAGTAGTAGCAATTTGTGTGTACATTCCTATATGATTGGTCTAAATATTCAAAAACATGTTCAATCAGGTAGGTACTAGTGATGGGTGAGCACTAAAATGCTTGGGTGCTCGGTGACTGAGTAGAGCAAATTGGAATACTCAGGTACTCGGACAGAACAACGAGCCCAGTGTAAGTGTTAGGAGTCAGAATTCTGTCCTGTCTACGCACAGATCTAGACCCTTACATCCTGCAGTCTCCTGCTCTCCGTACACTGCAGGAGAGATTGCAGAGGAGATTGCTTTTCAGCAACTCTCTCCGGAGACTAAGTCCTTCATCCCATCCTCTGAGCACGCTCGTGGGACAATCTCTCATTGGAGCTCAGGAGTCAGGTGCTCAGGTCCTGCTCCTGATTCCATTGGTCCAGCTCAGGGTTATGGAGACTTCCGGAAGGTCCCGTCCACTATAAAAAGTGCGCATGGCCGTTCCGCCATGCGCTAGTATTTTCATACTTGCTGCTGTGTGTTTGGTGATGGATGCTTGGACTGGTGACTGACTTATTAAAAAATCCCTTCCCTATGATAATACGTCTGTGTGAGTGTTTGGGTATCAGCCATTAGCAGCGCTAGCGCCACCGCGCTTGAGCACCATCTACTTCAGCAGCTAGCGTCCTGCATCGCACTTGCGACATAGTGGTGCTTTCTCTGCAGCTCAGTTCACGCCGCGCTGCGGTAGAGGTCCTGTCGGGCGTTCGCAGTTGCGACGCCATGCACCTTATTTCATGGTAGGTCTAGACGGAGTAGTCCTGTTGTTTAAGGCTACTCCTGTGACCCGGAATACCGTGTCTGTATCGCTGGCTGTCTGTGACCTTGAACAGACTCAGCGTTTTGTATGCTTTATGCCCGCAGCTCTGTGAAATTTAACAGAGCTTGCAACAGTGCACTAGGTGCAGTTAACCCTGTGCACACTACCGCCATAGTGCCCTGCCTCTTCTAGCAGCGGTTTTTCCATCCACCGCACGGTGGACCCCGAGTGGCGAAGGCACTTTATTTATATTTTTATTTGGTGGCTTCCGCCACTCCTAACATAATACTAGCGCCAGTGTCTGGCTGGAGATTGCAGAACAGCAGCAACTTCTGCAGTGTGTGCGACAGCTCGAGGCTCGCTTGTCTACCCTTGAGAGGGCTCTCGCAGCTGCGCAGGCCACAGATGCTGCTGTTCAGGCACTCACAGATGTGGTCGGGCATATGTCCATGTCCACCCTTGCGCCGACAGTTACCCGCCTCCGGTTGCCCTATAAATACTCTGGGGATGGTGCCTCCTGCAGGGGTTTCATCAGCCAGTGCTCAATACACCTGGAGCTGCTGGCTGCACAATTCCCTACAGAGCGGGCCAAGGTGGCCTTTATTATTTCTTTACTGTCGGGCAAGGCGTTGGAGTGGGCTACGCCCCTGTGGGAGCGTGGTGACCCCGAGATTCGGACCGCTGCTCACTTACTAGCAGCCATCAAGCAAGTTTTTCTCGGTCCCCGGGTCACCCATGACACCTCTCTACAGTTGCTGGCCTTGTCTCCGGGATCCCTCCTGGTTATCCTGTATGCTGTCCGTGTTCGGACACTGGCGTCCAAGTTGGAGTGGTCCGACAAGGCGTTGATCCCTGTTTTCTGGAGAGGTTTAGCGGAGCACGTTAAGGATGCTCTCTCCTCTAGAGAGATTCCTACCTCTCTGGAGGAGCTAATTTCCATCTCCTCCCGTATCGACCTCCGTTTTTCAGAGTGCGGTATGGAGCGTGCTCACTCCAAACGGAGAGGTACTCCGGCTCCCAACTTCTTTGAGCCTCTGGAGCTGCCCGAGCCAGAGGTTCTACCTTCTGAGCCGATGGAAGTGTCTTTCGCCATTTCTGAGACACGTCTGGCTCAAGAGTCCATATGCAGTTGTCACCATCTACATGCTGCTTCCCAGGAAGACAGCGCCCCGCATTGGTCTGACTGTGAGTCGGTAGGCGAGACTTTTGTCCCTCCTCGCCAGCGGCCAAAAATTTTCGCGTGGGCACACGCGTCCAATGCGGACGGCCACCGTGGCTATATGCAGACCACGAAGTCTCTGGCTGGATCGTATTGGTGGCCGCACAGGGCTCGGGACGTGAAAAAATTCATTCGGGCATGCACCTTATGTGCATCTTCCCGAACGGAGTGTGGCGACTGCCGTCGACACACGGCGGCGTTCTCCTAAAACTCCTGCTTCCATTATCTCCCGGGTATCCCTCCTGACACCTAGCGACCTGACCTCCGCTGATACGTCCGTATGTCCCGGTTTTCGGTTTCACCTACCAGGACATCAGGCTCGCCTTTTGACGAGTCTGAGGCCTGTGCCACTGTCGGGCATAGGCTGGTGGATCGGAGGGTTCAGGGAGGGGGGGCCCTAGGAGGGGGGTAATGTTAGGAGTCAGATTTCTGCCCTGTCTACGCAGAGATCTAGACCCTTAAATCCTGCAGTCTCCTGCTCTCCGTACACTGCAGGAGAGATTGCAGAGGAGATTGCTTTTCAGCAACTCTCTCCGGAGACTAAGTCCTTCATCCCATCCTCTGAGCACGCTCGTGGGACAATCTCTCATTGGAGCTCAGGAGTCAGGTGCTCAGGTCCTGCTCCTGATTCCATTGGTCCAGCTCAGGGTTATGGAGACTTCCGGAAGGTCCCGTCCACTATAAAAAGTGCGCATGGCCGTTCCGCCATGCGCTAGTATTTTCATACTTGCTGCTGTGTGTATGGTGATGGATGCTTGGACTGGTGACTGACTTATTAAGAAACCCCTTCCCTCTGATAATACGTCTGTGTGAGTGTTTGGGTATCAGCCACTAGCAGCGCTAGTGCCAGCGCGCTTAAGCACCATCTACTTCAACAGCTAGCGTCCTGCATCGCGCTTGCGACATAGCGGTGTTTTCTCTGCGGCTCAGTTCACGCCGCACTGCGGTAGCAGTCCTGTCAGGCGTTCGCAGGTGCGACGCCACGCACCTTATTTCACGGTAGGTCTAGACGGAGTAGTCCTGTTGTTTAAGGCTACTCCTGTTACCCGGAATACCGTGTCTGTATCGCTGTCTGTCTGTGACCTTGAACAGACTCAGCGTTTTGTATGCTTTATGCCCGCAGCTCTGTGAAATATAACAGAGCTTGCTACAGTGCACTAGGTGCAGTTAACCCTGTGAACACTACCGCCATAGTGCTCTGCCTCTTCTAGTAGCGGTTTTTCCATCCACCGCACGGTGGACCCCGAGTGGCGAAGGCACTTTATTTAAATTTTTATTTGGTGCCTTCCGCCACTCCTAACAGTAAGTCTATGGGAGACCCAAGTATTTTTACCGCAATATCCCCTGGGGATCCTTTTAAGGTCTAAAAACATTTGACAATGATGGAAACACTGCTCAAATGACATGAGGACATCATGAGGATCGCCCCTGGAAGCATTTCTGACTTCTAGTTCACAGCTTTAAGCAATGTTGTCAGAGTTTCATGCCATTTTTACCTGTGCACCAAAAAACATACCAAAACGGATTTTGCTGGGAAATATGTTAAGGTACATCCTTTCCAAGTTAATGACTTGTGTATAAGGCAAAACAATTAACCCCAGACCAAAATGTTGGGTTACTGTATGTTCAGACGCAGCGTTTTTGGAGCGTTTTTGGAGCGTTTTTCAACTTTAACATTGCTTTCAACCAATACAAATGCATTCACTGGGAAATGTCATTGTAACATTTAGCAACCCTAGCTGGCCATGTCGTGTGTGAAACATAAGCAAACACATCTTGTTTCATTTATGAAGGACGAACTCTTAAAGTCGCAGAACCTATTTTTACAGGGGCATCAGGCGGCATTAATCTTCTTAAAGGGCTATTCTTAAACAGTGGGTCTCCTAAACTGTTATTGCCTATGCAGTGAGTGGATGGGCTGCCAAGAATTACGACACACCACAATACCCCTTTCATGAGAGATACAGGAGGGTTTTCAGAAAAAATGTTGCATTGAATGCAAGGCCTGGCTTGCCCAAAGTCACATGCATCCCAATACGTAAATAGAGGAAGGCACCGCGCTCACAGGAGGATTCACAGATGATAACGTAAAAGTTAAAGTGAAAGTCCTGCCTTTCACACATAAGCCAATATCGCGCAGGAGATGAAAATCTGCCACAGCAAGATACACTGATGAATGGTAAAGGACTTGTACAAACTTACCCTAGCTGAGGGGGGCCGACACTGTCCTGCACTGACAGCATGTGACACACGCTGTCAGTGCAAGACAGTGTCGGCCCCCCTCAGCTGTGCATCCAGGATGCTACCGGCCGGAGCTATCCTGGTTCTGCCCAGCTCTCTTCATTACTTGCACCCCAGTCAGCTAGTTCATTTACCTCATCCTCCCAGCTTCTCACCTGGTTTTCCAGCATTTCTGTGGATCATTCACTGTGATCAGCACAGCACCTAGATTCAGCAGAGCTAGGGTAAGTTTGTACAAGTGTATCTTGCTGTGGCAGATTTTCATCTCCTGCACGCTTGGCTTATGTGTGAAAGGCAGGACTTTCACTTTCACTTTTACGTTATCATCTGTGAATCCTCCTGTGAGCGCGGTGCCTTCCTCTATTTACTTATTTAACCCTTTTTTGGCAGAACAAGCACAGCTTCTGTCTAGGCACCAGCAGCCCTCCTTTTCTATTGGTAGCGCCGGTGTATATCTGTATACTAGTTTTATGCATCCCAATACGTTTTTCAAGCCACGTACTGGATTGTCACCGGAAAATCCACTTCACATTATTCATATCGTAATCCCAAACTCTTTTCTTAAGCATTGACTGCAAGGCCTGCCCTGCTGCCAAGTCATATGCACCCCAATATGCCTTTGAACAAAGGTACTGTATGGGTCCATGAAAATCTACTTCACATTATTCATTTTGTACTCCCATATGCTTTTCTTATGCATTGACAGCAAGGCCTGCCCTGCTGCCAAGTCATATGCACCCCAATAAGCCTTTGAACCCACATACTGGATGGGCACAGGAAAATCCACTTTACATTATTCATTTTGTACTCCCATTCTGTTTTCTTATGCATTGACTGCAAGGCCTGCCCTGTTACCAAGTCATATGCACGTCAATAACCACAATCCCCCCTTGGAAGAAACAAGGGCCTCTTAACCAAAAATGTCCCATTAAAAAGGAGCGGGTTTCCTAGACTTTTTTTTTAAACATTTCCCCTGTGGGGTACACCTGAACCTATTCCATAACAAGTCTTTTACGCCCAGCAAAACCACCCACCATTGTTAGGAATTCGACACTGGCTGTAGCAGCACGGAACTCGTTAACGCTGGTGATCTAGTGGCAGCGGATGATGAGATGTGGAGGAAGGCCTGATTAAAATCTATGCCCAATTTAAAGGAACAGGTTTCTTAGACTAGGAATGCCCATACACTAAATGTGTTGGCTGTCAAACATTTTCCCCTGTGGGGTACACCTCAACCTTTTCCATAATAAGTCTTTTACGCCCAGCAAAACCACCCACCCTTGTTAGGAATTCGACACTCGCTGTAGCAGCACGGAACACGTTGACACTGGTGATCTAGTGGCGGCAGATGCTGAGACGTGGAGGAAGGCCTGATTAAAAACTGTGCCCAATTTAAAGGAGCTGGTCTCCTAGACTTGGAATGCCCATACTCTAAGTGTATGGGCTGGCAGACATTTTACCCTGGGGCTAGATATCAATATAGTGTGGCTTTTTTTGGGGGGTGTATCATTAACACCTTGCAAAACTGTAACGTGGTTTACTGCACATTTGCTGCTGGGACAAGTTTTTAGTAAAAATATGGCGGACGAATCGTTGGATGTTGTGATCTGTAAAAGGGGCATGGTGATTGCAGGAATGGAAAAGTACATGATTAATAACAGTAGTGGCTATGAGATCCAGGATACAGCCAAAAATGATTCGTCGTTTAGCCACCATCAATTACCAGCATCTGTTTCATGCCCGTCAGAAGATCGGTGTACCAGATGTGCATGTGAGACTTGGCCTAAGAAATGCCCATCCCAAATATGTTGCCAAACACGCACTTGTCTGTATAAAGGGCAAAGTACAACATGTTCGTGAGATGCTGAATTAGACAAAGCAGATCAGTGTCAGAGTAAAACTGTCATGGTTTGAACAGGGTTCTTGCCCTGCACTCACAGGGTTAAGTGTTCGTGACCTCTTTCTGGATCTGGGAGGGGTATTTATGCTCACTCTTTACCAGGGTTCTTTGTCAGCTATACTGTTGTTCTGGTGTGTCTGACCCCTGGTGTGCGTGTATTCTGCGTTGCTTATTTGCTTCCCGTGTATGACCCGGTCTGTTCCCTCACTCTGTACTCCGTCTCTCGCTTTGGTACTATTGTCTTCTCCGGTTCTGACCTCCTGGCTTGGCTATCGTTACTCCGCTACAGTTTGTCCCTATTGTACCGTCTATTGCCCGTTCTGGATTTCTGATCAATTGCTACGTCCTGACTATCTATTCTGTCTAACCATTCGGTACTGAATTGCTATCTTGTGCTTTGACCCTGGCTTCATCTGGTTTCTGTCTCTGTCTATGCCCCTTGGTAACATTGTCCTGTAGTTACCTTTCTAGGAGTTTCCTTGCAGCTCCTAGCTCTGTGGAGCTTAGGCCACAACCCCAGCAGTCATATGCTATAGGTCCTGATACTCTGAAGCACACATCGTCACCGCTGCTGCCCTGCTCCACAGGTATCTTTGAGCACTGTTTTTGTACTCAGGACACCCGCACTGGCTCAGTGAGCAAGTGCAGTGCGGGGCTCCTGACATTACAGCTGACCATTTCAGTTTTTTTTTCCTCTGAAGGAAAAAAAAAAAAAATTTATCCTCATATATCCCATACAAGCTTTGGCTGATCAGGTCAAGCACCTGACCCAAATGTTCCACAAACTGAATGTGGAACATTGCACGATGGCCCAGACCCTGCAACAGTTGGTGGATACTGTGCAGGGGGCTGTCGCTGCAGGGGCTCCTAGTGCTGGGGATAGAGATGTGTCATTGGCATCCCCCGAATCTTCGGTCAAATTGCCAGACCTTTTCTCGGGATAAAAGGAAGTTCAGGTTGTTCAGAGAAGGATGCAAGCTTTTTTTTTCTCTGAGGCCCTGCTCCTCTGGGGATGAGTTCCAGAGGGTGGGGGTTGTCATTTCCCTACTTCGGGGGGCTCCACAGGCATGGGTTTTCTCTCTCTCTTCCTCTGCTCCTGAACGTATGTCTGTGAATTTGTTCTTTGAGGTTCTGGGGCACATTTATGATGAGCCTGATAGAGTGCGTCTGGCAGAGGATATGGTGATGAGTGTGACACAGGGAAGGCACTCTGCTGAATGGTTCTGCTCTGAGTTCAGACACTGGGCAGCGGAGGTCTCTTGGGATGATGCTGCCCTCCGGGGTTTGTTCTGTAGAGGCCTGTCCGAACGTTTGAATGATGCCCTAGCCCTTCATCCTCCACCGGATTCTTTGGCAGACGCTATGATCCAGGCTGTCCGCATGGACTGTAGGCTGCGGGCAAGAGGGGTCATGCTGCAGGAGATCCCTTTATTCTCCAATCTGAGAGACTCTGCATCTAGTCCTGAGCCCATGGAGGTTGGTGCCATGTCATTGAAGGAAAAAGAGAGGAGACATTGTAGAAACAACCAATTGTGCTTTTACTGTGGATCCGCTTTACATTGGAGAAGGAACTGTCCTTCTTGCCCTTCTTCAGTGAAGCCGTCAGGAAAACGACTGAGTCTGGGTAACAATCGAGGAGGTTGCCCAGACTCCCAGGCACCCTTTTCCTCACTTACTAAAATTCTGCTTCCGGTGGAACTAGAACTTACAGGCGGTCCGGTTGTGACTACCGCCTTTGTTGACTGTGGTTCTTCTATTAATCTGATCGATGCCAAAGTTGTGACTTTTCATAAGATAGGGACAGTCAGGTTAAAAGATCCTGTTAAAATCATGGCAATTGATTCTTCTCCTATCACCCAGGAGGGAATTTGTCTCATGACTGATACCTTTTCTCTGAAAGTGGGTTCCACTCACGTGGAAAAATTATGGTGTTTTGTTCTAAATAATCTGACGGCTGGACTGGTACTGGGTGTGCCTTGGCTTCAACGTCAGAATCCTACTATTGACTGGGTCACGGGGGAGATCATTCAGTGGGGTTGTATGGCTAATGGTCTATGTTGTAACTTGACAACTCTTGTCACCCTAGTAAAATCTGTGTCAGTGTTGTCTGTCGATCTGGAAGGTATTCCGAACTACCTGAAAGATTTTGAAGACGTAATTTCTGAAAGTGAGGCTGAGGCGCTACCACCACATAGACCCTTTGATTGTGCCATTAATCTAGTCCCTGGAGCCAAGTTACCCAAGGCTCGCCTGTTCAATTTGTCCGGGCCCGAACGTCTAGCCATGAAGGAGTACATTACCAAGTGTCTCCGCAAAGGGCATATTAGGCCTTCTGTTTCACCAGTGGCAGCAGGCTTCTTTTTTGTTAAGAAAAAAGATGGTGGTTTGCGGCCGTGCCTCGACTTTCGGGAATTAAACAAAATTACTGTGAAAAATACATACCCTCTCCCCCTAATTCCTGATCTATGTAACCAACTCACCGGGGCCAAGTGGTTCTCTAAACTGGATTTACGTGGGGCATATAACCTTATAAGAGTCCGGGAAGGGGACGAATGGAAAACAGCATTCCTGACGACTGAAGGGCTGTTCGAAAACTTGGTTATGCCCTTTGGTCTCACCAACGCTCCTGCTGTTTTTCAGAATTTTATTAATGCAATTTTCTCTGAATTAATTGGTCGTTTTGTGGTTATCTATTTGGATGACATTCTGGTGTACTCGGTGGACAGTCAATCTCACTTGCACCATTTGCGGATGGTTCTCATGAGACTGAGGGAGAATTATTTGTATTCCAAGTTGGAAAAATGCTCATTTTTCATGCAAGAAGTATCCTTTCTGGGGTTGATTGTGTCAGGGGAGGGGTTCTGCATGGATCCTAAGAAGGTCCAGGCTGTTACAGAGTGGGTGCAGCCTCATTACTTGCAAGGGTTGCAGCGATTTTTGGGCTTTGCCAACTTTTATAGGAAATTTATTAAGGGCTTCTCACAGGTGGTAAAGCCTCTATCGGACCTCACTCTCAAGGGAGCTGATGTAAAAAATTGGTCTGTAGCTCCAAAAAATTCTTTCATGACATTAAAAAAGTGCTTTTCTTCAGCCCCTGTATTGGTACAACCCGACCCGTCAAGACCTTTTGTCATGGAGGTTGACACCTCAGAAGTAGGGGTGGGAGCAGTTTTGTCTCAGGACCCTCCTACCCTTACTAATCTGAGGCCTTGTGCCTTCTTCTCTAAAAAATTTTCCTCTGCCAAGAGAAATTACGATGTCGGCAATAGAGAGTTGTTGGCGGTAAAGTTGGATTTTGAAGAATGGAGGCATTTCCTGGAGGGGGCTGTTCATCCCATTACAGTCATCACTGATCACAAAAATTTGGCCTATATTGAGTCTGCCAAGAAATTGACCCCCAGACAGGCTCGGTGAGCGCTTTTGTTTTCTCGATTTCAGTTTACCATCACATTTCGCCCGGGATCTAAAAACATCAAGGCTGATGCCTTATCCGAAGCTTTGATTTGGTGTCCCCTCCAGAACCTCCCTCCTCCATTCTTCAGCCAGGAGTAGTGGTGGCCGAAATCTCATCTGAGTTACAGAGAGGGATTTTGGAGGCCCAGGCTCGGGTTCCGGGTGGTAAACCCCCGGGTAAATTGTTTGTACCGGAACATTTCCATCTCGGACTTATGCAGGAATTTCACGATTCTATGTTGAGTGCTCAACCTGGGATTGCAGCTACCTGAGGGGCAATTGCGAGGGGTTTCTGGTGGCCCTCTATGGTAACAGATATTAAAAAGTTTGTGACTGCATGTGGGGTGTGCGCTCGTTCTAAAAGTTCTCAGGTCCGGCCGGCCGGGGAGTTGGTGCCTTTGCCAATTCTGGATAGACCATGGACACATTTGTCCATGGATTTTATCACAAATCTTCCTCCTTCCAGGGGCAACTCGGTGATATGGGTGGTGGTGGATAGGTTTTCAAAACAAGCCCACTTTGTACCTCTCCCCGCGTTACCATCTGATGAAACCCTGGCCCGCTTATTTATGCAGCATATAATTAGGTTGCATGGAGTGCCTATGAATGTGGTGTCAGACAGAGGGGTACAGTTTGTAGCCAGGTTCTGGAGGGCTTTTTGCAAAAAGCTGGGGATTTCATTGTCCTTCTCCTCTGCCTACCACCCAGAGTCTAATGGACAGACGGAGCGCACGAACCAATCGTTGGAGCAGATTCTGAGATGCTTGGCCTTTTCCAGGCAGGAGGACTGGTGTGAGGTATTGCCCATGGCAGAGTTTGCATTCAACAGTCGTGTGAGTCAATCTACTGGGAAGTCTCCCTTTCAGATCAACTATGGGTTTAACCCACATTTTGGAGAGTTTTCCTGCATGGATTCAGGTTGTCCTGGAGCTGAGGGTGCGACACAACGTCTTAGAATTCTTTGGAGGGAGGTTCAGAGGAATATTTCAAGGCCCAGGAAAACTATAAGCGGTTTGCTGACAGGAGGAGGGGGCCAGGTCCAGCATTTGCAGTAGGGGAGAAGGTGTGGCTATCTACCCACAATATCAAGCTTAAGATACCATCTATAAAGCTGGGCCCCAAGTTTATTGGCCCATACAAAGTTGTGGAGGTTGCTAACCCAGTAGCCTACCGACAGTAGCTGCCCACCTCCTTTAAAATTTATGATGTCTTCCACAGGTCCCTGTTAAAGCCTGTGGGGACGGTGAGAGAGGATCCCTCATCAAATGCTCCACCAGTGCTGGTAGAGGGGCAGCTGGAGTATGAAGTAGGACGCATTGTTGACTCCGGTGGCTGCGCCGGAGACTCCAGTATCTGATACACCGGAAGGGGTACTCTCTGGAGGATCGGTCATGGGTTCCGGCCAGTTCGGTGCATGCCGATCGTCTGGTGCGGGCTTTCCACACCAGATACCCAGACAAGCCTGGAGGTCCAGTGGCCCCCTTGTTAACAGGGGGGTATTGTCACGGTTTGAACATTGTTCTTGCCCTGCTCTCACAGGGTTAAGTGTTCGTGACCTCTTTCTGGATCTGGGAGGGGTATTTATACTCACTCTTTACCAGGGTTCTCTGTCAGCTATACTGTTGTTCTGGTGAGTCTGAACCCTGGTGTGCGTGTATTCTGCATTGCTTGTTTGCTTCCCGTGTATGACCCGGTCTGTTCCCTCACTCTGTACTCCGTCTCTCGCTTTGGTACTATTGTCTTCTCCAGTTCTGACCTCCTGGCTTGGCTATCATTACTCCATTACAGTTTGTCCCTATTGTACCGTCTATTGCCCGTTCTGGTTTTCTGATCTATTGCTACGTCCTGACTATCCATTCTGTCTAACCCTTTGTACTGTATTGCTATCTTGTGCTTTGACCCTGGCTTCATCTGGTTTCTGTCTCTGTCTATGCCCCTTGGTAACATTGTCCTGTAGTTACCTTTCTAGGAGTTTGCCTGCAGCTCCTAGCTCTGTGGAGCTTAGGCCATGCCCCCAGCAGTCATGTGCTTCAGGTCCTGATACTCTGAAGCACGCATCGTCACCGCTGCTGCCCTGCTCCACAGGTATCTTTGAGCACTGTTTTTGTACTCAGGACACCCGCACTGGCTCAGTGAGCAAGTGCAGTGCGGGGCTCCTGACAAAAACCAAACAAACTGATGTATGCTCATGAACAACTAAGTTTAAAGAGGAGTGCACCGTCCATAACTATAAACACACCCGTGGCACAAGCTTCTTCATCTTCACCCATACATATTACCAATAATATACAAATGTCACAGTCTAAAATTAATTGTCCTAGTGTAACGAACACTGTTAAAGGAATGCCACAAAACGTACATAACCACGAAACTTGGAAAAATCTGATTTCCTCTTTACAAAATATAGACGATGATGGTATTGATGACAACTTAGAAATTTTCCACATCCACACCAAGAAGATGAACATCACAGTTTCAAAAATGTTCAAAAAAGACAGTGAATGTCTGGAAAATCATTTGCTCTAGAGCAAAGTTTACCTCTTACTAAAGTGGTACCGAATGAGGCATATACAGCTCTCAGGTGTACTCAGCGTGAGATGCTTGAAAGATTATGTATTCTGATTTGTCCTTGTCCACTTTTTGAAAGCGAGGAGAAAAGAAGGATGATTAGGCGGGAAGACGTGTGATTTTGGTCAGTAAGGAGGCAATGTCAGGTACAGGTAGGTAGATCTGTGTGTCATCGGCATAGTGAAGTAGTGATGATATTGAAAACCGTGCCATTACATCAGCTGTCCCAGGCTGAAGGCGTAGATGGAGAAGAGTAGGGGTCCTAGAACAGAGCCATGGGGAACACCAAAAGACAGGTGTCAAGGAGAGGAGGTGTGTGGGAGAGGGAGACAATGAATGTCCCCCTACCAGTCTTGTTGTTTTTCAAAGACTCTGCTGATAACCTCAAAAAGGCCATTTGCACCACCGGCCATGGCCGCATCAGCAGGCCTTACCACCACCAGCATGATCAGGCACATGGCAGCAAAGCAACCGACTTTGATGGTTGAACACCAGGCTCCATTGTCTGCGGGTGATAACACTGCTTCTTCCGTTGTGCGTGCAAGCCAATCCCCTGTCCATGGTGCATGCAAGCATGCAATCTACCCTGCACCTGCCATTGACCACAGTCAAATAGCACCATCATCAAGCACGTCCACGTCCTTGTCCCAGCGCAGCTTTCAGTTGTCCATACCTCAGTCATTGGACCATAAGTGGAAAAGTCCAAAAAACCGGTCGCTAATTTTCGCCCTTCTTAAATGACATAAATACCCAAAAAAGAAAGAAAAAGGCGCATACCAATGGAATGAATACAATAAATTTTATTGAGCTAATATAGCATATACAAAGAGAAGAAACAAACAGGTGTGACCACCACCCTGTAGATATACACAAATATATATGTGTGGGCAGAAATGAAGAAAAACATGTATTCAATAAAGATGTTAAATGTAACCCATAATTTAACAGTAGGCAATGTTAGCGTAAGTTCGCAAATAGCGGTTGTAGATCTCAAAATTTGAGAGAAAAGATTAGCCAAAAAATAATAATATAAAGCTGCAAGTAATATGTGCAATGTTGCAACTGTAACCTCTCTCAAATTGAGATGAAACAACCACCATATGGGTTACAAAAGATAAATAAAGTGCCATGTGCAAACAAAATGCATGATACCCAATTATCTTCATTCAAAATAGCAGCAAAAATTATAGCAGCAAGGGTTATAGTATGTTACATGATAGCCATCCAAAGTACATACATGTACTCAAAGTGACCCTGGAGGAATGGTTGCACATATATATAAGGCAATAATTATCAAACAAAGTTGCACCCATCCATATAATTGCACAAATGCCCATGTGTGGGATGAAAACACATGGGCATTTGTGCAATTATATGGATGGGTGCAACTTTGTTTGATAATTATTGCCTTATATATATGTGCAACCATTCCTCCAGGGTCACTTTGAGTACATGTATGTACTTTGGATGGCTATCATGTAACATACTATAACCCTTGCTGCTATAATTTTTGCTGCTATTTTGAATGAAGATAATTGGGTATCATGCATTTTGTTTGCACATGGCACTTTATTTACCTTTTGTAACCCATATGGTGGTTGTTTCATCTCAATTTGAGAGAGGTTACAGTTGCAACATTGCACATATTACTTGCAGTTTATATTATTATTTTTTGGCTAATCTTTTCTCTCAAATTTTGAGATCTACAACCGCTATTTGCGAACTTACGCTAACATTGCCTACTGTTAAATTATGGGTTACATTTAACATCTTTATTGAATACATGTTTTTCTTCATTTCTGCCCACACATATATATTTGTGTATATCTACAGGGTGGTGGTCACACCTGTTTGTTTCTTCTCTTTGTATATGCTATATTAGCTCAATAAAATTTATTGTATTCATTCCATTGGTATGCGCCTTTTTCTTTCTTTTTTGGGTATTTTTACCATAAGTGGAAATATGCAGCCAATACCCCACAGGCCACAGTACTAAATTCACAAATTTATCGTCTGCTTGCGCTTGAAAAGTTGCATTTTCGGCATGTGGGAGACGGACCATTTCCGCAACCTGATGGCCATGACCGTAACGAGGTGCTCAGTCCCCACCTGATGGTACATCTCACTAAGGGCACACTGGTTTATCAAAGTGGAAGCTGGGACCCACTCCGACCTTAGTATGGTGCACATCCTCCCAAGCCCCGAGTATTGCGGGCCCTACGTCAATCTGGGTTGCCCCCACGGTCTACAGCTCCTGCACCTCCTTCGCCTCCTCTTCAACCTCCAGCTACAAGAGTAGCACATCAGTCACAAGCTGGAAGCACTGGAGCACTGCCTCATCAAAGTGGGAACAGGCTGTGCTGAAGCTAATATGCTTAGGGAACAAACCGCACAATGCTCGTAGAGTTGTGGACAGCTCTGAAAGAGCTGGCAGATCGGTGGCTGAGACTGCTGAACCCACAGCTAGGTATGGTTGTGTGTGACAATGGCTGGAACCTGATGGCTGCTCTGTGGCGAGGCGAGCTCACACACGTGCCATGCCTGGCTCATGCGCTTAACCTAAGTGGTCAACGTTTTCTGAAAAACGACATGGAGCAGGCAGATCTGCTAGGAAAAGTATAACGCTCTGTGTACCCATTTTAGAAAGTCAGCTACAGCTTCATCCGCCCTTGCCTTGATTCAGCAGCGTTTGCAGCTTCTGGCTCACCGACTGGTGTGTGATGCCCCCAGGTGTTGGAACTCTGCACTGCAGATGTTGGAAAGGATATGTGAGCAGAAGAGGGCAGTTGGTGACTAGTATACCAGCATCAACAAGGTTGTCAGTATTCAGTTATGACTTCACGCATAAGATCTCAGGAATGGACATAAATGTCAGACATTTGTACCATCCTCCAAAACTTTGAGGAATCCACCAAAAGAGTGAGCGTCAATGATGCCATAAATAACATCTCCATCTTGCTTATCTGTGTTCTAATTTGAAGATTGATAGTTATTATAGAGCGGAAACATATTTACAGTTTAACAGTTTCAAACACAACAGCTTAAGTAACAATGATAACAATAATACAATAATTAAACCAAAGTAAAATGACCCTGCTTGTAACAACTTACAATCTACAATGAGGTGGGGGAGATAAAAACTACAGGGGTGTATTTACAAGAATGTATTTGCAATGATGTTTTTACAATGATATTACTGAGGTTAGTTGAAAGTCGTGGAGGCGTGAGGACAAGGAGGAGGAGGAGAACATGGTCAGTCGTCCTCGTGGTGAGGACACGGAAGTATTGACTGTTAGGAGTCTTGCATGCATGGCTGAGTTTATGTTACACTGCCTTTCCCGTCACCCTCGCATACTCAAAATTTTGGGTGACGGGCAATACTGATTGGTGATACTTCTAGACCCATGCTACAAGGAGAACTTTATATCTCTTATTCCAGAGGCAGACAAGTCTACTAAAATGTTGGAGGACCAGAGGGCCCTTCTTTTGGAATTATTAAAAAAATTCCCATATGAAAATGCTGGCAGCAGAGGTCACAGTTCATTGGCCAAGCATGGAGTACAGGTGAGAGAGATACAACTCCAAGCCATCAGAAGCAGTGGAACACTGGCAAAGTTTGGGGAGCGTTTTCTCTGACCCTCCCATCGCCCTGGCCCTGAGGTGTGGGGGGCTCTCACAAGGAATGCAAAAGTTTGGGAAAATGCTGGGGGAGTACCTTGCTGACTGTACCAACCTCCTCTGTCATTCCTATGTGCCTTAAATTATTGGTTATCCACGCTGAACAGGTGGCATGAAATGGCTCTCTCTACTGTGTATGTGCGCTGTACTCACAGTAAAGGATCGCATGGCGCCTCACTCTCTGGCAGTCACTGGGCACACGGCACCTTGCTAAATGGCAGTACCGCTTTTAGTGACGGAAGACAACGGGAACAGTCTTTTGCAGTGCCAGTGGTCTAAGGACAGAACACGCTGCTCAGCTTCCTATGCACTGCTTGTCCATGCCACAAATTTCTGCTTTCACTTAAGCTGGCCCCCTGTCTCTAGGTCACCGGGTCTGTCTGTATGCTGAAGTTTGCTGCAGCATCGGCGCTTTGGGTGCGTAGTGCACTGCCCCCTTTCTGCTCACACGCTCACAGCTGGGGACTCACTTCTGCTTTGCATTTTTTCTCTCAGCTTCCGACCAGGTTTGCTGTCTAAACACACCCCCTCTTACTGTGTAATGGGGCCTGTCCAATCCCCTATTCCTTCCACCCGGAGACAGGGATTGCAGCCTTGACTGTTCTGGACATGGCGCAGTCCAGGTTCCCGCAGCCCGGTCATCCTGACTCTGTACGTATCTGGCCAATCTGTTCTTTAATGCAAGCAGCATAGAAGGCATGTTCTTCCAATTTTCAAGAGAAAATTGTATATTACATCCAGAACAGTTTCACTTTAAAGGACTTTGTTGCTCAAATTATTCCACAAGATGACACTAGTCTCATTCTTGAAATTTTCAGTGGAAAATAATTTCCCCACTGATAGGTTGTGTATGTTCTGAATTATGTATCATCATTTGTGTGATTAATTATTCATACCTATTTGGTTCACAATATATTCATCTTTTTCTTCAAGGCTTCGGAATATAATGTTGTAAGAGTGAAAGCAAATTGTTGAAGTGTGTTTTACCTCAAATGTGAAACTAATTGTCATCTTTACAATTTCTCCATTCTGTGTGTGGCTAACCACCTCATTGATATTTATTGAGTTTCTTTGGCAAGAAAACAACAGCTCCATCAATACCACGTGCTTTTCCTATTAATTCATCATGCTGCTAAAGTAGAGGTGAGATTAGGGACCTAGATAACATCTTGGGACTGTAGTCAACATGACACTGTGCCAACACCCTCTGGGGTCTAGCTACCAATTTGACATAGTTTGTGCACAGCTGAACAGAGTTGTCAGAAAAACAAGATTTTGCTTCAATAACATGTTGGATGGATTGTCAAGTGGAAACACACCCATACAGTATTATTATTATTATTTATTTATATAGCACCATTAATTCCATGGTGCTGTACATGAGAAGGGGTTACATACAAATATCTTTTACAATGAACAAAATTACAATGACAGACTGGTACAGAGGGGAGAGGACCTTGTCCTTTGGGACTTTCATTCTGCGGGATAATGGAGAAGTGACAGGAGGTCGGGGGTGCGGCACCTTGGGTGTTGTAAAGGCGGCAGCTCGGGTGGTGGTGTAGAAGTCACATCTACGACGACCACGCTCTCCAATTGACATCTCTTGAAATGCAGCCGAAATGTCAAAATCTTTAGCTTCTGTTATAGAAAATGCATGGGCTCCTTTTTGATATCATCATCCAACCAGCTCAGTATTAGTAGGTGAGGGCTTGTCAGAATCCTGCCCAGGAATACCAGGCTTCAGTAGTTGCGAGTCCTGTCCTCGTGCTCTTCCACGTGCTCTTGCTCTTCCAGGCGTGATTTAATCTAGAAGATTTAGCCTTCGTAATACAGAGACAGAGTTCAACACCACCCAAGCGTTCACCCTCTGACTTTCTATCTGCGTAGTGACTGCCTCTAGGTTGAAGATGATGATGGTGGTAGTAGTTGGAGCATTTAAGATTGTCATTAAGCAGCCATAACAACTTGAAACAGAATTATTTTTACCGAGATACCACACTGTTCAATATGTGACCTCTATTTCTACCAAAAAATAGTGTAGAGAACTAGGGTAACAGACAGCAAATACAGTGAAATGTAGTCCTGAATTCAAGTTGTAGGCCACAAATACATCAGACGTCTGACAGCGATACCTGATTGTTCAATATGTGGGCTGTATTTTATATTTGTAAAAAAGTATTTACAAAATAACCAGACTCGGGAAGACCTAACAGTTGGACTGGCAACTTCCATCATGTTGGTTACGGGGAACGGTTGCCCGCCTTCTGTCTGCAACCACCACACGGCTTCTTCCTGCCTGAAGAGGTGCTACGCCTCCCTCCCCCTGTGTGCTACTATCCTCACTCGGCATGTCCTCCTGCCAGGTTAGGTCAGTTACTATATCATCCACCTCCTCATCTTCCACTTCCGTTCCATGGTCCTCCTCCGGATTTTCTGGAAAATGTGTCTCATCATCGTCCACCTCTTGTGACCGTGGCTGCTCAAATATTTGATCATCGCTACATGGAATCTCATCTTGCCCCGCTTCAAGTGGACCAGGTGAGAGGCACGAATCTATAAATAGAAAAGTGAACAGCTCTTCAGAGTGTCAGAGCGTGGGATCAGTTGTCTCAGGGCACTCAGCATTGTGGGAGGAAGGAGTACCAGGATGAGGAATCTGTGGTCCAAACTCACGGCTACTCAGACTTGACCGTGTGTAAGACCCCTACTGGTGTTGGTGGCCATGTAACTGGAAGTATTATCCACTATCCAACCAGCAACCTTTTCACACTGCTCTGGCTTCATTAGTGCTGTCTTGCTGCGGTCCCCTAGGACTTCGGACACTAAGGTCCAGCGAGAATATGTAGGTGTTTTTTTGTGGCCCAATTTCAGCTTGCCCACGGCCTCGACCTTGGCATGCACCATTACCATCACGTCCACTTCCCCGTCCCTTGCCACGTGCCTTGACCATTGTAAATTGACTAGAATATTTTACACATTCACTACAAATGGCTGAATTTAGAGTGAAATTGTATGTGATACGTGTGCGGGAAGAACACACTTTATCCTATCTGGACTGAAGTTAAAAATGTGTTTTTGGTTATCAAATTGGTGTCAATAAGTATGGTAACAGACTGCAAAAACTCAAGAATATGTAGACCTAAAATTCCCAAATGTTTAGCACACAGATGTTTGAAGCGTGTCACAGATATACCCCACTGTTAAAAAATATGTGGCCTGTGTTTTTTAAAAATGCTACATAGTGCTGTATATAACTTGAGTAACAGACAGGAAAACACTTGAATAACGGCCTAAAATCTCCAAATTTTTTCACAAGGATATATGAGGCGTGTCACAGATATACCCCACTGTAAAATATGTGGCCTGTTTTTTATGCAAAAGAGTGCTGGATATAACTAGATTGACAGACTGCAAAAAAAGGGAATTTAGGCCTAAAATGCAAAAAAATTTTGCATACAGATGTATGAGGCTTGTCACAGATGTTCCCCACTGTAAAATGTGGCCTGTTTTTTTTAAAAAAATGCAACATAGTTGTTACACCCCGTCCCTGTCCTGGCGCTGCACCCCGGTCTGCCACAGCCCCCTGTTCAGGGCACTCACCTTGTGCGCCGCACGCTGTCCCTGTGCAACAGCCGGCTCCCTGTGTGTCCCATGCTGCTTCTCAGCGTTCAGTTCTCTCCCCTTCCCCCACCTCCTGGCATCCCGTCGGCAGGTCTTCAGCTAAAGCTATTAGGGCACGCAAGCGCGCTCCCCTGGCTTCTTAAAGGTACAGTGTGTATTTTTCAAAATGGTTAATTATCAAATGGCAGCTCACTGGCTGCTATTTCTGGCCTCTCCTCCATAGGGAGAGCGCTGGAGCAACGAGTATCAATCATTGCTGCATCCGGTTCTGTTGCTAATCTGTCTGCGCTGTGTTTGCAGTCTCTGTGCCTTCTCTCATGCTATCTGTCTCCACAGAATATCAGAATCCTGATAACCCTGGCTATCTCAGCAATCATCTGTGCAAACGCCATCTCATTCCGCCAACAGCCATCCGAGACCAAGGACTGTGACAAGGTTACTGGAGCCAGCTATCTACCAACTACCCGGATCCAGGACCCACCTCATTACGGACTCTGCTATTATTTCTGTTATCCCTTTTGGTCCCGCTGGGACGGCTGCCACGTGTCTGTGGTCTAACTGGAGGTAGCACCTGTGTCCTCCGGATATTCCATTCTGGTCCTGTCTGAGGGACTTTACTATGGGTACCCGGTGCTCACTAGTTACGCCCCCTTCGGAGCCCCCGCACCGTGGTCCTGAGGTTCCACTTTAAAAATAAAATACAAATGTGAACTTCACCACCTCTGAGTCCGCTTCCATTCATTACAGATTGCTCTAGCCATGGAATCCGCTGAACCCCAAAGGCCTCCGACAATGGAACTGTGCCAAGAGGTGACCCGTTTAAGCAATCAACAGGACAAGATCACGACGTATCTACGTAACCTGTCCACCCGCATGGATTCTCTGCTGACCTCGGCTACTCCCAATTCATCTACCAGCACCCAGGTACCTGCTCTCACGGCATGCAAGGGTCCTCACCTGGCAGCTCCTACCTGCTTCCATGGTGATCCCACTATGTGTCAGGGTTTTCTCAATCAGTGTACCCTACACTTCGAAATCTTGGGGCATATGGTTGCTTCTGACCGTGCCAAAGTGGGCTTCATTATGTCACATCTAGCAGGAGAGGCTCTTGACAGGCTAAACCCATTATGGGAGAGAGGAGACCCCTGGTTAATAATCTTCAATGTTTCCTAGAGACTTTTCGCAGGACCTTCGATAAACCTGGCCGTGTCACGTCGAACGCCTCTGCCTTGGTTCGCTTACTCCAAGGAACTCTCACGGTGGCTCAGTATACTGTTAAGTTCCGCACTCTCTTATCTGAGTTATCCTGGAACAATTAGGCCTTGGTGGCTACCTTCTGGGAAGGCCTCTCTGAAAAATCAAGGATGAGCTGGAGAGACGGGACAGGCCTACCACCTTGGATGATCTGATATCTTTGGCAACCCGGATTGACCTGTGTTTTCAGGAGCGTTCTATGGAGATCAAGCGAGACAAGAGGTCCTACCACCTGGACTCTAGTTCTTCCAAAATGGCTACCTCATCTTCTTCTCCCGAAGCTGTGAAGGTTGACCGAGTAAGTTTGGCCAGCCGCCACCAGGAGGCGCGTCGCAAAGAGGGAAGTTGTCTTTATTGTGGTAGTTCCGAACACCTGATCCGCTCCTGTCCAAAGAAGTTGGGAAACTCCAGTGCCTAGGCTCGGTAGGAGAGGCCACCCTAGGTAGAGAATATTCCTCTCCTTCATTGCAGATCTCGGTCTCCATGTCCTGTGGAGCAATAAAATTTTCTGGACTCTGTTGGATTCTGGAGTTGCTGGGAATTTTATCCAGCAGATGCTTGTGGATCATTATTGCTATTCTGCCTTCAGTCACGCTGACACGATGTGCAATCCAGCATACAGTATAAACCACAGCTCTGTCTTCCAAAATAAGCAGACTGTTCTCTGTAGTCTAACTTGTTTATTTGTGAAGAGTATAGAACATGCGCGGTAAAACTACAAGGAATACAAATAACATGCATAAGTATTGGGCAGATGATCACAGCTAACACAATCACAAAAGTGTACATTGAGATGCAAACATTACGTAGGAATACATTAGTTTATGATTACATTTACTGAGAACTGGCAACTAAAGGGTTAATGACATCTCTTGGCTGCTAGACAGTAAATAACACCTCTCTGAATCACTGCATTGCAAGAAAGATTAAGCTTACCAGATATGCTTTAGCCGGGTAGTGACTCAAGTAGAGAAGTTGCAGGAAAAACAAAGGTTACACAGGAGGACGAAATGACATGTGCATCCAATGAGATCCACAGAAGCAAAATGGCCCTTCTTCTTCCCAGAATACATTGCTTCCTTCCCACAAAGCACTGCTTTAATCCCATAGTGCATTGCTTCTGTTAAAGTCACACGCTTTATAATGCTATTGAAGACACTGCTATAAATTCAACCACCACTAGATGGTCTTATAATTAACCCAGCACATAATAAAACATTCTTTGCCCTATTAAGAGGGCAGAACAACCGCTTACCAGTCCAGGCTCTTCCCAATCCGTTGTGGGTGACCGCTGTCGATGGAAAGCCACTGACTGAACCCGTCCAGTTACAGACTGAGCCAGTGGAACTCTGGGTAGGTCTAATGCATTCTGAAAGAATCCATTTGTAATTGTACCCTGGTTTGTCTCACCCCTTGCTTTTTGGTTTGCCTTGGTTCCAGAAACACGAACCAGTCCTTAATTGGAGAACAGGCGAAATTCTGCGTTGTGGACATTCCTGCTCTGACTGTTGCTTAACCTGGATTGAACCAATTTCACCTACTGTCCAACCTGCTACCCTGCTGGGGTTACCATCCGCTTACTGGTCCTTCTCGGATGTCTTCAGGAAAAAGGAAGCTGAAAGACTCCCCCCCCACAGGTCGTATGACTGTTCAATAGATCTTCTTCCTGGAACATCTCCTCCCCGTGGGAGAGTTTACCCTCTTTCCCAGGCAGAGACTCAAGCTATGTCGGACTACATCCAGGAGAATTTGGCCAGAGGATTTATCCGAAAATCATCATCATTGGCAGGAGCAGGATTCTTCCTCGTGAAGAAAAAGGACGGATCCTTGTGGCCCTGTATTGATTACCGGGGACTAAACCAGATCACGGTAAAAAAACATTTACCCCTTGCCTCTCATTTCAGAACTGTTCGACCGCCTCCGAGGGGCCAAAGTCTTCACCAAGCTGGATCTCAGAGGTGCCTACAATTTGATCCGAATCCGGGAAGGAGATGAATGGAAAACTGCCTTCAACACCCGTGATGGTCACTACGAGTACCTGGTAATGCCGTTTGGCCTAAGCAATGCACCCGCTGTTTTCCAAGAGTTCGTCAATGACATTTTCAGGGATCTGCTCTATACCTGTGTTGTTGTCTACCTGGACGACATTCTGATTTTTTCCACTAGCTTGGCTGCGCACCGGAGGCAAGTACACCTCGTCTTACAGAGGCTCAGAGAGAACAGACTGTATGCCAAGTTTGATAAATGCCTCTTTGAACAATCCTTTTTGCCTTTCCTCGGTTCCATTGTTTCCTCCACAGGATTGAAAATGGATCCAGAAAAGTTATTGGCTGTACTCAGGTGGCCTCGTCTGTCTGGGCTAAAGGCCATACAGCGATTCATTCCTAATTTTTCCACCCGAGTGATGCCCATCTCAGCTCTGACCTGGAAAGGTACAAATCCCAAGGATTGGCCTCATGATGTAGAGGAGGCTTTTGTCTCTCTCAAAAAGGCCTTTACTGTCGCACCTGTCCTCCATCGTCCTAACTCTAATGAACAATTTTTTCTTGAGGTCAATGCTTCCTCCATCGGTGCGGGAACAGTACTTACCCAGAAATCATCCACTGGTCGGATGAACTCATGTGGTTTTTTTCCAAGTTTTTTTCTTCCACAGAGAGGAATTATTCCGTTGGAGATCGGGAATTGTTGGCTATCAAATTGGCTCTGCAGGAGTGGAGGCATCTTCTTGAAGGAGCTCTTCATCAGGTTATCATATACACTGATCACAAAACCTTGCTTACCTCCAAACCGCGCAGAGGCTGAATCCCAGTCAAGCCCGCTGGGCTTTGTTTTTTGCTCGATTTAATTTTGTTCTTCATTTTCGTCCAGCTGACAAAAATGTCAAGGCAGACGCACTTTCCAGAACCTTTTTGCCTCCTGATCAAGAAGAAGAACCTCAGCACATCACTGAACCCTCAAGGTTAGTCGCTGTCGCTTCTGCTGATCTTACCCGGCTTCCCCCTGGGAAAACTTTTGTGTCTGCTCCTGAACGTACTCATGTCCTTTGGTGAGGTCAAGCTTCCAAGTTGGCTGGTCACGCCGGTCAGAGGAAGACTCTGCAACTCATCACCCGATACTACTGGTGGCCTGCTATGACTAAGGATATCCAGGAGTACGTCACAGCCTGTCCTTCCTGTGCCCGTAACAAGACTGTCAAACGTCTACCTGCAGGTAGGCTTCAGCCTCTACCAATTCCGTCCGCTATCTGGCAGCACATCGCGATGGACTTCATCACAGATCTTCCAATCTCATCTGGCTGTTCTGTGGTGTGGGTAGTGGTGGACCGCTTTTCTAAGATGGCTCACTTCATTCCGCTACCTGGTCTTCCAACTGCTCCTGAATTGGTGGATCTGTTCTACCAGCACATCTTCCGTCTCCATGGCTTCTCTCTCCACATCATGTCCGACAGACAGAGAGACAGACCTCAAAATTCTGGAGAGCAGTTTGTAAACTGGTAAGAATTGAACTGGATTTTTCCTTGGCGTACCATCCCCAATCTAATGGACAAGTGGAGAGGACTAATCAAATCCTGGCTGTAATCCTGCATCAGTTTGTCAACGCGCATCATGACGACTAGGTTGACTTACTGTCCTGGGCTGAATTTTTCTACAACAACCAAGTAAGTGAATCTTCTGGAAAGTCTCCATTTCAGATTGTCTTTTGACTGCAACCCAGAATACCTCTTCGCATTTCCGGATCATCTGACTTACCGGCTGTCTTTCTCTAAAGATTTTTCTAAGGTTTGGAGGGACACCAAAACTGCTCTGGAGAAAGCCTCCCAGCGTATGAAAAGGCATGCGGACAAGAGACGTTTGGATGTGCCTACCTTTCTCCCCGGAGACAAGGTATGGCTCTCCTCCAAGTATATCAGGCTGAAGTTGCCATCCTACAAATTGGGTCCCCGGTTCATTGGACCTTTTGAAGTCGTGAGACAAATCAATCCAGTCTCTAATAAGCTGAAGTTGCCTACTTCTTTACGTGTTTCTCTCCTCAAACCTGTAGTTTTGAGCCCCTTCTTTAAGGACACGGGTACCACTCCTGATCCTGTCTCGGAGGATGATGTTTTTGAGGTAAAACATATCCTGGCCATTAAGAAAGTAAGGGGTAAGACCTATTACCTGGCTGACTGGAAGGGCTTTGGTCCTGAGGTGAGATCTTGGGAGCCTAGAGAAAACATCCAGACTCCTCTTCTTAAAAAAATTCACGCAGGCTTGAATAAGTGGGGGCGTAAAGAAGGGGATACTGTTACACCCAGTCCCTGTACTGGCACTGAGCCCCGGTCTGCTGCTGCCCCCCATTCAGGGCACTCACCTCGTGCCTCGCACACTGTCCTTGTGCAGCAGTCAGCTCCCTGTGTATCCCATGCTGCTTCTCAGGGTTCAGTTCTCTCCCCTTCCCCACCTCCTGGCATCCTGTAGGCAGGTCTTCAGCTAAAGCTATTAGGGCACGTATGTGCGTTCACCTGGCTTCTTAAAGGGACAGCGTGCATTTTTCAAAATGGGTAATTATCCAATGGCAGCACACTGGCTCCTATTTCTGGCCTCTCCTCCAAGGGGAGAGCGCTGGCGCAACGAGTATCAATCATTGCTACATCCGGTTCTGTTGGTAATCTGTCTGCGCTGCGTTTGCAGTCTCTGTGCCTTCTCTCATGCTATCTGTCTCCACAGAATATCAGTATCCTGATAACTCTGGCTATCTCGGCAATCATCTGTGCAAACGCCATACCGTTCCGCCAACAGCCATCCGAGTCCAAGGACTGTGACAAGGTTACTGGAGCCAGCTATCTACCAACTACCCGGATCCAGGACCCACCTCATTACGGACTCTGCTATTATTTCTGTTATCCCTTTTGGTCCCGCTGGGACAGCTGCCACATGTCCGGGGTCTAACTGGAGGTAGCACCTGTGTCCTCCGGGTATTCCATTCTAGTCCTGTCTGAGGGACTTTACTACGGGTACCAGGTGCTCACTAGTTACACCCCCTTCGGAGCCCCCCAGACCGTGGTCCCGAGGTTCCACTTTAAAAATAAAAAACGAATGTGAACTTCACCATCTCTGCCTCCGCTTCCATTCGTTACAATAGTGCTGTATATAACTTGAATAACAGACAGTAAAACACTGGAATACCAGCCTAAAATCCCCAAATTTTAATCACACGGAGGTATGAGACGTGTCACAGATATACCACACTGTAAAATGTGGCCTGTTTTTTAAAAAAAATGCAACCTAGTGCTGTATATAACTTGAGTAACAGACAGGAAAACACTAGAATACCAGCCTAAAAACCCCAAATTTTAATCACACCGATGTATGAGGCATGTCACAGATATACCCCACTGTAAAATGTGGCCTGCTTTCTTAAAAAATGCAACATAGTGCTGTTATTAACTTGAGTAATAGACAGGAAAACACTTGAATAACGGCCTAAAATCCCCAAATTTTAATCACACGGATGTGTGAGGCGTGTCACAGGTATGCCACACTGTAAAATATGTGGAATGTTTATTAAAAAAATGCAACATAGTGCTGTATGTAACTTTAATAACAGACAGGAAAACACTGGAATACCGGCCTAAAATCCCCAAATTTTTATCACATGGACGTATGAGGTGTGTCACAGATATACCACACTATAAAATGTGGCCTGTTTTTTAAAAAAATGCAAAATAGTGCTGCATATAACTTGAGTAACAGACTGGAAAACACTGGAATACCGACCTAAAATCCCCAAATTTTTATCACACCGATGTATGAGGCATCTCACAGATATACCACACTATAAAATGTGGCCTGTTTTTTAAAAAAATGCAAAATAGTGCTGCATATAATGAGTAACAGACTGGAAAACACTGGAATACCGACCTAAAATCCCCAAATTTTTATCACATGGATGTATGAGGTGTGTCACAGATATACCACACTATAAAATGTGGCCTGTTTTTTAAAAAAATGCAAAATAGTGCTGCATATAACTTGAGTAACAGACAGGAAAACACTGGAATACCGGCCTAAAAACCCCACATTTTTATCACACCGATGTATGAGGCATGTCACAGATATACCCCTGTAAAATATGTGGCCTGTTTTTTTTATGCAAAAGAGTGCTGGATATAACTAGGTGACAGACTGCAAAAAAAAGTGAATTTAGGCCTAAAATGCCAAATTTTTTTGCACACGGATGTATGAGGAGTGTCACAGATATACCACACTATAAAATATGTGGCCTGTTTTTTTAAAAATGCTACTGTAGTGCTGTACATAACTACAGTGACACGCAGTACAAAAATGGAAACCTGGCCTAAAGTGGCCAAACTTGGAGCACGCACAGATATGAGCTGGCACGGAGATACCACACTGTATTTTTTGCTTTTTTTTGGCTAAATAGTGCTGTATATAGCTACAGTGACAGACAGCAAAAAAAATTGAATTTAGAGTTAAATGACCAAAATTTTTAGTAGACAGATGGAAGAGGCGTGTCACAGATATACTGAACTGTAAAATATGTGGCCTTTTTTTGTGGCGGGAGGGTTCAGCAAAATATTGTGCACTGTCAAAAAAGCAAATGGAGAAAAAAAAAGGGCTCAGGATTGCTTTGCAATAAGAAAAAGCTCTATTAACCATGGTCAAAAATGTTTTCCAAGCCAATTAGACCTGGGGCTAGGTACATACAGTCAATATATCCTACAGGTAGCAGCAGTAGCATCAGCACACAAGAAAGGAATGGACCCTCTTGATGTATGCAATGATATGTATATACACACATACAGTGCCTGCAGGCCTAGCACTGGTATGTATAGAGTGATGTACACTACCCTGCCTACCTAACACTGCAACCTATATACTCCTGAATTAGTCCTTAGAAGGACTGCTAGTTTAGTTGGATTTGAGTAGTTTAGAATGGTTGACCCCACACTGACTAATAAATCCCCAAATCTGACCCTATCTCAGCAGCCGCTCTCCCTACACTATCTAAATCCAGAGCTGAATGCGCCGAGCAGGGCAGCGTCAAGTCTCTTATACCCCTTATGATGCTGTGCGGCCAGCCAATCACTGCATGACCACAACAAAGATGGCTGCAGCGTTTCATTGCCTGGCAGACAATCCCTGTATCGTGATTGGGTCTGTAAAGTCTGCCAAAAAAGCTGGGTGGAGTCCCGAGTTCCCACCAAGTAATCCCGGAAATGCTTGGTGCTCGCCGAGTGCACCGAATACCATGATACTCGGGTGAGTAATGAGTAGTAGCGAGCACGTTCGCACATCACTAATAACTAACTAATACAGCTCCATAAAGTGGCGCAAAAATAAGAGTACCAAGCTCAGCTACCCGCCGAGCGGTACCAAATGAGGTGTGTGCTATACCCAGTTGACAACACTAGGGTTTAAGCACGTGGATTTGACTGCGCCCTGTAACTGACCCGTGCTAATCGCACATGTGGCCGAGAAAGGCGCTACGCCAAGCCAAAAGAAAAAAATGCCTCTCTAAGGAAAACTAGACGTTCATACATGCCGACAGAGCGACAGAGTCTCAACCCACACACACAACCGCAAATGATCTTAGTGCACTGACAAGAGCTCCAGGGAATCTTTTAAATGTTCCTGTTCAAGTCCAGTCAGACAGGACCTTGCTCGTTTACCAATCCAGAACTGCCACTTTACTCGAGCAGCTGACAACTGACCACCAATGAGAGGTCACCACCTCATGAGCATGCTCAGTACGGTGATTTCTGGACTTAGCCTCTGAAACGCTTGATCGCCGCTGCCTATTGCTAGTTCCTACAGCTTTGGCTGGAGAGCTAACAGTAACCAAGCGAACAGCACAGGTCTGAGCAGGATGCTGAGACCGACATCTCTGCTGAGCAGCTACCACTGTGGCCGAAGCAGAATGGGAGACTGCAGAGGCAGACAAGGCTTGGCATCTACCCCATGCAGTGGGAGAATCCTAGCACCTAAAGACACCTCTCCCACTCAGTAGCGTAGCTACTGGGGGGCGGTGGCCCCGGGCCCCCCACTCTGAGGGGGCCCTCCCGGAGCTGCACCACTGTAACTGTATCGACGTGCGAAGCGCGCCAATATAGTTACATTCTGCGGCAGAGCATGGAGAATAGAATTCCCTGCTCTGCCACCCGGCCACTAGCCGATACAGCTGGCCGCATTGATGAGAGAAGGAGCGAGCTCCTTCTCCCATCATCCCCCTCTCCCTGACAGCGGGTGTGATGACGTCAGTGCCCACTGTCAGGAGATGAGCGGGAGAGCAGGGAGCAGGACAGGAACCAGAAGGAAGAGAGGTGAGGATTGGATTTTTTAATTTTTTTGTAATGGGGGTGCATTATAATAGAAAGGCTGCCTATGGGGGTGCATTATAATAGGCTGCTTATGGGGGTTCATTATAATAGGCTGCCTATGGGGGTGCATTATAATAGGCAGCCTATGGGGAGTGCATTATAATACAAAGGCTGCCTATGGGGAGTGCATTATAATATAGAGGCTGCCTATGGGGGGGTGCATTATACTATATTTAGGACTATCTGCTGTATTATGATATGGATGCTATCAAGGGGGACATCATACAGTGTGGGGATTATAGTGACGGGCCATCATACAGTGTTGGAGCCATTAAATAGTTTGGGGATATTAAGGGGTCAGTATATATACAGTGAGGAGGCATTATACTGGTTATAGAGGAGCTGTACAGGAGGGAGACTCGGGACATTACTATATCTAAAGTGGGCACTTATAGGGGAACTTAGGTTACTGTGACCGTCAAAGGGGCACACACAGGGCAATATTACATTCTTGGGGACAAAATGTGGGCACTGTTTTCTAGGGCACTTGCACCCGATATTACTATTTTCTAGAGAGTTGCTTTAGAATTTAGAGGTCACACAGAACCACACAATAGGTTCAGTAATAGGGACACATACGGGAGCAGCGGCTCAGTATTGGAGTATCTGCAGGATGAGCAGTTTGTGCAGGTTGAGAATAGTCCAATTGGTGACAGTGCTGAAAATATGAGAAGTGAAACGTGTCTTTGTTGTATTCTCTGCAGCCAAGTCCTGCCTGGACGAGTTGTCATGTCGGTCTGGGCCAGATGGAAAAGACGTGAAAAGTGAACGATTCCATCAGAAAGAACATCAGCGGTAAGTCATTATCTGTAACTCTGCTGTAGTCTATTATATGTTCTGTAGGACTGGTATTATTTACCACTGACCATATGGCGGTAATATCAATATTGGTCTTTTTATATATAGATTATTTTTGGCAACAGGGCGGTCATCTGTTGAGGTTCTCTGGTTAGGGGCCCACTCAGAAGTTTCGCCCCCCCAAACCAAAACCCTAGCTACGCCTCTGCTCCCACTAGAGGCAACTCACCAGATGAAGACCCCTCTTGGAATCTCCACATTTCAAAAAATTATAGTCACACACCACTAAAGTGGCATTATTTCCCCAGAGTAGAAATATTGTAATGGGCCTCTGACACCCCTTCCGCTACAGGCAACACACCAGATAGAGAGAAACAATTTGGAGTTTCCACATTTCCAGAAATGATTGTCTCACACCACTAAAGTGGCATCATCTACCCCAGAGTAGAAATAGCATAAAGGTGCTTTGAGACCCCTTCCACTACAGACAACCCACCAGATGGTGACCCAATTTTGAGTCTCCACATTTTAAAAAAATTGCTTGTAACATCAGCAGCGGAAGCAACACCAGGCAAAGAAGCCGCAACAAAGGGGTCTCAGATTGCAATAACGTAAGATTAATGCATCACACTAAAAATAACACCTTCGCCTTGTATGCCCAGTCTGCGACAGGGGTGCAAAAGTCATTGGAGATCCATGTTGATGAAAGTTATTTGGTCCACACATTCATGGGACAGCCGGATGTGCTTATCCATCAGGACTAGGGATGAACGATATTGCCCAATATCGTATCAGAATTTCAATTTCCGATATTTGAAAATATCGGATATCGGAATTTCCGATATCAATGCAAGTCAATGGGAGAAAAAAATTGGAATTACAAAATGACCACTACAGTGCTATATAATGGATAAAATGGAGGGGAAACACCTCAGGATAATGGGGAAGGAGCTCGAAGAGGCGGAGGAGCAAAACAAATCGCTAGAAAAATTCACAGAGCGAAAGCTATAGCAGGAAAACTGGTCGCCATCTTCTTAACAGCGGTGTTTTTTCTTTGGGTTAGGATTAGTTGGGGTAGGGTTAGGGTTTATGGTTAGTAGGGTAAGGGTTAGGGGTTAGGTTTAGGGGTTAGTTAGGGTCAGGGTTAGGGTAAGGGTAAGTTAGGGTTATGCTTATGGTTAGAGTTGAGCGAAACGGGTCGAAAAAATTCAAAAGTCGCCGACTTTTGGCAAAGTCGGGTTTCATGAAACGAAACCCGACCTTAGGATGAGGTCGGCCACGAGGTCGGCGACTTACGCGCCAAAGTCGCGTTTCAAAAATTTGTTTTGCGCTCTTTTTCAGCCAATCAGGATCCACGGACACTGTGGGCAACGTGATGACATAGGCACGGGTCACCACCATCTTTCAGAAGGGCATGCAAGTGATTGGCTTGCTTTGGGGGGCGTCACAGGGGGCATAAAAGGGCGTGCACGCCGACCGCCATGTTACTCATGCTGATCTCAGAATAGGGAGAGCTGCTGCTGCTGCTGATTTTGTAGGGAGAGCATTAGGCAGGGAAGAAGACACCAAAAACTGCTTCTGCTGCTAGCGATTTTGCCTGTACAACACACCAGTCACTGTGCAGTGCAAGGGGAGGCTATATAGTGGTGTATCAGTGGTGTTGGTTGTTGGGCTGCCTTCTAAGGCTTCCTGACATTCCTGCATTGCTGTTTACCCACTGCTCCGCAAACTGCTTTTTTAAAAGCAATCCCAATTTTTTTTTTTTGTCCTGCTGAGAAGAAAAAAAAACTGCTTCTGCTGCTAGCGATTTGGCCTGCACAACACACCAGTCACTGTGCAGTGCAAGGGGAGGCTATATTGTGGTGTATCAGTGGTGTTGGTTGTTGGGCTGCCTTTTAAGGCTTCCTGACAGGCTGGCATTGCTGTTTACCCACTGCTCTGCAAACTGCTTTTTTAAAAGCAATCCAATCTCCCTTATCCTCTAGTCACTTTTGTCACAGCTGTGCCATCGAGCCTGTGACATAGCGCTCAGATATCATTGGGCCTCACACAATCCAAAAGTGTCCAGTGTCCACAAGTGTCTACAGAAATTCAAAATCTCCCTTATCCTCTAGTCACTTTGGTCACAGCTGTGCCATCGAGCCTGTCACATAGCGCTCAGATATCAGTGGGCCTCACACAATCCAAAAGTGTCCAGTGTCCACAAGTGTCTGCAGAAATTCAAAATCTCCATTATCCTCTCGTCACTTTGGTCACAGCTGTGCCATCGAGCCTGTCACATAGCGCTCAGATATTCATTGGGCCTCACACAATCCAAAAGTGTCCAGTGTCCACAAGTGTGTGCAGAAATTCAAAATCTCCTTTATCCTCTAGTCACTTTGGTCACAGCTGTGCCATCGAGCCTGTCACATAGCGCTCAGATATTCATTGGGCCTCACACAATCCAAAAGTGTCCAGTGTCCACAAGTGTCTGCAGAAATTCAAAATCTCCCTTATCCTCTAGTCTCTTTGGTCACAGCTGTGCCATCGAGCCTGTCACATAGCGCTCAGATATCAGTGGGCCTCACACAATCCAAAAGTGTCCAGTGTCCACAAGTGTCTGCAGAAATTCAAAATCTCCCTTATCCTCTCGTCACTTTGGTCACAGCTGTGCCATCGAGCCTATCACATAGCGCTCAGATATTCATTGGGCCTCACACAATCCAAAAGTGTCCAGTGTCCACAAGTGTGTGCAGAAATTCAAAAACTCCTTTATCCTCTAGTCACTTTGGTCACAGCTGTGCCATCGAGCCTGTCACATAGCGCTCAGATATTCATTGGGCCTCACACAATCCAAAAGTGTCCAGTGTCCACAAGTGTCTGCAGAAATTCAAAATCTCCCTTATCCTCTAGTCACTTTGGTCACAGCTGTGCCATCGAGCCTGTCACATAGCGCTCAGATATCAGTGGGCCTCACACAATCCAAAAGTGTCCAGCGTCCACAAGTGTCTGCAGAAATTCAAAATCTCCCTTATCCTCTAGTCACTTTGGTCACAGCTGTGCCATCGAGCCTGTCACATAGCGCTCAGATATTCATTGGGCCTCACACAATCCAAAAGTGTCCAGTGTCCACAAGTGTCTGCAGAAATTCAAAATCTCCTTTATCCTCTAGTCACTTTGGTCACAGCTGTGCCATCGAGCCTGTCACATAGCGCTCAGATATTCATTGGGCCTCACACAATCCAAAAGTGTCCAGTGTCCACAAGTGTGTGCAGAAATTAAAAATCTCCCCTGTCCTATAGACACCTTGTACCTTGTTTTACATTACTATATAGTTTGTTGGATTTTGTCTACATTTCTACCAAAAATGAGGAAGGCTGGTGGAAGAGGCCGTGGAATTGGGCGGGGGTTGGCAGCTGGTAATGATGGTGTTGGTGGTGGATCTGATGGTAGTGGCAAGAGCAAAATAGGACCGAATGCAGGAGGTGTTGAGCCTGCGTCATCGTCTGGCTACATAAGGCCTCGAACGCTTAGTTTTCTAGGAGTTGGCAAACCGCTTTTAAAGCCAGAGCATCAGGAAAAAGTTTTGTCTTACATTGCTGACTCAGCCTCCAGCTCTATCGCCTCCTCTTCTTCAGTTGTAAAAAGTAAAAGCACTGAGTCGTCATTGGAGGCTCATGTTCATGAACCACACCTTTCCTTGTGTCCTTCACCCTAACCAAGATTGAAGGATGAAGCAGGCCATAGTACTGATTACTCCATGGAGCTGTTTTCACATACCATGCCTGGATTATCAAGTGAAATGGTGAATTACCCAGGCCAAGATGAATCTGACATGGAGTGCACTGATGCACAGCCGCTGATGGATGATTCTGCTGGTACATTCACTCAGAGCACTACATTGTCCTCGCAGTGTACAGAGCCAGATTCTGACCCTGATGAGACTCAGGTGCCCCTTCCCGCACACTATACCACCATACACGGTGACACAGAGGAAGGTGCACATGACATAGAAGAGGAGGTGATGGATGACCCAGTTGTTGACCCAGATTGGCATCCATTGGGGGAAGAGGGTGCTGCTTCCAATAGCTCAGATGAGGAGCATCCACAGCAGACATCGACATCGCAACAGCTGTTATCTGGCAGGCCCGGAGAACTCCAAAGACAGGTTCCAAACATCAAAATAGTTGCTGGACAGCTTGTCCAGAGGGTCAAAAGATCACAGCGTGCTAGGCCGCAAAATGTCTGCCAAAGTAGGAAGAGTGCAGTGTGGCACTTTTTTGAACAAAATCCTCATGATCAGGCCAAGGTTATCTGTAAGAAGTGCGCAAAGACCTTTAGCCGAGGGAAAAATCTGAAAAATTTGAATACCAGTTGCATGCTTAGACATTTAACCAGCATGCACTTGCAAGCGTGGACACAACACCAAACCTCAGGTGCCACATGTGCAACTGATCACAACAAAAGTAGTCAGCAACGCTACATTGTTTCCCCCACTGTAAGCCCACCGGTTAGCACAGCAGCAAATGTTGAGGTGTCGTTGCAAGGCCACAGCAGTCAGGGAATCCCACTGTTATATCAACGAAACACTGATTCTAGGCCATCAGAAAGAACAACAACTCCATCACCATCATCAACCCTCTCTCAGTCCGTCCTGTCCACCGCTACTTCCACCATATGCAGCTCTCAAGTCCAGCTCACCCTCCCAGACACTATGAGTAGGTCAAGAAAGTACTCAGTCTCTCATCCGCGTACACTGGGTTTGAACGCCCACATTGCCAAACTAATCTCGTTTGAGATGATGCCCTTTCGGTTGGTGGAAAGCACAGCTTTCCGCGAACTCATGGCCTATGCAGTACCACTCTATGACCTACCCAGTCGCCAATTCTTCTCTCGCAAAGCCATCCCAGCCCTCCACCATCATGTGAAAGACCGCATTGTCCATGCACTCAAGCAGTCAGTGAGCGGAAAGGTGCACCTCACAACTGATGCATGGTCCAGTCGGCATGGCCAGGGCCGTTACGTGTCCATCACTGCGCACTGGATTAATGTGGTGGATGCAGGGTCCACAGGGGACAGAGGTGGTGGGACAGTGCTGCCTAGCCCACGGTATAGGAAACAGTTGGCTGTAGGCGTTCGACCCTCCTCCTCCTCCTCCAGAAGCGAAAGCTCGTCCACAGAGCGCAGTCGTACGAGCACTCCATCTGCAGCTGCCACTGTTGCACACGATGTGTCCCCCTATCGAGCAGCTAGTGGAAAGCGTCAGCAGGCTGTGTTGCAGATGATGTGTTTGGGCAACAGACACACCGCCGAGGTGCTGGCCGAGTACTTGAAGCGACAAACTGAGTCATGGCTGGGCAGTGTACATCTTGAGGCAGGCAAGGTAGTTAGTGATAACGGCCGTAATTTTGTGGCAGCCATAGCCCTTTCAAAACTCAGCCACATACCTTGCTTGGCTCACACCTTGAACCTGGTGGTGCAGTGCTTCCTCAAAAATTATCCGGAGTTAACAGCCCTGCTCCAGGAGGTGCGAAGACTGTGCGTGCACATCCGCCGGTCGCCTGTACACTCCGTTTGTATGCAGAAGCTGCAGCGATTGCTCCACCTTCCCAACCACCGCCTCATTATCGACATTGCAACAAGGTGGAACTCCACCCTGCACATGGTGGAGCGGCTGTGCGAGCAGAGGCAGGCCATAATGCATTTGTGGGAGGATACACGGCCAGGCACTTTGAGAGCAGACATGGAGTTGACAGGTGTGCAGTGGTCGAAGCTGAAAGACCTCTGTAAAGTCCTTCAGTGTTTTGAGGAATGCACACGGCTGGTAAGCGCAGACGACGCCATCCTAAGCATGAGCATCCCACTTATGCGTCTGCTCATGCAAACTTTGACGCACCTTAAGGAGCAGGCGTCTGCAGCCAATGTTGATGAGGAGGAAGAGGAGGAGGGAATCCTTGATGACATTCAGCCATTTTCTGCTCAGGGACCTCTCCTGGACGAGGTGGAGGAAGAAGAGGAGGAGGAGGATGATGATGGGGATGATTACTTAGGGGAGGAGGATGCATCTCGTGGGGCAAGTGAAAATGTTGGCGTGGCAAGGTCTGGTACAGGGTTTGTGCGTGACTGGAGGGATGTGGATTTGCCAGAAAGTGCTCCTCCACCCAGCACTCGCAGTGGATCATTGACACCGGGAACATTGTCCCACATGTCAGATTATGCCTTGCAGATCCTAAAAAGGGACCCCCGCATTGCCAAAATGATGAACGATGACGACTACTGGTTGGCCAGCATCCTGGATCCACGCTATAAAGGCAAATTACAAAACATCATGCCACAGGAGAACCTTGACCTAATATTGGCTAATAAACAAGCAACTCTGGTAAATCGGTTGCTTGAGGCATTCCCAGCACACAGCAGCGGTGATGGTTCTCACACGAGCCGTACGGGCCGGGGGCAGCTTGGCAGAGGTGTTCGTGGTGCACACAGCAGAAGTGGCGTTGGAGACAGGGGTTTCATGACAATGTTGTGGACTGATTTTTCAAATACCACTCACACAACTGGTAATACTGCATCGATGGAAAGTGACAGGAGACAGCAGTTGTCAACTATGGTTACAAACTACTTTTCCTCCCATATCGATGTTCTCCCACACAGGTCATTCCCCTTTGACTATTGGGCCGCTAAACTGGACACCTAGCCTGAATTGGCCCAATATGCCTTACAGGAGCTCGCTTGCCCAGCTGCAAGTGTGCTATCGGAAAGAGTCTTCAGTGCAGCTGGATCAATCCTGACAGAAAAAAGGACCCGTCTGTCAACCCAAAATGTGGATGATCTAACCTTCATTAAAATGAACCATGCATGGGTTTCCAAGGATTTTGTCCCACCTTCCCCTGATGACACATAGGGTGACAGAAAAATGGCTTGCTTTGGTCCACCTCTTCCTGGGACTTCACCTATTTCGCCTTTTGCATCAGCTGAATGTCCAACATCAACATATGCCACTTTCTAAAACTCCCTAACTGTGCTGCCTCCCCCCCCATGGCCGGGGTCACCACCTAGCGCACGACACCGTGCGAGTGCCGTTGCCCTGGACAGGTGGGTAGGCCGACTCTTGGGCGCGGGCACTGGCACAGGGTCCCTCATAGTGCAATCAAGTGTCTCTGATGGTGGTGGTGCTCACCCGCCATCAGACACACCGCTGTACTATGTGGGGCCCAGTGCCAGTACCGACGCCCACGAGTGGGCCCCCCTTGCTTGGGCAGGGCCCCAGCATTTGCAATCTTTACCTCTCCCTGCTCCTCCGCTGTGTAATCTGGGCCGTCAAATCCATACTGTACCTGACACCGTCTGAGCCTGCCTCCTGCTGTATAGACATATATTTTGAATGTGTACGCTATCCATACATGTTATCCGGGGATAAGGTACCCTTTCTAACCTTTGTGCAATCACGTGCAATCCATACTGGGCCTAACACCGTCTGAGCCTGCCTCATGCTGTATAGACATATATTTTGAATGTGTAGCTATGCATACATGTTATCCGGGGATACGGTACCCTTTCTAACCTTTGTGCAATCACGTGCAATCCATACTGGGCCTAACACCGTCTGAGCCTGCCTCCTGATGTATAGACATATATTTTGAATGTGTACACTATGCTATCCATACATGTTATCTGGGGATACGGTACCCTTCCTAACCTTTGTGCAATCACGTGCAACCCATACTGGGCCTAACACCGTCTGAGCCTGCCTCCTGATGTATAGACATATATTTTGAATGTGTACGCTATCCATACATGTTATCCGGGGATACGGTACCCTTTCTAACCTTTGTGCAATCACGTGCAATCCATACTGGGCCTAACACCATCTGAGCCTGCCTCCTGATGTATAGACATATATTTTGAATGTGTACGCTATCCATACATGTTATCTGGGGATACGGTACCCTTTCTAACCTTTGTGCAATCACGTGCAATCCATACTGGGCCTAACACCGTCTGAGCCTGCCTCCTGATGTATAGACATATATTTTGAATGTGTACGCTATCCATACATGTTATCTGGGGATACGGTACCCTTTCTAACCTTTGTGCAATCACGTGCAATCCATACTGGGCCTATCACCATCTGAGCCAGCCTCCTGATGTATAGACATATATTTTGAATGTGTACGCTATCCATACATGTTATCTGGGGATATGGTACCCTTTCTAACCTTTGTGCAATCACGTGCAATCCATACTGGGCCTAACACCGTCTGAGCCTGCCTCCTGATGTATAGACATATATTTTGAATGTGTACACTATGCTATCCATACATGTTATCTGGGGATACGGTACCCTTTCTAACCTTTGTGCAATGACGTGCAATCCATACTGGGCCTAACACCGTCTGAGCCTGCCTCCTGATGTATAGACATATATTTTGAATGTGTACGCTATCCATACATGTTATCTGGGGATACGGTACCCTTTCTCACCTTTGTGCAATCACGTGTAATCCATACTGGGCATGAGAACGGCTGGCGAGCTGTTAAGCAAGCTACAGCACCTGTGGTTTGCACACGTAAGTTTTTCATTTTTTCAGGAATGACGGTTAGGCCTAATTCTGGAACTGCGGTTGACCTGCACTTACTGGGAAATCATCGTTCGCGGGTAATAATTGTAATCACAGATCCCCATCACTAACGTTGTTCAGCGGGTTATCTGCACCTGTAAGCGACAAACGCTGGCCTTTTCAGTGTAGCGCACATGCAGCCACGGACATGTAAGGGCATGACACACCAGTTATTGGCCAATCTCATGTGCCAGAGCCTCACGTGTCCCTCTAGTAAGCCGGACTCGGACCGCGGGGCATGACGGAGTCTCGTTCGTTAACGGAATTAAGCTTGCAATGTGTGCATCTGTTCTGTAGCTGGCATGGTTGAGGTTGCCCGTGTTGAGTCAAATTACGCAGTAGGCTCCACTCCTGGTGGTGCCCTTCTGGACATTCCTTTAAGGTTCAGCTTTGCAACCATACTGCCCACGTAAAACAAACACTTTGCCTTCATGAACGCTGTTTGGAGGGTCATGACTCGTGGGAATAACGCCGCCCAATCAGTTAACCTGCTAGAGAGATCCTTCGTTGCTCCCAAGCATGACATCACACTCCCTAGAAGGAAGGTAATGCCACTGTGGCGACCGTACTCCTGGGGGCGACACAAGTGCACTGATGCCCAGCCACTGCTCGATGAATCTGCTGGTACATTGACCCAGACCACTACATTCCCCTCGCACGCTACACGGCCTGAATCTGACCCTGATGAAACTCAGGTTACCCTTCCCATATACAGTTCCATCTTACACGGTGACAAAGAGGAAGCTGCAGATGAAAGTGCAGGTTCGGCCCACCCGCCATCAGACACACCACCGTACTATCAGGGGCCCTGTGCCAGTGCCGTCGCCAACGAGTGGGCCCCCCCTGCTTGCAAGGTTGAAATACTGTGCAGTGAGATGGAAGATGGGGACGAGGAGGAGTCCAGACTAGTACAGGGATTCCCTAGCGAGGAGACTTATTTGATTGTTTTCAATGTTGGGACAGCAATTTTTGGGGAGCACTATACTCTGGAGAATGATAGATGGGGCCCACCATACACTGGAACATTCCAAAGGTGGACATCAGACACTGGAGCAGCATTTACAGGGCCCATTATACACTAGAGCATTAGAAATGGGGCCCATTATGTTTGGAGCATTATTTGGGCCCATAAGACAGTAGAGCTTCATCCATGGGGACCAACATATACTGTAGCATTATGTGGAGCTCATCATATACTGTTTCAAACATTATATGGGACCAATGATTCTGTATGAAGAAATAGATGGGCCTCGTCATGAGATGTAAAAAGTGAAGTATTTTTCATTGTACTATACCGCTATTTCTCTGCCGTATCGGAGCATGATGAGTTGTGGTATGTGTTAAAGGGGCGCTCTTTCGCCCAGGGCACATGAAAACCTGGAGCCAGCCCTACCCCCCCACAACTTTAGCCAAATAACCCCCATTTTTCAGTGCGTAACTTGTATTATGAAGTTAATTAAGGTTGACAAGCTTAATTAAGAAGAATTGATGCTTTTGGCATTCAAATGGGCACTGTAGGTGTGTTTCCTGTCCTCCTCTCACTGCCGACTTTTATTCCTAAATTGACTTACATTGGGTTTCGTGTTTCGGGACGACCCCGACTTTTCCCTATAATTGGACGATCTTGCTCGACCCGGCTTTTGGAAAAGTCGGGTTTCACGAAACGAAACGCGACCCTAAATAACCAAAAGTCGCTCAACTCTACTTATGGTTAGTAGGGTTAGGGGTTAGGGTTATGGTTAGTAGGGTTAGGGGTTAGGGTTAGTAGGGTTAGGGGTTAGGATTAGTAGGGTTATGGTTAGGGGTTAGGATTTAGGTTTAGGGTTAGTAGGGTTAGGGTAAGGGTTAGGGGTTAGGGTTAGTTAGGGTTAGGGTTAGTGGTAAGGGTTAAGAGTAGAGTTGAGCGACTTTTGGTTTTTTAGGGTCGCGTTTCGTTTCGTGAAACCCGACTTTTCCAAAAGTCGGGTCGAGCAAGATCGTCCGATTATAGGGAAAAGTCGGGGTCGTCCCGAAACACGAAACCCAATGTAAGTCAATGGGGAATAAAAGTCGGCAGTGAGAGGAGGACAGGAAACACACCTACAGTGCCCATTTGAATGCCAAAAGCATCAATTCTTCTTACTTAAGCTTGTCAACCTTAATTAACTTCATAATACAAGTTACGCACTGAAAAATGGGGGTTATTTGGCTAAATTTGTGGGGGGGGAGGGCTGGCTGCAGGTTTTCATGTGCCCTGGGCGAAAGAGCACCCCTTTAACACATACCACAACTCATCATGCTCCGATACGGCAGAGAAATAGCGGTATAGTACAATGAAAAATACCTCACTTTTTACATCTCATGACGAGGCCCATCTATTTCTCCATACAAAACCATTGGTCCCATATAATGTTTGAAACAGTATATGATGAGCTCCACATAATGCTACAGTATATGTTGGTCCCCATGGATGAAGCTCCACTGTCTTATGGGCCCAAATAATGCTCCAAACATAATGGGCCCCATTTCTAATGCTCTAGTGTATAATGGGCCCTGTAAATGCTGCTCCAGTGTCTGATGTCCACCTTTGGAATGTTCCAGTGTATGGTGGGCCCCATCTATCATTCTCCAGAGTATAGTGCTCCCCAAAAATTGCTGTCCCAACATAGAAAACAATCAAATAAGTCTCCTCGCTAGGGAATCCCTGTACTTGTCTGGACAGGTGCTATAGCTTGCTTAACAGTTCGCCAGCCGTTCTCACGCCCAGTATGGATTGCACGTGATTGCACAAAGGTTAGAAGGGGTACCGTATCCCCGGATAACATGTATGGATAGCGTACACATTCAAAATATATGTCTATACAACATGAGGCAGGCTCAGACGGTGTTAGGCACAGTATGGATTGCACGTCATTGCACAAAGGTTAGAAAGGGTACCGTATCCCCGGATAACATGTATGGATAGCGTACACATTCAAAATATATGTCTATACAGCATGAGGCAGGCTCAGACGGTGTTAGGCCCAGTATGGATTGCACGTCATTGCACAAAGGTTAGAAGGGGTACCGTATCCCCGGATAACATGTATGGATAGCGTACACATTCAAAATATATGTCTATACAGCATGAGGCAGGCTCAGACGGTGTTAGGCCCAGTATGGATTGCACGTCATTGCACAAAGGTTAGAAGGGGTACCGTATCCCCGGATAACATGTATGGATAGCGTACACATTCAAAATATATGTCTATACAGCATGAGGCAGGCTCAGACGGTGTTAGGCCCAGTATGGATTGCACGTGATTGCACAAAGGTTAGAAAGGGTACCGTATCCCCGGATAACATGTATGGATAGCGTACACATTCAAAATATATGTCTATACAGCATGAGGCAGGCTCAGACGGTGTTAGGCCCAGTATGGATTGCACGTCATTGCACAAAGGTTAGAAGGGGTACCGTATCCCCGGATAACATGTATGGATAGCGTACACATTCAAAATATATGTCTATACAGCATGAGGCAGGCTCAGACGGTGTTAGGCCCAGTATGGATTGCACGTCATTGCACAAAGGTTAGAAGGGGTACCGTATCCCCGGATAACATGTATGGATAGCGTACACATTCAAAATATATGTCTATACAGCATGAGGCAGGCTCAGACGGTGTTAGGCCCAGTATGGATTGCACGTCATTGCACAAAGGTTAGAAAGGGTACCGTATACCCGGATAACATGTATGGATAGCGTACACATTCAAAATATATGTCTATACAGCATGAGGCAGGCTCAGATGGTGTTAGGCCCAGTATGGATTGTACGTCATTGCACAAAGGTTAGAAGGGGTACCGTATCCCCGGATAACATGTATGGATAGCGTACACATTCAAAATATATGTCTATACAGCATGAGGCAGGCTCAGACGGTGTTAGGCCCAGTATGGATTGTACGTCATTGCACAAAGGTTAGAAGGAGTACCGTATCCCCGGATAACATGTATGGATAGCGTACACATTCAAAATATATGTCTATACAGCATGAGGCAGGCTCAGACGGTGTTAGGCCCAGTATGGATTGCACGTCATTGCACAAAGGTTAGAAAGGGTACCGTATCCCCGGATAACATGTATGGATAGCGTACACATTCAAAATATATGTCTATACAGCATGAGGCAGGCTCAGACGGTGTTAGGCCCAGTATGGATTGCACGTCATTGCACAAAGGTTAGAAGGGGTACCGTATCCCCGGATAACATGTATGGATAGCGTACACATTCAAAATATATGTCTATACAGCATGAGGCAGGCTCAGACGGTGTTAGGCCCAGTATGGATTGCACGTCATTGCACAAAGGTTAGAAGGGGTACCGTATCCCCGGATAACATGTATGGATAGCGTAGACATTCAAAATATATGTCTATACAGCATGAGGCAGGCTCAGACGGTGTTAGGCCCAGTATGGATTGCACGTGATTGCACAAAGGTTAGAAAGGGTACCGTATCCCTGGATAACATGTATGGATAGCGTACACATTCAAAATATATGTCTATACAGCATGAGGCAGGCTCAGACGGTGTTAGGCCCAGTATGGATTGCACGTCATTGCACAAAGGTTAGAAAGGGTACCGTATCCCCGGATAACATGTATGGATAGCGTACACATTCAAAATATATGTCTATACAGCATGAGGCAGGCTCAGACGGTGTTAGGCCCAGTATGGATTGCACGTCATTGCACAAAGGTTAGAAGGGGTACCGTATCCCCGGATAACATGTATGGATAGCGTACACATTCAAAATATATGTCTATACAGCATGAGGCAGGCTCAGACGGTGTTAGGCCCAGTATGGATTGCACGTCATTGCACAAAGGTTAGAAGGGGTACCGTATCCCCGGATAACATGTATGGATAGCGTACACATTCAAAATATATGTCTATACAGCATGAGGCAGGCTCAGACGGTGTTAGGCCCAGTATGGATTGCACGTGATTGCACAAAGGTTAGAAAGGGTACCGTATCCCTGGATAACATGTATGGATAGCGTACACATTCAAAATATATGTCTCAGGAGGCAGGCTCAGACGGTGTCAGGCACAGTATGGATTTGACGGCCCAGATTACACAGCGGAGGAGCAGGGAGAGGTAAAGATTGCAAATGCTGGGGCCCTGGCCAAGCAAGGGGGGCCCACTCGTGGGCGTCGGTACTGGCACTGGGCCCCTCATAGTACAGCGGTGTGTCTGACGGCGGGTGTGCACCACCACCGTCAGAGACACTTGATTGCACTATGAGGGACCCTGTGCCAGTGCCCGCGCCCAAGAGTCGGCCTACCCACCTGTCCAGGGCAACGGCACTCGCACGGTGTCGTGCGCTAGGTGGTGACCCCGGCCATGGGGGGGGAGGCAGCATAGTTAGGGAGTTTTAGAAAGTGGCATATGTTGATGTTGGACATTCAACTGATGCAAAAGGCGAAATAGGTGAAGTACCAGGAAGAGGTGGACCAAAGCAAGCCATTTTTCTGTCACCCTATGTGTCATCAGGGGAAGGTGGGACAAAATCCTTGGAAACCCATGCGTGGTTCATTTTAATGAAGATTAGATCATCCACATTTTGGGTTGACAGACGGGTCCTTTTTTCTGTCAGGATTGATCCAGCTGCACTGAAGACTCTTTCCGATAGCACACTTGCAGCTGGGCAAGCGAGCTCCTGTAAGGCATATTGGGCCAATTCAGGCCAGGTGTCCAGTTTAGTGGCCCAATAGTCAAAGGGGAATGACCTGTGTGGGAGAACATCGATATGGGAGGAAAAGTAGTTTGTAACCATAGTTGACAACTGCTGTCTCCTGTCACTTTCCATCGATGCAGTATTACCAGTTGTGTGAGCGGTATTTGAAAAATCAGTCCACAACATTGTCATGAAACCGCTGTCTCCAACGCCACTTCTGCTGTGTGCACCACGAACACCTCTGCCAAGCTGCCCCCGGCCCGTACGGCTCGTGTGAGAACCATCACCGCTGCTGTGTGCTGGGAATGCCTCAAGCAACCGATTTACCAGAGTTGCTTGTTTATTAGCCAATATTAGGTCAAGGTTCTCCTGTGGCATGATGTTTTGTAATTTGCCTTTATAGCGTGGATCCAGGATGCTGCTCAACCAGTAGTCGTCATCGTTCATCATTTTGGCAATGCGGGGGTCCCTTTTTAGGATCCGCAAGGCATAATCTGACATGTGGGCCAATGTTCCCGGTGTCAATGATGCACTGCGAGTGCTGGGTGGAGGAGCACTTTCTGGCAAATCCACATCCCTCCAGTCACGCACAAACCCTGTACCAGACCTTGCCACGCCAACATTTTCACTTGCCCCACGAGATGCATCCTCCTCCCCTAAGTAATCATCCCCATCATCCTCCTCCTCCTCCTCCTCTTCTTCCTCCACCTCGTCCAGGAGCGGTCCCTGAGCAGACAATGGCTGAATGTCATCAAGGATTCCCTCCTCCTCTTCCTCCTCATCAACATTGGCTGCAGACGCCTGCTCCTTAAGGTGCGTCAAAGTTTGCATGAGCAGACGCATAAGTGGGATGCTCATGCTTAGGATGGCGTCGTCTGCGCTTACCAGCCGTGTGCATTCCTCAAAACACTGAAGGACTTTACAAAGGTCTTTCAGCTTCGACCACTGCACGCCTGTCAACTCCATGTCTGCTCTCAAAGTGCCTGGCCGTGTATCCTCCCACAAATGCATTATGGCCTGCCTCTGCTCGCACAGCCGCTCCACCATGTGCAGGGTGGAGTTCCACCTTGTTGCAATGTCGATAATGAGGCGGTGGTTGGGAAGGTGGAGCAATCGCTGCAGCTTCTGCATACGAACGGAGTGTACAGGCGACCGGCGGATGTGCGCGCACAGTCTTCGCACCTTCTGGAGCAGGGCTGTTAACTCCGGATAATTTTTGAGGAAGCACTGCACCACCAGGTTCAAGGTGTGAGCCAAGCAAGGTATGTGGCTGAGTTTTGAAAGGGCTATGGCTGCCACAAAATTACGGCCGTTATCACTAGCTACCTTGCCTGCCTCAAGATGTACACTGCCCAGCCATGACTCAGTTTGTCGCTTCAAGTACTCGGCCAGCACCTCGGCGGTGTGTCTGTCGCCCAAACACATCATCTGCAACACAGTCTGCTGACGCTTTCCACTAGCTGCTCGATAGGGGGACACATCGTGTGCAACAGTGGCAGCTGCAGATGGAGTGCTCGTACGACTGCGCTCTGTGGACGAGCTGTCGCTTCTGGAGGAGGAGGAGGAGGAGGAGGGTCGAACGCCTACAGCCAACTATTTCCTATACCGTGGGCTAGGCAGCACTGTCCCACCACCGCTGTCCCCTGTGGACCCTGCATCCACCACATTAACCCAGTGCGCAGTGATGGACACGTAACGGCCCTGGCCATGCCGACTGGACCATGCATCAGTTGTGAGGTGCACCTTTCTGCTCACTGACTGCTTGAGTGCATGGACAATGCGGTCTTTCACATGATGGTGGAGGGCTGGGATGGCTTTGCGAGAGAAGAAGTGGCGACTGGGTAGGTCATAGCGTGGTACTGCATAGGCCATGAGTTCGCGGAAAGCTGTGCTTTCCACCAACCGAAAGGGCATCATCTCAAACGAAATTAGTTTGGCAATGTGGGCGTTCAAACCCAGTGTACGCGGATGAGAGACTGAGTACTTTCTTGACCTACTCATAGTGTCTGGGAGGGTGAGCTGGACTTGAGAGCTGCATATGGTGGAAGTAGCGGTGGACAGGGCGGACTGAGAGAGGGTTGATGATGGTGATGGAGTTGGTGTTCTTTCTGATGGCCTAGAATCAGTCTTTCATTGATATAACAGTGGGATTCCCTGACTGCTGTGGCCTTGCAACGACACCTCAACATTTGCTGCTGTGCTAACCGGTGGGCTTACAGTGGGGGAAACAATGTAGCGTTGCTGACTACCTTCGTTGTGATCAGTTGCACATGTGGCACTTGAGGTTTGGTGTTGTGTCCACGCTTGCAAGTGCATGCTATTTAAATGTCTAAGCATACAACTGGTATTCAAATTTTTCAGATTTTTCCCTCGGCTAAAGGTCTTTGCGCATTTCTTACAGATAACCTTGGCCTGATCATGAGGATTTTGTTCAAAAAACTGCCACACTGCACTCTTCCTACTTTGGCAGACATTTTGCGGCCTAGCACGCTGTGATCTTTTGACCCTCTGGACAAGCTGTCCAGCAACTCTTTTGATGTTTGGAACCTGTCTTTGGAGTGCTCCGGGCCTGCCAGATAACAGCTGTTGCGATGTCGATGTCTGCTGTGGATGCTCCTCATCTGAGCTATTGGAAGCAGCACCCTCTTCCCCCAATGGATGCCAATCTGGGTCAACAACTGGGTCATCCATCACCTCCTCTTCTATGTCATGTGCACCTTTCTCTGTGTCACCGTGTATGGTGGTATAGTGTGCGGGAAGGGGCACCTGAGTCTCATCAGGGTCAAAATCTGGCTCTGTACACTGCGAGGACAATGTAGTGCTCTAAGTAAATGTACCAGCAGAATCATCCATCAGCGGCTGTGCATCAGTGCACTCCATGTCAGATTCATCTTGGCCTGGGTAATTCACCATTTGACTTGATAATCCAGGCATGGTATGTGAAAACAGCTCCATGGAGTAATCAGTAGTATGGCCTGCGTCATCCTTCAATCTTGGTTGGGGTGAAGGACACAAGGAAAGGTGTGGTTCATGAACATGAGCCTCCAATGACGACCCAGTGCTTTTACTTTTTACAACTGAAATAGAGGAGGCGATAGAGCTGGAGGCTGAGTCAGCAATGTAAGACAAAACTTTTTCCTGATGCTCTGCCTTTAAAAGCGGTTTGCCAACTCCTAGAAAACTAAGCGTTCGAGTCCTCATGTAGCCAGACGATGACGCAGGGTCAGCACCTCCTGCATTCGGTCCTATTTTGCTCTTGCCACTACCATCAGATCCACCACCAACACCATCATTACCAGCTGCCAACCCCCGCCCAATTCCACGGCCTCTTCCACCAGCCTTCCTCATTTTTGGTAGAAATGTAGACAAAATCCAACAAACTATATAGTAATGTAAAACAAGGTAAAAGGTGTCTATAGGACAGGGGAGTTTTAGAATTTCTGCACACACTTGTGGACAGTGGACACTTGTGGATTGTGTGCGGCCCACTGATATCTGAGCGCTATGTGACACGCTCGATGGCACAGCTGCCTGTGACCAAAGTGACGAGAGGATAATGGAGATTTTTAATCTCTGCGTACACTTGTGGACAGTGGACACTTGTGGATTGTGTGCGGCCCACTGATATCTGAGCGCTATGTGACACGCTCGATGGCACAGCTGCCTGTGACCAAAGTGACAAGAGGATAATGGAGATTTTGAATCTCTGCGTACACTTTTGGACACTGGACACTTGTGGATTGTGTGCGGCCCACTGATATCTGAGCGCTATGTGACACGCTCGATGGCACAGCTGCCTGTGACCAAAGTGACGAGAGGATAATTGAGATTTTGAATCTCTGCGTACACTTTTGCACACTGGACACTTGTGGATTGTGTGCGGCCCACTGATATCTGAGCGCTATGTGACACGCTCGATGACACAGCTGCCTGTGACCAAAGTGACGAGAGGATAATGGAGATTTTGAATCTCTGCGTACACTTGTGGACAGTGGACACTTGTGGATTGTGTGCGGCCCACTGATATCTGAGCGCTAGGTGACACGCTCGATGGCACAGCTGCCTGTGACCAAAGTGACGAGAGGATAATGGAGATTTTTAATCTCTGCGTACACTTGTGGACAGTGGACACTTGTGGATTGTGTGCGGCCCACTGATATCTGAGCGCTATGTGACACGCTCGATGGCACAGCTGCCTGTGACCAAAGTGACGAGAGGATAATGGAGATTTTGAATCTCTGAGTACACTTTTGGACACTGGACAATTGTGGATTGTGTGCGGCCCACTGATATCTGAGTGCTATGTAACACGCTCGATGGCACAGCTGCCTGTGACCAAAGTGACGAGAGGATAATGGAGATTTTGAATCTCTGCGTACACTTTTGGACACTGGACACTTGTGGATTGTGTGCGGCCCACTGAAATCTGAGCGCTATGTGACACGCTCGATGGCACAGCTGCCTGTGACCAAAGTGACGAGAGGATAATGGAGATTTTGAATCTCTGCGTACACTTGTGGACAGTGGACACTTGTGGATTGTGTGCGGCCCACTGATATCTGAGCGCTATGTGACACGCTCGATGGCACAGCTGCCTGTGACCAAAGTGACGAGAGGATAATGGAGATTTTGAATCTCTGCGTACACTTTTGGACACTGGACACTTGTGGATTGTGTGCGGCCCACTGAAATCTGAGCGCTATGTGACACGCTCGATGGCACAGCTGCCTGTGACCAAAGTGACGAGAGGATAATGGAGATTTTGAATCTCTGCGTACACTTTTGGACACTGGACACTTGTGGATTGTGTGCGGCCCACTGATATCTGAGCGCTATGTGACACGCTCGATGGCACAGCTGCCTGTGACCAAAGTGACGAGAGGATAATGGAGATTTTGAATCTCTGCGTACACTTTTGGACACTGGACACTTGTGGATTGTGTGCGGCCCACTGATATCTGAGCGCTATGTGACACGCTCGATGGCACAGCTGCCTGTGACCAAAGTGACGAGAGGATAATGGAGATTTTGAATCTCTGCGTACACTTGTGGACAGTGGACACTTGTAGATTGTGTGCGGCCCACTGATATCTGAACGCTATGTGACACGCTCGATGGCACAGCTGTCTGTGACCAAAGTGACGAGAGGATAATGGAGATTTTGAATCTGCGTACACTTGTGGACAGTGGACACTTGTGGATTGTGTGTGGCCCACTGATATCTGAGCGCTATGTGACACGCTCGATGTCACAGCTGCCTGTGACCAAAGTGACGAGAGAATAATGGAGATTTTGAATCTCTGCGTACACTTTTGGACACTGGACACTTGTGGATTGTGTGCGGCCCACTGATATCTGAGCGCTATGTGACACGCTCGATGGCACAGCTGCCTGTGACCAAAGTGACGAGAGGATAATGGAGATTTTGAATCTCTGCGTACACTTGTGGACAGTGGACACTTGTGGATTGTGTGCGGCCCACTGATATCTGAGCGCTATGTGACACGCTCGATGGCACAGCTGCCTGTGACCAAAGTGACGAGAGGATAATGGAGATTTTGAATCTCTGCGCACACTTTTGGACACTGGACACTTGTGGATTGTGTGCGGCCCACTGATATCTGAGCGCTATGTGACACGCTCGATGGCACAGCTGCCTGTGACCAAAGTGACAAGAGGATAATGGAGATTTTGAATCTCTGCGTACACTTGTGGACAGTGGACACTTGTGGATTGTGTGCGGCCCACTGATATCTGAGCACTATGTGACACGCTCGATGGCACAGCTGCCTGTGACCAAAGTGACGAGAGGATAATGGAGATTTTGAATCTCTGCGTACACTTTTGGACACTGGACACTTGTGGATTGTGTGCGGCCCACTGATATCTGAGCGCTATGTGACACGCTCGATGGCACAGCTGCCTGTGACCAAAGTGACGAGAGGATAATGGAGATTTTGAATCTCTGCGTACACTTGTGGACAGTGGACACTTGTGGATTGTGTGCGGCCCACTGATATCTGAGCGCTATGTGACACGCTCGATGGCACAGCTGCCTGTGACCAAAGTGACGAGAGGATAATGGAGATTTTGAATCTCTGCGTACACTTGTGGACAGTGGACACTTGTGGATTGTGTGTGGCCCACTGATATCTGAGCGCTAGGCGACACGCTCGATGGCACAGCTGCCTGTGACCAAAGTGACGAGAGGATAATGGAGATTTTGAATCTCTGCGTACACTTTTGGACACTGGACACTTGTGGATTGTGTGCGGCCCACTGATATCTGAGCGCTATGTGACACGCTCGATGGCACAGCTGCCTGTGACCAAAGTGACGAGAGGATAATGGAGATTTTGAATCTCTGCGTACACTTGTGGACAGTGGACACTTGTGGATTGTGTGCGGCCCACTGATATCTGAGCGCTATGTGACACGCTCGATGGCACAGCTGCCTGTGACCAAAGTGACGAGAGGATAATGGAGATTTTGAATCTCTGCGTACACTTTTGGACACTGGACACTTGTGGATTGTGTGCGGCCCACTGATATCTGAGCGCTATGTGACACGCTCGATGGCACAGCTGCCTGTGACCAAAGTGACGAGAGGATAATGGAGATTTTGAATCTCTGCGTACACTTTTGGACACTGGACACTTGTGGATTGTGTGCGGCCCACTGATATCTGAGCGCTATGTGACACGCTCGATGGCACAGCTGCCTGTGACCAAAGTGACGAGAGGATAATGGAGATTTTGAATCTCTGCGTACACTTTTGGACACTGGACACTTGTGGATTGTGTGCGGCCCACTGATATCTGAGCGCTATGTGACACGCTCGATGGCACAGCTGCCTGTGACCAAAGTGACGAGAGGATAATGGAGATTTTGAATCTCTGCGTACACTTGTGGACAGTGGACACTTGTGGATTGTGTGCGGCCCACTGATATCTGAACGCTATGTGACACGCTCGATGGCACAGCTGCCTGTGACCAAAGTGACGAGAGGATAATGGAGATTTTGAATCTCTGCGTACACTTGTGGACAGTGGACACTTGTGGATTGTGTGTGGCCCACTGATATCTGAGCGCTATGTGACACGCTCGATGTCACAGCTGCCTGTGACCAAAGTGACGAGAGAATAATGGAGATTTTGAATCTCTGCGTACACTTTTGGACACTGGACACTTGTGGATTGTGTGCGGCCCACTGATATCTGAGCGCTATGTGACACGCTCGATGGCACAGCTGCCTGTGACCAAAGTGACGAGAGGATAATGGAGATTTTGAATCTCTGCGTACACTTGTGGACAGTGGACACTTGTGGATTGTGTGCGGCCCACTGATATCTGAGCGCTATGTGACACGCTCGATGGCACAGCTGCCTGTGACCAAAGTGACGAGAGGATAATGGAGATTTTGAATCTCTGCGCACACTTTTGGACACTGGACACTTGTGGATTGTGTGCGGCCCACTGATATCTGAGCGCTATGTGACACGCTCGATGGCACAGCTGCCTGTGACCAAAGTGACAAGAGGATAATGGAGATTTTGAATCTCTGCGTACACTTGTGGACAGTGGACACTTGTGGATTGTGTGCGGCCCTCTGATATCTGAGCACTATGTGACACGCTCGATGGCACAGCTGCCTGTGACCAAAGTGACGAGAGGATAATGGAGATTTTGAATCTCTGCGTACACTTTTGGACACTGGACACTTGTGGATTGTGTGCGGCCCACTGATATCTGAGCGCTATGTGACACGCTCGATGGCACAGCTGCCTGTGACCAAAGTGACGAGAGGATAATGGAGATTTTGAATCTCTGCGTACACTTGTGGACAGTGGACACTTGTGGATTGTGTGCGGCCCACTGATATCTGAGCGCTATGTGACACGCTCGATGGCACAGCTGCCTGTGACCAAAGTGACGAGAGGATAATGGAGATTTTGAATCTCTGCGTACACTTGTGGACAGTGGACACTTGTGGATTGTGTGTGGCCCACTGATATCTGAGCGCTAGGTGACACGCTCGATGTCACAGCTGCCTGTGACCAAAGTGACGAGAGGATAATGGAGATTTTGAATCTCTGCGTACACTTTTGGACACTGGACACTTGTGGATTGTGTGCGGCCCACTGATATCTGAGCGCTATGTGACACGCTCGATGGCACAGCTGCCTGTGACCAAAGTGACGAGAGGATAATGGAGATTTTGAATCTCTGCGTACACTTGTGGACAGTGGACACTTGTGGATTGTGTGCGGCCCACTGATATCTGAGCGCTATGTGACACGCTCGATGGCACAGCTGCCTGTGACCAAAGTGACGAGAGGATAATGGAGATTTTGAATCTCTGCGTACACTTTTGGACACTGGACACTTGTGGATTGTGTGCGGCCCACTGATATCTGAGCGCTATGTGACACGCTCGATGGCACAGCTGCCTGTGACCAAATTGACAAGAGGATAATGGAGATTTTGAATCTCTGCGTACACTTTTGGACACTGGACACTTGTGGATTGTGTGCGGCCCACTGATATCTGAGCGCTATGTGACACGCTCGATGGCACAGCTGCCTGTGACCAAAGTGACAAGAGGATAATGGAGATTTTGAATCTCTGCGTACACTTTTGGACACTGGACACTTGTGGATTGTGTGCGGCCCACTGATATCTGAGCGCTATGTGACACGCTCGATGGCACAGCTGCCTGTGACCAAAGTGACGAGAGGATAAGGGAGATTGGATTGCTTTTAAAAAAGCAGTTTGCGGAGCAGTGGGTAAACAGCAATGCCAGCGTGTCAGGAAGCCGTAAAAGGCAGCCCAACAACCAACACCACTGATACACCACAATATAGCCTCCCCTTGCACTGCACACACAGTGACTTGTGTGTTGTGCAGGCCAAATCGCTAGCAGCAGAAGCAGTTTTTTTGTCTTCTTCCCTGCCTAACGCTCTCCCTACAGAATCAGCAGCAACCTCTCCCTATACTAAGATCGGCAGAAGTAAGATGGCGATCGGCGTGCACGCCCTTTTATACCCCCTGTGACGCCCACCAAAGCAAGCCAATCACTTGCATGCCCTTCTGAAAGATGGTGGTGACCCGTGCCTATGTCATCACGTTGCCCACAGTGTCCGTGGATCCTGATTGGCTGAAAAAGAGCGGAAAACAAACTTTTGAAACGCGACTTTGGCGCGTAAGTCGCCGACCTCGTGGCCGACCTCATCCTAGTGTCGGGTTTCGTTTCATGAAACCCGACTTTGCCAAAAGTCGGGGACTTTTGAATTTTTTTGACCCGTTTCGCTCAACTCTAGTTAAGAGTTAAGGGTTAGGGATAGTTAGGGTTAGTGATTTTACATTATTAAATTGAAACTGCCGGTGGTGGTGTCAATATGCCCTTTGACTGACATGTGTCCACGTTCAGCTCACCTTGCTTTGCAGGGAGTTTCCAGGAGCACCTCGTGGAGGAACGGATACACTCACTTTAAACCATGCTTAGTCTTCTTCTGCTGATTATATTACTGTTATTCAGTAATTCTGCATATTGATATTCTGCTTTTGGTTCATGTACATCTGCTCCTACTGCTTCCTAAACCTACGTCTATGGTTATTCTGCTATTGGCTGGTCGCAGAATGTCCCAAACCCAGAGGAAATATGCAGAAGTAACAGTAGGCACAGGAATTTGAGAGAACCAGCTGGTGAGTCTGGAACCCGTATTGGCATATTATATCTCAATTTCTGCCACAAATTTGTGCAGACATAACAAAGGCAAATAGGCAAAAAATAGATGAATCAATAAAACCAATCATTTATTAATAAATTTCATAAAATTCCTTTTTACAAGGAAATTTCTAAATAAAGGGAGTACAAATGTAATGATAGATGCTCACAGAATTAAGCTTTATGCAACATAATCACAGAATGTTTTTTTCTTTTCTTTTTTAAATTTTTTTTACATACAAATTATCTCCAAATAGTGTTTATTTCTTAAGCATAAATTCATAAGCTATATTTATATAAACTTCTGTCTAAATATTTTTAGGGAAAGGCCCAATAGTTCTAAAAGCAGAAGAAACACATCTTTGATTAAATAGTGTGAAATACACACTGCTGAAGGTAAATAACAATTGGGTTTAACTCCCTATACTATGTGTATACCATGATAATCAAAGACAAGGCTAACTAATCCTTAATGGAGTCATCACAATGCATAAATGCTCAGATAGTAGCGACTTTTGTTCTCAATGTTTCTCTGATTAATTACAAATACTTATAAACAAAAATGCATAAGCGTATACGCCCCCTATTGAGGAAGCCAGTATGGCGAAACGGCGCTGTCGGGGTAACCAGACACGTGTATGAGAGAGCCGCAGAAGTTTTATACATGTAAGTTGTTGTATAATTGCAAACAGGATTGCATTGTTACATCATGCAGGAATAGCTTATTTCAAATTGAATCAGTATAGCTGGCATATTAAGCAGGACACATGATTAACCTGTAGTTGTCTGCACTAGGCATTGAATATATTCACACTAAGGAGAAATTTTCTTTGCCGCACACACAGTTAGGTTGTTCCTTTGTTACAACAATTAGATACATATTTACACAATCAAGTAAGCTTATGCATTTTTGTTTCTAAGTATTTGTAATTAATCAGAGAAACATTGAGAACAAAAGTCGCTACTATCTGAGCATTTATGCATTGTGATGACTCCATTAAGGATTAGTTAGCCTTGTCTTTGATTATCATGGTATACACATAGTATAGGGAGTTAAACCCAATTGTTATTTACCTTCAGCAGTGTGTATTTCACACTATTTAATCAAAGATGTGTTTCTTCTGCCTTTATAACTATTGGGCCTTTCCCTAAAATATTTAGACAGAAGTTTATATAAATATAGCTTATGAATTTATGCTTAAGAAATAAACACTATTTGGAGATAATTTGTATGTAAAAAAAATTAAATTTAAAAAAGAAAAGAAAAAAACATTCTGTGATTATGTTGCATAAAGCTTAATTCTGTGAGCATCTATCATTACATTTGTACTTCCTTTTTTTAGAAATTTCCTTGTAAAAAAGAATTTTATGAAATTTATTAATAAATGATTGGTTTTATTGATTCATCTATTTTTTGCCTATTTGCCTTTGTTATGTCTGCACAAATTTGTGGCAGAAATTGAGATATAATATGCTGAATTGAGGTGGCTATTAGTTTTGGACTATTTTGTTATGTATAAAACCCGTATTGGCAGCAGAAATCAGCATAAGAGCCAATGGAACTAATGGGCACCAGTTGACGTTACCGGAGTCCGTTAACTAAGCAGGAGGTACCTGTGCCAGAATGCACTACCAAGGACCAGCAGACGTTACTGGAACTCGGATACCACAAAGGAGGGACCTAAGCCATTGACTCTACTGAGAACCAGCTGACATTACTGGAACACAGATAAGCAGCAGAAGGTAAAAGTGCCAGTGGCTGTACTGGGCAACAGCTGACATTACTGTAGCCCGGATACCACAATGTAGTAGTGACATAAGCCAAAAGCACTGCCGAGAAGCCCAAAAAAACCCCCACAAAGACGCAAGTTCAAGAGCAAAAATTTTCATCTGTCTTCTTGTCTTGGGTCTCCTGCATCTGTCTTCCTGTCTTGGGTCTTCTGCATCTGTCTTCCTGTCTTGGGTCTTCTACCGGAGTAATGTCTTCTCGGCAGAAGGTGCAAGAGCCACATTTGCCACCGCAACCCGGACACAGTCTTCTTTACTCCGCAGTTGCAGCAGGGGAGGAGCAGGGCCTACTGGCACTGTCGAGACCAGCCTTGAGCGTCAGGTCCCGGAGTCCACGTAGGGGGATCCTACACTGCCGACTCCACGGATAACTGCAAACAGCCGGAATGATGTACGGCGGGGGCATGGAACACTGCGGCGGACACAACCGTGTAACGGCGAGCGTTGTCGAAACACGGTTTGGAGCAGGAGGTACCCGTGCCCTTGGGCACTCCCGGGAACCAGCTGGCGATGCTGGAACTCTGTTTACCCCTAGGGGGAGGCATCTGTGTCCACACTTCACTGCCAGGAAACAGCCGGCGTGGCTGGATCCCACCTCTTGTGCTTCTGCCTATAGGTGTTTGGCATCTGTCGTCCTTTTTTTCTACTTTGGTCTAACGAGGTACAGCTGGCGGTACTGTTGCCCAGAAACACAGCATGCTGTGAAAGTGGCAGTCACAGAAATGGGCACTAGCTGGCGGTACTAGAGCCCAGAAATACGGCATGCTGTGAAAGTGGCAGTCACGGAAATGGGCACTAGCTGGCGGTACTAGAGCCCAGAAACACGGCATGCTGTGAAATCAGCAGTCACGGAAATGGGCACTAGCTGGCGGTACTAGAGCCCATGGAAAACAGTATGAGGTGAAAGAGTCAGTCACAGAACCAGGTGCTAGATGTTGGTAGTAGAGGCCAGAGCATTGGCATAACAGATGACGCTGTGTGCAACATAGGCACATGACAGAGCATGCATACTGCTACCAACCATGCATGTAACCTGTCTACTCTGGCCAAGGGCAGCAAAAGTCACCAGAAATCCAGGCCTGGTTCATTTTTACGAATGTAAGCCAGTCCACATTTGCAGCGGATAGTCTGGTACGTTGGTCTGTTAGTACATTGCCAGCTGCACTAAAGACGCATTCAGAAATCACACTGGCACCAGGACAAGCCAGGACCTCCAGCGCATACTGGCTAAGCTCGGGCCATGTATCCAACTTGGAGACCCAAAACTTGAAGGGGGCAGATCCATCCTGAAGCACACTGACAGGGATGGAGATGTATTGTGCCACCATGTCACGGTATCATTGCCTCCTAGTGCGTTGCACTGTCTGTGCTGATGGTGCCCAAACTGTTTGCGGGTTCAGAAACCGTTGGAACAGGTTGGGTTTACTGAACCTGTCAGTAGCAGATGTACTGCTTCTGCTACCAACTTCTGAACGGATTCCGCTGGGCCCAGGACGCACTGAGGTGCCTGCTAATGCACGCGCATCACTGCTATGCGGTGGAAAAGAGTACATGAGTGAATTAACCAGTGCGTCTTGGTACTCCTGCATTTTACGCGCCCGGTTCAACGGTGTAATTAGGCTTTGAAGGCTGTCCAGGTAACGTGGATCTAAGAGGGTGGCCACCCAGTAGTCATTTGTGTGGAGAATACGAGCCATGCGTGGGTCGTTTCTCAGACACTGCAGCATGAAGTCACTCATGTGCTGAAGGCTGCCAACTGGCCATGCATCGCTGTCACCAGATGGAGGAATGTGCTCTGGCTGCTCTGCATCACCCCATCCACACATCTGGTGACTACTAGTAGAGCGCTGTGTACTTTCCTCCTCTGGCTCATCCTCATAGTCCTCATCCTCCTCGCTTGCTGTGTCCTGCCTGGACCTTTGTGAGGCACCCACAGAGCTTTGTACCAAACGGGCCGATGAAGATTGCCTGGTTGGTGCAAGTGTCTCATCATACTCCTCCTCCTCCTGAGAAACCTCATCCCTTAGTCCTTTAAGTGATGATTCTATAAGGCATATAAGGGGAATAGTCAGGCAGAGTAGGGCAGCATCCGTGCTCATCATCAGAGTGGAGTCCTCGAAGCACTTCAAAATGGTGCATATGCCATTCATGGATGCCCACTCTGTGGTTGTAAAGTGGGAGGGCTGAGATGTGTGTCGCCTACTTTGCGCCTGATGCAACTGCAACTCCATAATTGCAGGTTGCTGTTCACACAACCTCCGCAGCATATGCAAAGTCGAATTCCACCTGGTGGGGAGATCAACAATGATGCAGTGCTCGGGCAGGCCCAATCTGCGCTGCATGGCTGAAAGGTGCGATGCAGCCATGCTTGAATGCCGCAAATGAGAGCACTCGTATCTGACTTTGTGCAGCAGCTCCTCAAGGTCAGGATAGTTCCTAAGGAAACCCTGCACCACCAAGTTTAGGACATGGGCAAGGCATGGAATGTGAGTCAGACCACCTAGGCCCAGAGCAGCGACCAGGTTTCGGCTGTTGTCACACACCACCATACCTAGCTGGAGGTTGAGCGGCGCAAGCCACATGTCGCTCTGCTCCTTGAGCGTGTTCCACAGCTCGGTGGCAGTGTGGTTAACATCACCCAGATAAACCAATTTCAACACGGCCTGTTGATGTTTGGCCGATGAAGTGCTGAAATCGGTTGTTGTGGTACGTCTGTGTGGAGGCGAGTCTGACGAGGAGTATCAGTAGGAGTCAATTTGTACGGACGAGAGGCCTGCAATCCGTGGAGTTGGCAGGACCCGCACACTTGCACTGACTACTTCAGTTCCAGGCTCAACTACATTTACCCAATGGGCGGAGATGGAAATGTAGCGTCCCTGGCCATGCTGACTGGTCCACGCGTCGGTGGTCAGGTGGACCTTGCTACTAACTGCATTTTGTAGCGCATGCTTGATTTTACGCTCCACATGCTGTTGCAGGGCGGGGACGGCTTGCCTGCTGAAGTAGGAGTGGCTGGGAACGCTGTATTGTGGGATTGCAAACACCAACATATCGATAAAGGCTGGCTTGCTCACCAGCCGGAATGGTAGCATTTCCACTGCAAGCAGTTTGGCAATGCGAGAAATCATGCCCTATGCTCGTGGGTGGTTTGCCGAGTACGGGCACCTTTTCTCCCACACCTGTGTGACAGATGGCTGCACACTGGATTGGGAGTGTGAGGATGCCAGCTATTGGGATGCTGATGCTGACAAAGTACAGACAGTGTGCCGAAGCGTGAGCAGCTGTTTGAGAGCTGGAGGAAGAGGTGGCCGCTGCGGCTGAAGAGGTGGAAGGTGGGGGACCAGCTGCAGGTGGCGAATCATCTTGGGTGTGATGCTGCCACTCCACAGGGTGCCTCTTCCTGACATGCGTCAACATATTGGTGGTATTAAGGTTGCTGATGTTCTTCCCTCTCCGCACAGTTTGTCGACAAAGCTTGCATCTGACTATTGTAACGTCATCTGCAACTTGGTCAAAAAAGGCCCATGCACCACAACTCTTGGGCGCACCCCTTGTGCTCTTTAAAAGAGCCCTGCTCCTAATGGGTGCTGAAGATGAGGGAGCCCTCTTCCTCTCCCATGTTGACTGCCATGCTGCGCCACACCTGCAAGCTCTTCCTCTGAGCTATTCCCACTTGCTTGCTGCCCCTCAGCATGCCATGATGGGTCAAGGACCTTGTCATCCAATACACTTTCATCAGCAGAAACTGGCAGCTGAGTTTCATCATCATCTGCTGACTGGGGTCTGGTCACTGTGGGCACTGGCCCACCCTCCACTTCTTCCTCAGACGCACACAGTGGTTGCACATCTGTGCACACTACCTCTTCTTCAGCTGCAGGAATGCTGTCTGGCTGGCACACAGATTCCAAACCAACAGATTCTGAGAAGAGGATTAAGGTTGGCTCCTGGCCCTCTGAATGTCTTGTCAATTTAGTGGGCGGTGAAGAAGCAGATGGGTGCTGCTCTTCAGTGGCCTGACCCGATGTGGTGGAGAGGTCCTGGGAGGATGCTGCACTCATTGAGGTGGATGCCTCAGCTGCCATCCAACCAACAACGGTTTCTACTTGATCCTCTCTTATCAGCCAATGGCCCTGCGCTCCTAACAAGCTGCGCATAAATGACTGCTGCCAGGTGATAGTAGGTGCTGAGTGACTTGGGCCTGCTGCTTGCTCTGGATGTGCACCATGTCTAACTGCTGATGCACCTCTTCTCTTCTCTTCTCAGCCGCTGCGGGGACATCCCTCACTCCCTGCCTTCTTATCTCTACCGATGGATTCAGAACGGCAAGAAAGTAATTATTAGGGATTAGCGTGCTTATTCCTGTAGGAGTACAAACAGGTATAAGAAACACTAATGGCACTGTATGATGGTGTGTCTGCTACACTTTATTTGAATCTAGTGTGGCCTACACAAAGAGTAACGTGTGTTTGTGGTGTTGGTGTACACGTTACGGTCGGATGTCACAGTGCAGTAAATGACACTGCTGTGATACCAAAAAAAAGGATTCTCCGGGACTGGGCCAGGTGCTGTGTGGCACCAGCCACATAGGTTGTTTGGGCCCTCACAGCACAATCCCTATATAGTGTTTAACTTTAACCTCAATAGATGCTCTGAGGTAAAGTAACACTTAGAGGGGCACTGAGAGTGTATTTACTGGTGAAAAATTTGGGGGTGCGCGATAGAACAGGCCACACTAGGGGTCCTGCAGTCTGATGTGACTACAAAATACAAAAGTAATTCACTGCACTCAAAAAAGAGGTACTTTGCAATCAAATTGTGAATTTATTCAGAGTATCCAATCCAATAAAAATTGTGCCAACACCAGAGTTTGTACAAAATACCCGACGTTTCGATCCTCCCGGATCTTATTCATAGGGTACACTTAGTACATAGAATAATAAACTTAAGGCACGTTGGAAAGGATGACAGATCCCCATAAGTTTGTCCCAGGCACTGGTATGCTTGATTAAAGTTGTATTATCACTGCTGGATAGAAAAACCCATGGGTGGTCCTTATAAGTGGAGCATTTTGACCTCAGGTTGTGGGGGCGATCGCATAGTGTAGCTTGCCTATGGGGTCCTCCGTATAGGGTATGAGAAATACAGCGAAGGCGGCAGTCAAAAATTGCTATCCACCTGTGGGGTCCTCCATATAGGGTATGAGAAATAGAGTTAGGGTGGCAGTCAAATATTGTTGTCCACCTGTGGGGCAGCCCCACACTGCAGCCAAGACAGGGCACGGGAGCGCCGTCTCTACCGGTCAGATTTTCCCAAATCCCCCAGGTGGACAACAATATTTGACTGCCACCCTAACTCTATTCTAAGTGTACCCTATGAATAAGATCCGGGAGGATCGAAACGTCGGGTATTTTGTACAAATTGTTGTGTTGGCACAATTTTTATTGGATTGGACACTCTGAATAAATTCACAATTTGATTGCAAAGTACCTCTTTTTTGAGTGCAGTGAATTACTTTTGTATTTACGTATTTGGGGCCCTCGTTGGTCCAATTCACTAGCACCTATCTCTATAGACCCTGAGTGCACACCATACCAACTTTGGCTTTTGATGTGACTACAAAGACTGACCTAGTGGGTGCAGCACTCCACAAAAAATAGCACACAGGTGGCTTACACAGTGGAGGTTACTAACTGAGCAAAGCGCACCAGGGAACAGGGGGGTGGTTTGGGTCCCTCACAGCACAATCCCTATATAGTGTTTAACTTTAACCTCAATAGATGCTGTGAGGTAAAGTTACACTTATAGGGGCACTGAGAGTGAATTTACTGATGAAAAATTTGGGGGTGCACGATAGAACAGGCCGCACTAGGGCTCCTGCAGTCTGATGTGACTACAAAGACTGACCTAGTGGGTGCTGCAGTCCCCAAAAAAAGCACACAGCGGAGGTGACTAAATTGTGCAAAGCGCATCCGAGCACCAGGAAAATTGAGAGATAAATGAGGGTAAGGGATTTGGGGGGAGGTTCAGGGGGGAACCCCTCACTGAAAAATCCCTATACAGCGTTCACCAAAATGTACTGGATGGTGAAGCTACACTTTTAGGAAAAAATAGGGGAAGGGGATTTAAGGGATGAAAAGAAAAGGCTGTGAAAAGGCAGTGAGACACACACCACACAGTGCTGCAGCAAGAGGAGCTGCAGCAGCTGCAGTGAATGTGCACACAGGGGCTGCTACAGTCGCTGAAAAACAGTTTCTAGCGCTATTAGATCCGAGATCACTCCCTATCTCCAACAGCAACCTATCCCTATCTACTTTCACAGTAGAGTGAGGCTAAAATGGCAGGCGCAGCCTTTTAAACTGCCTGATCACACCATCCAGCCAGCCAATCACAGCGCAGCCCCTAGCTAGCAAGTTTGGACGACTCCTACCAAACTTAGGGGAGTTACACAATGTTGTCAGCAATTCTTCAGCTCCTGTTTGGCTCCACGGAGCGCTCAGAGGCTGAAGGATTATGGGATTTCCGATTTCCGATGTGAAAAAATATCGGATTTACGATATTTCAATATCGGAAAGCTCATCCCTAATCAGAACACCACCACATGTAGGTGACCGAAATAGTGATGCTAATAACGGCATCGTCAGCGCTTACCATCTTAGTGGCCAGTTCAAAACTGTGCAGAAGTGGATTTCCACCATGTCGGTACATCACAAATCAAACAGTTAACCGGTAGGCTGAAAGAATTCTGTAGGGATGCAAATCGATGACCTGCAGGGTGCGAACGGCAGAAGTGAGCACACAGCGACCATGCTTTCTGTGATAGCGCATCCAGACAGGGATAGTGACAGGGAAAATTGCTTTACCACCAGGTTGAAGATGCGAGCTATGCAAGGCACATGTGTGAGATTGCCCCTGCGTAGGGCCGCAACCAGGTTTGCACCATTATCACACACTGCCTTCACTGGCTCCAAGGTCAGTGGAGACAGCCATTGCTCAAACTTGGTCTGAATAGCTGTCCACAACTCTTGAGTTGTGTGACTGCGATCTCCAAGGCATATTAATTTAACCAGTCCCTGGTTGTAGTGAGCCCTGACTGCTCAGTATGAAGGTAGGGAAGATTCTCTCTGCAGTGTTGGAATGTGTGTCTCATTAAGGGAGAGGTTCAGGGTGCAGATAGGTTCTTTAGAGGAGGTGGATGAGGCAAAAGCAATGGAGGAAGTGTTAGATACAGAGGTTTGTCCCGCAAGCCTTGGGGATTCCAAGACTTGTGGAGCAGCCCCTATCCCGCCTGCCCCCACAGCCACCAGAGTCACCCGGTGCTCAGTCAGCGATATGTAAAGCCCTTGGCCATGTTTGCTCATCCAGGTGTCAATGGTGAAATGCATTCTGGAAGACATACCGTATATACTCACATATAAGCCGAGATTTTCAGCCCATATTTTTGGGCTGAAAGTCCCCCTCTCGGCTTATATGCGAGTCATATACGCCAGGGGGTTGGTGGGGGAGGGGGAGCGGGGGTGTCAGATCATACTGACCCTCCCGGCGCATCTCTGCAGCCCCCCTGCTTGTCCCACAGTCTCTGGCGCCTGCCTTCAGCGATCACATGGTACCGCTCATTAAAGACATGAATATACGCATATTCATGTCTTTAATGAGCGTTATCACGTGATCACTGAAGGCAGGCGCCAGAGACGGTGGGAGAATGGGGCTGCAGAGACGCACTGGGGGGGTGAGTATATGCGATATTCACCGGTCCCTATTCCCACGCTGCGTGCCACTGCCTGCCGTGTCTTCTGTCAGTGATATTCAGGTCAGACGGCATGGTGACATGGTTAGTGCGCGCTGCGCCCTCTGCTGCCTGAACGTCACTGACAGACGCTGTGGCAGACAGTAGCGAGCAGCATTAGAACGGGGACAGGTGAATATCTCAGGTGCCGGGTCCTGAGCCAGCAGCGACGGAGAGGTGAGTATGTCATTTTTTTATTTGCAGCAACAGCAGTGGCATATGGGGATTATTCTATGGAGCATCTTATGGGCCATAATGTATAGAGCATCTTATGGGGGCCTATTCTATGGAGCATCTTATGGGGGCCTATTCTATGGAGCATCTTATGGGGGCATAATCTATGGAGCATCTTATGGGGGCATAAACTATGGGGCATATTATGGGGGCCTATTCTATGGAGCATCTTATGGGGGCGTATTCTATGGAGCATCTTATGGGGGCCTATTCTATGGAGCATCTTATGGGGGCATATTCTATGGAGCATCTTAGGGGGGCCTATTCTATGGAGCATCTTATGGGGGCATATTCTATGGAGCATCTTATGCTGGCATATTCTATGGAGCATCTTATGGGGCAGCATATGGGGCCTATTCTATGGAGCATATGGGGCATATTCTATGGAGCATCTTATGGGGCAGCATATTCTATGGAGCATCTTATGGGGCTATTATTAACCTTTATGGAGCATTATATGGGGTGTATTTTGTATGGAGCATCTTATGGGGCCATAGCCTTTATGGAGCAGCATATGGGGCATATTATTCTATGGAGCATCTTATGGGGCCATTATTAACCTTTGTGCAGCATTATATGGGGTGTATTTTGTATGGAGCATCTTATGGGGCCATCATGAACTGTATGGAGCATTATATGGGGCTCCTGATTCAATATGGATATTCAAAAACATTTACCCTACTGATGTCTCAATTAATTTTGCTTTTATTAGTATCTATTTTCATTTTTGAAATTTACCAGTAGCTGCTGCATTTTCCACCCTAGGCTTATTCGCGAGTCAACAAATTTTCCCAGTTTTTTGTGGCAAAATTAGGGGGGTCGGCATAAACATGAGTATATACGGTAGATTTTTTAAAAGAATGGGTGATGTTGTCTGCAACATTCTGGTGTAGCACAGGCACAGCTTTTTTTTAGTAAAGTAATGGTGACTGTTCACCTGGTACTGAGGGACTTTGACGGCCATCTTCTTCCTGAAACCATCTCTATCCACCAGGCGGAAAGGTAGCATTTCTGTGGTCAACAGATTGGAGATGGTGGAGTTCAATCTCTTAGCTTGGACATATGTAGGAGGAAACATTATTTTATCTGGCCACAACTGTGGAGTGAGTGCTGGCTGCTGTGTTAAGAGAGGGTGAAATAGGATGAACACGACAAACTGCTAGACTGTGAGTGTGTTGCAGGTGGAGATGTTATGGTGGATTGAGAAAGACGTGATGTGCTCGATGTCTGAGATCAGTCAAAAACAGCAGGCATGTCCACTTCCATAACAGGCTCTCACTCGCACCACTGTAGCAGGTAAACAAAAAATGGAGTTCTGCCTACAGAGACCTATGCGAGAACACTTGTCACGTTGATGGAGGAGAAAGAAGGAGCAGATGTGGTTGATGGTGCAGCTGGAGGTTGGCAAGGCCTGCTAGTCTGGATATTAGAGCAGTGAGATTCCCAGATTAAAGCATGTTGATTGAACATTTGCTGGTTCATGCATGTAGTTGACAAATTATTGCAATTTTTGCCTCTAATGAGTCGTTTTTTAGCAGATAACATGAGTTGGGTAATCCTTTGTGGTCTCAAAAAAGGCCCAGGCTAGACAGCCTTTGCGGCCCCTGTGAACTGCAGACTTGTGACCGCTGCTTTCCACAGCCAGAGTTGTAGCTGAGGATGCAGTGCTTGTTGTGGTCGCATCACTCTGTGTCTGTGCGGGAAGAAGAAACATAACCTGCTGCTCAGCTGTGTATCTCTTTGTTCACACCAAGTGGGTCTAAAACCTCATCCTCATCTTCTCTGTTCTGAGAGTTACCCTCCTACTCTTCATGCCCTGACCACACAGTACAGTCCACTTGCGCCTCAGATATCTTATTCTCATCAGGATCACCTGAACCCCCGAATGTTAAGTTCTGGTGACAAGGGTCAGGATTCTACCCGGACCCCTGGCCATCTATGCAGATGCTTTCCTCAGGATTCTGTGAATCTTTGGAGCAGAACTCTGATGACCATATAATAGAATGTGTGAACAGCTCTGCAGAGTCACCCATCTTTGGTTCACCACAATCAGTTGGCCGGTTGGAGAGTTGTTTTGTGGGCAAAAACAAGGGTAATTGAGGTGCCACCTCTAAAGATTGTACTGTGTGTGATGTCAAGGTGGAGGAAGAGGAAAAGCCACTTGATGCAGTGCTTGCCATCCACAGGAGCATGTGCTCTTTACGGCTCTCATCTACAAGGTGTACTGCTTTGCGCCTGCCAAAGAAAGGGAGTGGAGTAGCCCATCCAGTAAAAGATGTTGTCACTTGTCTTTGAATAGGACAAGACGGTGTTTGTTCAGTTGAGCTTTCATTCACATTAACATCTAACCCACGTACATGTCAAACACCAAGTCTATTCCCCCTTCCACCACGACCTTGCTTTTCCCCACTCCTGTTGGATGTACCCTTCCCCTATTTTAACCAGCAGTTTCACAGTTTTCTCTAGACCCATTCCTGTCTGTCACCTGTCACTAAATTAACTATCAGTAGTTATTTTCTGATAGTGTGCCTGCACAATATTAGCCCAAATGATTTTGATTATAAAATGGGACCTGGTGCCTGCAGAACAATTTTAGTCCCAACGATTTTAATTAGTGTTAGCACCATGCTAGAGTCCTGCTCTGACAGGCAGGGTCTCCGGTGTGTCACTTCACTCACCCACACTGCGGTTGGTTCTTCCCTTCCCCATGCTTTGCATGCTCCCAGCAGAGCTTCCAGCCAGACTTCCAGCCATGTCCTTAGGGCACGCCTGCGTGCGCTCCTGCCCTTTTAGAGGGCTAGCGCGTGCACTTGCTATTTCCTTCCAAGCCAATGGCTGAGAGACATTATGCATATATTGCTTCTTCCCCACTGGGGAGGTGCCTGAGCAACCTTCTAGTTTTTCAGTCTATGTTGTGTAAGGTTGCATACCAGTACCTGCTGCACTTCGGTACAGATCCTGCCTGCTGCACTCTTGTGCAAATCCTGCCTGCTGCACTCTGGTGCAGATCCTGCCTGCTGAACACGGGTGCAGATCCTGCCTGCTGCACCCTGGTGCAAATCCTGCCTGCTGCCCACTGGTGCAGATTCTGACTGCTGCACTCTGACACGAATTCTGGCTGCTGCACTCTGATACGAACTCTGTCTGCTGCACTCTGATACGAACTCTGCCTACTGCACTCTGATATAAACGCTGACTGCTGCTCTATCCAGTCTGTCCTTCTGGGTCCATTGGTCTGTCCTGGAGTGGCACCTGGAGTTCATTGCGAGCCAAGTCTAACCTCACCATCAGAGGCTCTAGTGAACAGTCTGGTGCTCGCTTAGTCACATCCCTCCAGGCTCTCCGTGGCCCGTGACACAGTGGTTCCACTAACCATGTCTGTGACAATTAGGAAATGTAGACTCCTGCCTGCACACCAATAATAGCCCAAAAGAATTTGATTAGGAAGTGGGTGATGGCCTGTACTCCAATATTAGCCCAAATGATTTTGATAAGTAAATGGGGCCTGCACCCCAAGATTTTATTAGGAAATGGGGCTAGGTGCCTACACCCTTATATTAGTCCTAATAATTTTGATTAGGAAATGGGGCCTCCTGCCTGCACCCCAATATTTGCCCTAATGATTTTGATTAGAAGTTGGGGCCTCCTTTCTGCACCTCAATATTAGTCCAAACAATAGGAAATGGTGCCTGTACCCCAATATTAGCCAAAATAATTTGGATTAGGAAATGGGGCTGGGTGCCTGCAACTGAATATTAGTCCAAACTATTTTGGTTTATTAGTCCAAACTATGTGGATAAGGAACGCCTGATGCCTGTGTGAGCAGGTTGTGGGATGCAGTGTCAGACAGAAGGCAGAGCAAGGGTTAATAACTTTACTTGAACAGGGAATACTCCATACAGGGAGGTAAATGGTTAACAGGGGCAAAAGCAGTTCAAAGTATAAGCAATATGCAGAGTTAAAGAACAGCAGAAAGGGTATCACAGTTCTTTTTAGGCCACTTATCCTGTCAGATGTTCCCCAGGATGGGATGAATCACGAGCAGGAGGTGATGTCTACAATGGCCGGCGGAGTACTGGTCTGGTGGGGGTCCTGGAATTAATGCGGATTCGTCTTCTTGCAGCAGCGGTCGGTCTCCTGTACCTTCCACTGCCCCTAGTCCATATACTGATGTGGCCGGGAGAGTGGGGGCCACCATGCTGTCTGCGCCCACCGTAGTCTGACGGATATACACTGGGGAATCAGGGCGTGAATAATGGTCCCGCACCCGGTCTCTATTGGGCGGCATACGCACAGTACTCACAGGCTCGGATCGTCTGGCACCTCGCTTCGTGGTCACCGACAGGCACACTGCATGTCTCTCCTCACAGTCTCTGCCAGCTGCGGTGGTGTCAGTGCTTGAGCGTGGGCCTGTGCTGTATGGTTGCTTTGGGGCCAGAGCCCTAACTGGTCCCTACTGTGCACTGTCTGTTCCCGCCAAGTATGCCTGTTTCCGCGCACACTGAAGCTGTACCCCCTTAACTATGCCCCCTGCTTGCGCATGCAAGGATTGGTCCAGTCCCTTAAGCTTTTCCCAGGAGAACAGAGGAAACAGCCCCGACAGTTCCGGAACCGGCACAGAACAGGTACCCATGGTACGGTTCTTCTTCTTATACCTGCAACCCAATAATAGCCAAAACGATTTTGTTACCTACTTAGTCCTGACTGCAACACAGTATTAGCCCAAATAATTTGGATTAGGAAATGTGGACTCCTGCCTGCCTAACACTATTACCACAAACTAGTTAGATGCTGAAAGGATCAGGTTCCTATCTAACTTTATGACAACTTGCAGCAGCATCTCTGCACTGTTAAACTGTCAAAATGACCCCAGGGAAAAAACATTTCTGCTTTGTATATAGAGAGGGATATGTGACTTAAGCAACCAATGACAGAAGCCCTTGCATATGAACGGTGTGGATGCTTTCTGCCCCATGATTGACTGCCATAATTATACACACATTAAGCTAATTTTAAAAAAATTGCACTCTGCAGCTCCACTGACCTATACACCCCCCCCACTCATCATACAGCACCACTGTCCTAGCCAAAGACCTAACAAAGCATTAGTAGAAACGCAACTATTTACCAAACTGTGACCGAGTTTTACCAACTTTGTGGAAAAGTGCTTGGGAATCTGAACACGAATCCGAATGTGCTACATTCATGCCAAATTTGAAACTTTTTTATGTTTTCCAAAAAAGTTCGCTCATCTCTGCTGTCTACCCTGTATTTCTCATCTAATACTGGAAATACCAGGGATGCTAAGGTAAGAAGAGGCCACTCACAGTGTTGTCCATCATGATGTTCTGTTCTAACACTGGAAATAGTAGGAGTACTGAAGTAAGAAGAAGTAGCTAACACTGCTGTCCACCATTTCTTTCTGATCTAATACTAGACATAGCAGGGGTGCTGGGATAAGAACCCATTCTTTGCTATATAAAACTGTTAATACTGTGGGTGCTGAGGTAAAAGTAGGCCACTCAAACTGTTATTCATCCTGTTATTCTGACCTAATACTGGAGATACCAGGAATGCTGAGGTAAGAAGAGGCTGCTCACACTGCTGTCCACTCTATCTGGCTGATGTAATACTGGAAGCACAAAGGGTGCTATGCTACAAAAACGCCTCTCACACTGCAGCCCAATTTATCTTTCTGACCTAATACCCCTACTTAAAATGGAATCTGCCCCAAAAAGGAAATGAGAACATATGACAATTGATATACTTTCTGAAGAGGGAAGTTCCTTGATTTAGACTGAAAGTGTAGAATAATGTTGAACTGCCTATAGAAGGCAATCACACAGGAAAGAAGAGGCATTGGAGACAGTTACAGTATATTGGATATTTAGATTAGGAGAAGGCAGCAGAATAGTGGAGCTGAGGTCATGCTGCATCATTAGTCAAATATTAGTGTTAAAAATGAAACAAAACAGAAACATTACAGGTCCAGTCAGGCAACGGAGTAGATAATGCCACAGAGTACTCTTACCAAAATTGTAGGCCTTAGAAAAACATTTCTGAGCCTTCTGCTTCACTAACAAATTATGTTTACCCATGAATGTTAAGGTCATCCATGACTTTGGTGTGCACATAGCTGGACTTCATACCAATGTAGAAATGCTTATAAAGATCCTTTTAGCATCTTGTTGGGAGTGAATGAAATCATATTTACCAGCTATCTGTTTTACCTATTTTTGTTGATTTAATAATTATTCATTGAAGAAATTGGAAAAATGTTAATTAACGTAAATTTAGCTAATTGGACTGTTAATTGTTGTCAATTAAACAGCTCATTAATCTAAGGCCAATGTAATTGGTTTTTTCCCTTTATTCTCTTTGTCATGTGGAATTAGAAAGTGTAATTCAAATTAATAATTATTTAATTGGTATGTAATCTTATGAACTGGAAGCATGAATACATATGGCTTATCCATTTTGCCATTCATTATCTAATTGAGTGCTACACATTTCAATGAACACTCTACAAACAGGATTTGATACACACATAAGACAACAGTCTTGGGTCTTGTTTAATAAGTTGGGATATCGATGTGCTTATGTTACCTGCCTTTTATTGATGGACACTTGTTCTCTAAAGGCTGCCACACAACTGTCTTTGAAACATCTTTGTTTTTCTCCAGATTTTCCTTTAGCTCCTCATGTTACATGGAAATATTTGCAAGAAAACGCTGATTTACTAGCTGATAGTTTTGGTAATTCCTGTTAATTTTAGAACTTCACCTATATTTATGACAGTATGTAATGTTTACAGCTCTTTGGAACCTCTGACTTGAACAGAGCCATAATTTGGATCCTATCGTTTTCCTTGAGGCCTTTATTTACATCCCTGTGCTGTCGACAGAAAAAAATGTCATGTTCCATTGTAAACTATAATAATAATTTTACTTCTATAGTGCCAACATATTCGGCAGCACTTTACATTATAGAGTACTTAGACAGACAATATACATTACAGCATAACAAACACATAGATCAAAACAGATACCAAAAGGAATGAGGGCCCTGCTCGCAAGCTTACAATCTATAAGGAAAAAGGGGAGACACGAAAGGTGGATAGTAGCAATTGCTTTCGTTGTTCGGACCAGCCATAGTGTAAGAATCGGGTGTTCATGTAATGCTGCATGAACCGTTTATCAGCCTAAGTATGTAACAGTACAGATGCAGAAGGCTATTAAATGCATAAAACATGTGAGAACTAGAGTTGAGCGAAACAGGTCAGTCAGATTCAAAAATCGCCGACTGTCGCCAAAGTCAGGTTTCGCCGAAACCTGACCCTAGTGTGAGGTCGGGCATGAGGTCGCCGATCAGCGCGCCAAAGTCGCATTTCAAATAATGCTTTCAGCGCCTTTTCTCACCCAATGATGGAGGACGCATACTGTGGGCAACGCGATGACATGCGCAGCGGCCAGCACCATCTTAGAGAAGGACATTGAAGTGATTGGCTGGCTTTGTGTGGCGTCACAGGGGGTATAAAAGGCTGTGAACGCCGACCGCCATCTTACTTCTGCTGATCTTAGCATAGGGAGAGGTGCTGCTGCTGATTCTCAACAGGGAGAGCGTTAGGCAGGGAAGAAGAAAAAAAAACTCCTTCTGCTGATAGCTAGAGTTGAGCGACTTTGGTCGGATCGGGTTTCATGAAACAAAATTTGTTTCAGATGAAACTCGTCCGACTAGGGCAAAAAAAGTCGGAGTTTCGTCTGAAACCCGACCCCAATGCAAGTCAATGGGAAATGAAAGTCGGCATTGAGCGGATGACACCAAAGTCACTCAACTCTACTGATAGCGCTTTTCACTGTACAGTTAGTGTGCAGTGAAAGGGGAGGATTTTTGTTGTGCTGGTGGTGATTAGGCTGCCTTTTAATGCTACCTGCTAGCTGCATTGCTGTGTGCACACTGCTGTTCAAACTGCTTTTTTCAAAGCACTCCAAATTTTATTATTTTATCCTGGTGAGTTACTGAGCGTTCATTTTTTCACACACCGTCTAGCGGTGTACGCTCCTCACACACTATCATGTACCGGCTGGTATCACGGACAAATAGAAGCTACCTGTGTGTGACTCTGGAAAAAAAAAAGAGTAGTTTGTCCTTTTTTTTACACCTACACCTTAGAGTCGTGTCCATTTTTCAAAAAGTTTCGTATGTCTGCTGTTTGATTACAGTCAAAACTAAACAGAGACAGCATGTGTCAGTCCGTATACAAATACACTTAGCTTGACAATTTTAGATACACACACCGTTCAGCGGTGTACGCTCCTCACACACTACCGTGTATTCTGGCTGGTATCGCGGACAAATAGAAGCTACCTGTGTGTGACTCTGGAAAAAAAAAGAGAAGAGTTTGTCCGTTTTTCCAGACCTACACCTTAGAGTCATGTCCGTTTTTCAAACAGCTCCGTATATCTGCTGGTTGGATTACGGTCCAATACATACTGTGAGAGCGTCTGTGAGTAACATAATACATACGTTGATTAAATTTGTTTAATACACCTTACACAGCTTAACGCTCCTCATACAGTACCATCTCTCTGCTGGTATTTTTGGTACATTTTCTCAAACATGAGGAAGTATGGTGGAAGAGTCAGCGGACCTGGCCAGGGGGACGCAGCTGGTACTGATGGTGGTGGTGCATCGGCTGGTTCTTGAAAAAGCACAATAGCAGCTAAGGCAGGAGGTGTTGACCCTGCATCATCCTCTGGCCCAAGAAGATCTGTAAGGTTGCCTTTTCTTGGAATTGGAAAACAGCTTTTAAAGCCGGAGCATCAGTAGCAGGTTTTGGCGTACATTGCCGAAACAGCCACCAGCTCTATTGCCTCCTCTTCTGAACGGTCGAAAACTGCAAGCATGGAGTCATCAGTGCAGGGTTCTGGTCATAAAAAACTCCTTTCCTTGTGTCCTTCACCACCCACCAAAAGTTACGAATGCGGCAGCCCACACTTCAGATTACTCTATGGAGCTCTTTTCACATACCATGCCTGGGTTATCCAGTCAAATCCAGAATTCCCCAGTCCAAGATGAATCTTACATGGAGTGCACTGATGCACAGCCACTGCTAGATGATTCTGCTGGTACATTGACCCACAGCACTACATTGCCCTCACAGTCTATTGAGCCAGAATCTGACCCAGATGAAACCCAGGTGCCCCTTCCTGCATACCATACCATCTGTCACGGTCACGTGTGTCTTGACGCAGCGAGTACCGCAAGGCGAACCCATGACACGCGTGACCCTGGATACACCGCCTCCAGTAGGGCGAATTTAAATAATAAAACATGCAGCTGGATACACCACCTCCAACTGGCGAATTTAGATATTACACGTATATATACAAAACTCTGGAAACACCGCCTCCAGTAAGGTGAATTTAAATAATAAAGGGAAAACCTGGGTAACAATAACAATGGTGGGCCCTGCGATAGGGAATAGGGATGTGGAGACCTCCTGTACTCCACTGAGCCAGTGTCCCTGCACTCCTAATGTTCCCTATGCTGGTTCCGCACCGGGCGATGCACAGGAATCTTAAAACCCTGACTCACCCTGACCTTAAACCCTCACTAGGGAATTGGTCGGTGCGGAAACTAATCCCACCACTGCACTAAACACACACAAGGAAAAATGACAATACAGGGGGAGCACCACTTAGCTTTGCTCTGTTGCGTACGCTCCTTGCAACAGAGCCCACCACCTGCGTGTATCTTCTCCTTCAACCGGATCCGTCACCATAACTGGATCCATCACCATAGTGCAGCCTTGGAGCAGAGTCCACCACCAGTTGCAGCTGCCCAGTAAACAGAGTCCCAAAGATGAATCCAGCTTCTGCCAAAAAGTCCAGCATGCTTGAGTCCAACTTTTCTGCTCATAAGTCCAGCATGCTTGAGTCCAGTTCTCAGCAACCAAGTCCAGCATGCTGAGTGCAACTCTCACCATAGTCGCAACCCCACCAAGCCATGCAAGCACTTCCTGCTGACACCATAAACTGCGACTCCACCACGCCATGCCAGCCCTTCCAGCAGACACCAATGTTGAACTACACCAATCCATGCCAGCACTCCCTGCAGAATCCATAGCTGACTCAACCCCTCTGGCTGGGCTGCCCAGGACTCCTGTTCAGCTCCATCTTTCACCCAGCTTACTTGTAAATGACTAACTCTCAATATCACCAACAGTGATTGAACACACCTGACACTCTTTTGTAGAGCATCAAACCTGATTTATAATTACGTGCACTTAACCAAAGAAACTAAAGTGTAATACCACTCACCACCACCAGGGCAACTTAGAACAAACGACACCATGTGTAATAATTCTAATGGCCACCGGGGGCAATCAACCCACTTTGCCACCAAGCCAAAGGAAAAAAAGTTCACTTTGTCTATTTGCTTGTCAGATCCACCTTGGATCATGACAGTACCCCCTCCTTAATGAGGGGCCTCTGGACCCTCAAGACCACTCCTCATAAGGAAACACCTACAGCGGGGACGCCCAGATCCTGGGTTCACCTCACCACCTGAAACTTCAGGTTTATGACAAACGCACCGCTGGTATTGGCAATACATGTTCTGGAGGCACCACTCATCTCCTCTGCGCCGACCTGGGGAACGAGTTTATGTATGTGTATGTTTGCTATGAGCTGATCAGACTCCACCACACACTTCCACAAGATGTTTTTTGGTGGCCACCCATACATGCTCGTTCACGCACAGGTCCGAACCTGAACGTTTATTGCCACAAATTCGTTTGTCATATTTGGTGAACTCATTCTGGACTCAACAACAGAGGCGTCCCCCTGTGTCACGACACTCACACCCCTGCTATTCACCAAGGGACACCACCCTCTAACCCTTTCCCCATGAGGTCTGCCTCCCAGGGTTGGTTAATGGCGAGGGTTGAGACTTCTCCCTACCTACCCCACAGCGCACCTGCTGCTCACACCTGGAGGCGAAGGGGACAGGAATATGGAGGAAATATACACTCGCTGGTCGCCTTCCTCCAAACGACCAGGAGGGGGCGGCCTCTTCGGTGGTATAGAAGATTTGGCGTCAGCCCCGCGGACTATAACACCAGTCTGCTCACTACAGGGACGTAACCCTTCACCTCGGGGAACCCCAGACAGCACCATGGGACACCAATTCCACCCACCTGTCTGGTTACGTCCGACTGTAAGAACAAGTCCCGCTCCCCAGCAGCGACTCTAGGGGGCACTTTGCCAGAGCCGCAGGACTATGGAGGAAAAATACACTCTCTGGTTGCCTCCACACGACCAGGAGGGGGCGGCTTCTTCAATGGTATGGAAGATTTGGCATGAGCCCCGCGGACTATACACCAGTCTGCTCACTACAGGGACGTACTCCTTCACCTCGGGGAACCCCAGACAGCACCATGGGGATCACCAACTCCACCCACCTGTCTGGGTGCGTCCGCCTGTATGAACAAGTCCCGCTCCCCAGCAGCGACTAGGGGCTTTTTGCCAGACCGCAGCCACCATTTGATTTTCTGGTGAAGCCAAAGGAAAGGCCCCAGACCCTGAATACTACTGCCGCAGCGGCTCTAACACACCATGCTGCTCCTCACTCACCTCAGTGAGGCCCGACAGCAATTATTCACAGGTCTCCACATGGCCAAGGCTCACCAGAAAAAAAATGTATGGTTGGTGATAATGTCACGGTCACGTGTGTCTGGACGCAGCGAGTACCGCAAGGCGAACCCATGACACGCGTGACCCTGGATACACCGCCTCCAGTAGGGCGAATTTAAATAATAAAACGTGCAGCTGGATACACCGCCTCCAACTGGCGAATTTAGATATTACACGTATATATACAAAAGTCTGGAAACCCCGCCTCCAGTAAGGCGAATTTTAATAATAAAGGGAAAACCTGGGTAACAATAACAATGGTGGGCCCTGCGATAGGCAATAGGGATGTGGAGACCTCCTGTACTCCCCTGAGCCAGTGTCCCTGCACTCCTAACGTTCCCTATGCCGGTTCCTCACCGGGCGACGCACAGGAACCTTAAAACCCTGACTTGCCCTGACCCTAAACCCTCACTAGGGAATTGGTTGGTGCGGAAACTAATCCCACCACTGCACTAAACACACACAAGGGAAAATGACTACAGGGGGAGCATCACTTAGCTTTGCTCTGTTGCGTACGCTCCTAGCAACAGATCCCACCACCTGCGTGCATCTTCTCCTCCAACCGGATCCGTCACCATAACTGGATCCATCACCACAGTGCAGCCTTGGAGCAGAGTCCACCACCAGTTGCAGCTGCCCAGTAAACAAAGTCCCAAAGACGAGTCCAGCTTCTGCCAAAAAGTCCAGCATGCTTGAGTCCAACTTTTCTGCCCATAAGTCCAGCATGCTTGAGTCCAGTTCTCAGCAACCAAGTCCAGCATGCTGAGTGCAACTCTCACCATAGTCACCACCCAACCAAGCCATGCAAGCACTTCCTGCTGACACCATAAACTGCGACTCCACCACGCCATGCCAGCCCTTCCAGCAGACACCAACGTTGAACTACACCAATCCATGCCAGCACTCCCTGCAGAATCCATAGCTGACTCAACTCCTGTTCAGCTCCATCTTTCACCCAGCTTACTTGCAAATGACTAACTCTCAATATCACCAACAGTGATTGAACACACCTGACACTCTTTTGTAGAGCATCACACCTGATTTATAATTATGTGCACTTAACCAAAGAAACTAAAGTGTAATACCACTCACCACCACCGGGGCAACTTGGAACAAACAACACCACGTGTAATAATTCTAATGACCACCGGGGGCAATCAACCCACTTTGACACCAAGCCAAAGGAAAAAAGTTCACTTTGTCCATTTACTTGTCAGATCCACCTTGGATCATGACACCATCTTACACGGTGACACAGAGAAAGGTAAAGAGGAAGGTGCAGATGACTTTGAAGAGGAGGTGATGGATGACCCAGTTCTGGGCTTGGATTGGCATCCATTGGGGGAGGAGGGTGGCGCTGGCAATAGTTCTGATAAGAAGAAGGATCTGCAGCAGGCATGACATCGCAGCAGCGGTCATCTAGCAGGCCCGTAGCTGTCCTAAAACGTGGAACAAAAACTAAAAGAGTTGCAGGACAGCTTGACCAGACGGTCAACTTAGCACAGCGTGCAAGGCCAGAAAATGTTTACCATAGTAGGAAGAGTGCAGTGTGGCACTTCTTTGTCCAAAATCCTACTGAATAAGCAAAGGTTACCTGTAAAAAGTGTGGAAGGACCTTTAGCCGAGGTAAACAACTCAGAAAATTGAATACCAGTTGCATGCTTAGACATTTAATCAACATGCACTTGCAAGCGTGGGTGGACTACAAAACCTCAGGTAGCACATGTGCACCTGCTCTGACTGAAGGTAGTCAACAACGCTCCATCGCTACCCTCACTGTCAAACCACCGCTACCAATAAGCACACCACCAGCTCTAAATGTGGAGGTGTCGTTGCAAAGCCAAAGCACTCAGGGAATCACAATGGTTTTGCAACACAACACTGAATCTAGGCCATCACCACCAATACCATCACCAACCCCCTCTCACTCCATCTGGTCTACCGCTACTTCCCCCATATGCAGTTCTCCAGTCCAGCTCACCCTACCAGACACTCTTAGTAGGATAAGAAAGTACTCATCCTCTCATCCGCGTACACTGTGCTTGAACGCCTACTTTGCCAAACTAATCTCATTAGAGATGATGCCCTTCCGTTTGGTTGAAAGCGAAGCTTTCCGTGACCTCATGGCCTACCCTGTCTAACGCTATGACCTACCCAGTCGTCACTTCTTTTCTTGAAAAGCCATCCCAGCCCTCCACCGGCATGTGAAAGACCGCATTGTCCATGCACTAAAACAGTCAGTGAGTGGAAATGTGCACCTCACAATGGATGCATGGACCAGTAGGCATGGCCAGGGCCGTTACATGTCCATCACTGCGCACTGGGTTAATGTGGTGGATGCAGGCTCCACAGGGGACAGCGGCGGTCGAACAGTGCTGCCTAGCCCACGGTATAGGAAACAGTTGGCTGTAGGCTTTCGGTCCTCCTCCTCCTCGTCCACAGAGCGCAGTTGCACGAGCACTACATCCACAGCTGGCAGTGTTGCACACAAGGTGTCCCACTATCGAACAGCTAGTGGTAAACGTCAGCAGGCTGTGTTAAAGATGAGGTCTTTTGGCGACAACAGACACACCACGGAGGTACTGGCCGACTACTTGCAGCGACAAACAGACTCATGGCTGGGCAGTCTACATCTTGAGGCTGGCAAGGTAGTCAGTGATAAAGGGCGTAATTTTGTGGCAGCCATAGCCCGTGCAAAACTCACACACATACCTTGCCTTGCTCACACTTTGAACCTGGTGGTGCAGTGCTTCCTTAATAATTATCCGGACTTAACATCACTGCTCCATAAGGTGCGAAGACTGTGCTTGCACATCCGACGCTCGGCCGTACAATCCAGTCGTATGCAGAAGCTGCAGCGATTGCTCCACCTCCCCAAGCACCGCCTAATCATAGACATTGCAGCAAGGTGGAACTCCTTGAGAGGCTGTGTGAGCAGATGCAGGCTGTAATGCATTTGTGGGAGGATACACGGGCAGGCAGTTTGAGAGAAGACATGGAATTGTCCGGTGTGCAGTGGTCAAAGCTGAAAGACCTCTGTAAAGTCCTTCAGTGTTTTGAGGAATGCACACGGCTGGTAAGCGCAGAAGACGCCATCATAAGCATGAGGATCCCACTTATGCGTCTGCTCATGCAAAGTTTGATGCACATTAAGGATCAGGCGTCTGCAGTGGAGGATGAGGAGGAGGGAAGCCTTGATGACAGTCAGCCATTGCCTGGTCAGGGAACTGTCCTGGACGAGGTGGAGGAAGAAGAGGAAGATGATTATTTTGGGCAGGAGGATGTTTCTGAAGGGGCAAGAGAAAATGTTGGCGTTCCAAGGCCAGGGGCAGTGCTTGTGCGTGACTGTAGGGATGTGGATTTGCCAGAAACTGCTACTCCACCCATCATGGGCAGTGCATCATTGACACCTGGAACATTGGCCCGCATGTGTGACTATGCCTTGCGGATTCTAAAAAGGGACCCCCAAATTGCCAACATGATGAGGGATGATGACTACTGGCTGGCCAGCATCCTCGATCCACACTACAAAGGCAAATTACACAACATCATGCCACAGGAGAACCTAGAGATAATATTGGCAAACAAGCAACTCTGGTAAACCGTTTGTTTGAGGCTTCCCAGCACACAGCAGCGGTGCTGGTTCTCCCACGAGCCGTAGTGGGTACAATGGAAGAGGTGTTCGTGGTGCACACAGCAGAAGTGGCGTCGGAGACGGGTTTAATGACCATGTTGTGGAATGATTTCTCAAGTACGGCTCACACGACTGCTAATACTGCATCGATTAAAAGTGACAGGAGGCAGCAGTTGTCAACTATGGTTACAAACTACTTTTCCTCCCATATCGATATTCTCCCTCACAGATCATTCCCCTTTGACAATTGGGCCTCTAAACTGGACGCCTGGCCTGAATTGGCACAATATGCCTTACAGGAGCTCGCTTTCCCTGCTGCAAGTGTGTAATCTGAAAGAGTTTTCAGTGCTGCTGGATCAATCATGACAGAAAAAAGGACCCGTCTGTCTACCCAAAATGTTGATGATCTAACCTTCATTAAAATGAACCATGCATGGGTTTCAAAGGATTTTGTACCACCTTCCCCTGATGACACATAGGTTGCCAGAAAACTGCCTCGGTTTTTCCCTCCTCTTCCACGGACTTGCCCAATTATGCCCTTTGCAGCAGCTGAATGTCTAGCCAACACATCTACATTTGCCAATTTTTAAACCTCCATAACTGGGCTGCCAAGCCCCTCCCCCAACGGCTGGGGTCAAGACCTGGCGCACCCGGGCAAATGCAGTTGCTCTGAACAGGTGGATGGGCCCACTGATGGCCGACGGCAATGGCACAGGGCCCCTCATAGTACAATACAGTGTCTCAGATGGTGGGAGGCCCACTCGCCATCAGACACACCAGCATACAATGAGGGGCCCTGTGCCAGTACCGTCGACCACGATTGTGACCCTCTGCTTGGTCATGGCCACAGCACTTGAAAGTTGCAATACTTACCTCTCCCTGCTCCACCGCTGTGTAGTCTGGGCAGTTAAATCCTTCACAGGGACGGCCACTAGAAATTTGGTGTATTGATCAATGATGGTTAAGATGTAGCTATGGCCTCTCCTACTTGCCTCTACCTTCAGATGATCATTGGCTACCATGTGAAATGGACGTCAACTTAGAAGCGGATGCAGTGGTGGTTTATAATCACCTTTCACAGTTGTGATAGTCACAGACGTGTGACATTCCTGCCACCATTTTTCAATGCGTCCTCTCATGCCAATCCAATACAATCGCCTACGGCCTGTGGCTTCTGTCTTTTGCACTCCAAAATGACCAGACACATCATGATAGGTGTTGAGAACCATGGGTACATCTCTCCCTGTGATCACAATTTGATGGAGACGAGTAACGGTGATGTGATCCATGCTACTGCGATAAAGCAATCCTCTCGTCACAAAGAAACTTTTTCGCTTTCTTCACAGACACAGTAATTGACGGTCTGCATCGCCTCTGCAACATGTACCGGGAGGTTTTCCCGCGATGAGTAATTCCAAAATTTCTGCTAACACTCGACTTTGCATCTATACTTGTATCCATGTAGTTTCCAGTAGCGGAGATTCTTTACTGACTTACTGAGATTGAAATATATACGAACATTTAAAAGTACCACAACACTGTATACTGATGTACGCTATGAATACCTTTCCTTTTTCTACTTTTTTAATTCTGGTGTAATACATAGTGAGCCTGTGAGTGTCTGTGTCTGACTCCGGAAGTATAGACGGAAATTTAACCCTAGACTGGACACACCTGGTATGTGCTGATACAGTACCTTGTTTCAAAAATTTGTATTAAGGTATCATCTGTAGGATAACCAACTGTGGGGAGGGGACCCTCTTCTTGCCGCAGACAAACACGAGACTGAGACAGAGTTTGTATTGAACAGGTCTTTTTTTAGTGACCATCCTTCTGTCGACAACAGCAATTCACCACAGCCGTTTCACATTTCTCTGTACACAGGCCCCGGTACCTTCACTTCCTTTGTAACTATAATCATGGCGTCATCTGTGGCTCTTCCACTGTGGCTGGCCTAGGCCCAACCACCACAGCGCTGCACCAGTCTGAGCTCACCGTCCGTATGATAGCCAAAGGCCGTCTTCGTCTGCGGCTACCGTCCTCTGGGCCACCCCCCCATGACTGCCTCAACTGTCTGTCCTCTCTGGAGCCTTTCTACTGTCTCTATTTCCTCAGCAGAACTTCCTCTTTACTGTGCTCCATTCGCTGATTGACTCTTCCAGAAACTTCCCTCAGCCTTTTATACTTCCAGTTTGGATAACTCCGCCCACCATCACCTAACAGTTTCTCTGACCAATGGCAGTTATTCAGTCACACTCCTACACTCTCCACTGCCCTCCAATGGGCAAGCTAAAACACTGCACCCTTTCTCTTTATCTTTGCGTTTTCACACCTACACTGCGCTACACCTCTGCTTCTCACTACAGGCTGGTTTGTCTGTCAGTCCACCTTCCCTACATCATCCATAGTGAGTCAGCGTGTGTGGGTTATGCCTTCTATATACACGGTGAATCAGAGAAATCAATTTTTATACTATACTCGATACAGCTTGTATCTTGTTATGCAGTACCTTTGTTTGACATTTATCATTACAGTCAAATCCATACTGTGTAAGCATCTGAGAGTGACTACGGGACTATTTATATGGAGATTTAAATTGTATCCTAAAAAATATATACTTGCTATCTTGTTAGCCAGGAACTTTTTTACAACATTTTTTATTATGGTCAAAACCAAACTGAGTGAGCGTCTGAGGCTGACTATGGAAATATGTACATATATTTTCAATTTGGCCAACACTGTATACAGCAGAACGCTTCTGATTCAGTAACCTTTTTAGCTTTTTAGATTCTGGTGTATTCCATAATGAGCCTGTAAACGTCTGTCTGTTACTCCGGCAATATATTTGGAACTTTAAGATTACCACAACTCTGTATACAGCTGTACGCTTGTGTTACATTACCCATTTACAGCTTTTCATATTCTTGTGTAATCCATACTGGGCCTGAGAGCGTTTGTGTCTGCCTCCTGAAATGCATACGGAGAATCAGAATGTTTACACTATACTATATATACCTTGTATCTGGTGATACTGTTCCTCTTTTTCAACTTGTTATTTTATTGGGTAATCCATAATGAGCCTGTGAGCATCTGTGTATGCCTCATGAAATATATACAGAGATTTATACTGTTATCCATATACTGCATAGAGCTGTCCGCTTCTGATACAGTACCATATATCTGCTGGTATTTTGGGTCCATTTTAAAAAACATGAGGAAGTATGGTGGAAGAGGACACGGATGTGGGCATGGAGGGCCACCTGGTACTGATGGTGATGGTGGTGCATCTACTGGTAGAGCCAAAAACACAATAGCAGCTAAGGCAGGAGGTGTTGAGCCAGCGTTATGGTGTAGCTCTGGAAGGCCTGTAAGGCTCCCTTTTCTGGGAGTAAGTAGACTGCTTTTAAAGACGGACTATCAGGAACTGTTCGTGGCTTACATTGCTGAAACAGCCTCCATCTCTATCGCCTCCTCTTCTGAAGTTGTAAAAAATGCAAGCACTGAGTCGTAACTGCAGGCTTCTGGTCAGGAGCAACCCCTTTCCTTGTATCCTTCACCCACACCAAAAGTGAAGGATATGGAAGCACACACCTCAGATTTACTCCATGGCACTCTTTTCACATACCATGCCTGGGTTAATTAAAAATAGGGCCCATCATGCACTGGAGCAATATAAATGGAGCAGATCAGACACTGTAGCAGCATCTAAGGGGCACATTATACACTGGAGCATTACAAATTCGGCCCATTATATATGGAGCATTATTAGAGCCCATCATACACTGGAGCATCATCCATGAGGCCCATCAAGTACTGGAGTAATGTAAATGGGGCAGATCAGACACTGGAGCAGCATCTAAGGGGCACATTATACACTGGAGCATTACAAATGGGGCCCATTATATATGGAGCATTATTAGAGCCCATCATACACTGGAGCATCATCCATGAGGCCCATCAAGTACTGGAGCAATGTAAATGGGGCAGATCAGACACTGGAGCAGCATCTAATGGGCACATTATACACTGGAGCATTACAAATGGGGCCCATTATATATGGAGCATTATTAGAGCCCATCATACACTGGAGCATCATCCATGAGGCCCATCATGTACTGGAGCAATGTAAATGGGGCAGATCACACACTGGAGCAGCATCTAAGGGGCACATTATACATTGGAGCATAACAAATGTGGCCCATTATATATGGAGCATTATTAGAGCCCATCATGCACGGTAGCATCATCCATGAGGCCTATCATGTACTGGAGCAACGTAAATGGGGCAGATCAGACACTGGAGCATTACAAATGGGGCCCATTATATATGGAGCATTAATAGAGCCCATCATACACTGGAGCATCATCCATGAGACCCATCATGCACTGGAGCAATGTAAATGGGGCAGATCATACACTGGAGCAGCATCTAAGGGGCACATTATACACTGGAGCATTACAAATGGGGCCCATTATATATGGAGCATTATTAGAGCCCATCATACACTGGAGCATCATCTATGAGGCCCATCATGTACTGGAGCAATGTAAATGGGGCAGATCAGACACTGGAGCAGCATCTAAGGGGCACATTATACACTGGAACATTACAAATGGGGCCCATTATATATGGAGCATTATGTGGAGCTCATCATATACTGTATGGAACATTATATGTGACTAATTATTTGGTATGGAGAAATATATGGGGCTCATTATTCTGTATGGCGCACAATGTGGTAGCCATAACACTGTATGGAGTAATATACTGTACTTTTTTTGAGCTATTGTACAATTTAAAATAGATCAGTCATGTCATGTAAGCAGTGAAGTATGTGTCATTGTACTATACCTATATTTCTGTGGCGTATCGGAGCATCATGAGTTGTGGTATGTGTTAAAGGGTCGCACTGACACTCTTTGGCCCAGGGCACACGAAAACCTGGAGCCAGCCCAACCCCCCCACAACTTTAGCCAAATAACCCCCAGTTTTCAATGCGTAACTATTCTTAGGAAGTAAGTTAAGGTTGACAAGCTTCAGTTATAAGAATTGATGTTTTTGGCATTGAAATGGGCACTGTAGGTGTGTTTACTGTCTTCCTCTCCCTGCCGACTTTGCTTCCCCATTGACTTGCATTGGGTTTCGTGTTTCAGTCGGCCTCCGACTTTTCCCTATAGTCGGCCGATTTCGTTCGACCCGACTTTTGCGAAAGTCGGGTTTCATGAAACCCGACTCGACCCAAGAAAAGGCAAAGTCGCTAATCTCTAGTGAGAACATGATGCGAGGAGCCTGGTTATGGTAAAAATTTTGAATGGGTCACACAGTCATAGTTAGGTTAATGCATTGAGGCGGTAGGCCAGTCTGAACAAATGCGTTTTTAGGGCACACTTAAAATTGTGGAGATTGGAGATTAATCATATTAACCTGGGTAGTGCATTCCAAAGAATTTGCACAGCACGTGAAAAGTCTTGGAGATGGGAGTGGGAGGTTCTGATTATTGAGGATGTTAACCTCAGGTCATTAGCAGAGCGGAGGGCACGGTAGGGTGGCAGACTGAGACGAGGGAGAAAATGTAGGGTGGTGCTGAGCCATGGAGTGCTTTGTGAGTGAGGGTAATAAGTTTGTACTGATTCTGGAGTGGACTAAACTATATTATGGAGGATACAGGTATACTCTCTGTAATATAACTTTGTTCTAAAGTTTCATACAGCAGTACATGAAGTCCCTATATCGTCATATGAATAAGTCCTTACAATAGCAAGAAAAAATCCAGGTGAAAAGTTCTGATTTTGGCACTTATTATAATAAAGTTAAATTCTGGCGCTAAAAAGGGAAAATATGGTGTTTTTTAGGGCTGTGTCACCCAACCATTGATCAAATATGATAAACTTCACTCTTTTTCCCATCATCCAAAGACTAATAGCCACTTCTTTTGTCTTTTTGGACCTATGCCTTTGAACCTTTACATATATAGTAAATCCATACACATTAGATAGCTGTTGGCTGAACAAATGTTCAGCCAGTCGTTTGACCTACAGGCATGATGGTCAACTGTCACAAGGAGGTTTTTTCAAACCTTACCAATTGTCGTGGTGGTGTCAGGGTCTGTAGATTCCTCAGATTCACACTCCTCCTTGTGACTCCATGGATAGCTATGGTCTGCTCAGAGTAACTCGGGTGTCGACTCTTAGAACTGCAGCTCTTAGGCAGAGAAGCAAGAGTTAATTCATTGCTGGGCTGAATTTATTAATTGCCTTTGGGTCACATGCTGCAAGAGAACCACTCATGTCTGCCCTTTCTCTATTTAAGCTGTCTTTGCTATGCAGGCAATGCCAGCTATAGTTTCTCTATCCTGGTCTGGAGAGGTGGACACATCCTGGTTACTAGTGGTTATTCCCAAAATTGCTGCAAGCAGTGTTTGGTTAACCCTTTCCTTTTTCCCTAGGGTCTTTATGTTAGTTTATTGCATCATGGGCTTTACTCTTTAATTCCTTAGTGTTTTTTCCTCACAGCGTGCTGTTTGACTTTGCTTCAGTTTTGCCCTGTTCGTCTTATTTGTATTTTCCCCATACACTTTAATGACTAGTGCTGCTTAGGAGCCTGGTGATGAAGCCCAGGCATCCCCACCTTCTTGAGTAGTCCTGGGGACAGGGATAGCTAGAGACCCCTTAGCTTGAAGGTCAGTACAGGAGCACAGTTGCTCTCCTGCAGTCACACCATGGCATCAGCTTCACCATACAAAGGAGAACTCGCTCAGCTGAGTTCTCTTGTGTTCTTTATGATAGGCATGTCTGGTGACAGCTTATTTCACGGAGAACCAAAGGATCAACAGTTTGAAATCAGACATGCCAAATCCTTAACTCCCCCAACAATTAATTGTCCAAGGCTCCCATGCAGATTTGACTGTCAGTCCACTTTCCAACTACCCACTAAGCCATCCTTGTGATCTAAATGAAATCCTCATAAACAAATGTTGTGTATACTATTGGTTTTTACATGGACATGCTAAAATGTTTCAACCAAGGCAAGGAATGTGCAAATTTAAAACGGCAAACATTCCCCTCAATAAACATGTTTTTTGCACTTTGCTATATAAAGCAGTTTGCCTTTTACAATCATTTGTTTGTGTTCCTTTTGGTCATTCCAACAATTGAACATCTTTATTGAGGAAGGAATGCACACAATTTTGTAATATCAGCAATTTATTCTTATTTGTAAAAAAATAATGGAAAATAAAATGTAAGCAACATGCTTATTTTATAGCTTACTGTGCAGTTAGTCAGTTTATATAAGCAGCCATTTCAACAATCCAAAAGTGTGGAAAATGTTATTCCATCTCAAATATTCTGATACATCATAAGAGTGATGGCGATATAGCGAAGTCCAAAGGTCAACAAGTGTAATTTCCAGTAAATCAGCAGCAGTGACATTAGACAGTATAATTACAATATTAACAATGCATCTAAAATACTTACCATTAAATGTTAAAAATATATATATATAGTAAGACAATTTTTTTCATTGTAGTTACTTATTTAACTATTATTATCTAATTATTTGCATAATTAGAAAAAAAATTGATTACCAGATAGATTCAGATTTATATGGACGTCCATTATACCAATCTTCTCCAACACATGGCAAGCTAAGGTTGAGGTAAGCTGCAGGGAAAATGCATGTAGTACATTACGTTCATGCAAAAAAATGCTGGATTGTATAATATATGGTCTTGTTACATTGACTCTCTGCTCTGTACTATAGATTAAGCTGGGTGCCACATTTCTATGCCATATGCCCTTATAGCTAAGGAAATGGCTTGTCTACCTAGTTTTACTAATTACATCTATTATGCTTCCTTAATTCTGATTTTAGGGTATATTCACAAATATTAGGGTATATTCACATGTGACTTTCTATGGATTCTCAGACATTTTCTACTTGTGCCTAACTAGCCTGTGCAAATAATCATAGTCAATGTCAACATTTTTAAAAATAACATTTCCTTTCTTAAAATATGTCTCCTGGACCTAGTAGACAATTAAACAAGCACGAAATGAGTCAACTAAGTTGCTAAATCAGAGACTACTACAGCCAGAGGAAAGGCCTTTGGAGCTCTTCTGTCAAAACGACATCTCTAATTGCACCCCACTAACAACTAATGAACATCTCACCAATGAGACCAGCCTCAAAGTTTGAGAATCCCTCATCTAATGCTGTGAAACATCAGTTAAACATGATGTTGTAAATGCTGTAGAAGTAATAGTAAAAGCTAAGTTATACCTCTCAGTTTCTGGAAGCCAAACAAGAATAGAGTACACGTCACTCCGTCTTCGAGGTGCACGGAAAAGGATACCATTCCTCAAAATGTATAGTATAAGAAATTCCGACACTCAAAAGAAATATTTGCAGAAGAAATTTATTTGTACAACAGATTCTCCCAAAATTATATGACGTTTCGGTCTACAACTCAGACCTTCATCAGACTAGAGGTATGGAGATATATGTGAGCATGGAAAGTCCATGGAAGGCAGCCACGATAAGTAGCAATATTCTCCTTTTTGGAGGGGAGGAGAGAGATATCAAGGTCTTGGGACAAAGGGAGAGAGTCCCTGTGGGCACACAGTCAGGCGTGCATGCAGCGCTGACAGGGGGGCTGGGTCGCCCCGTGGTAAAGCCCCCTGCCAGCGCTGCCTGCACGCCTGACTATGTGCCCACAGGGACTCTCTCCCTTTGTCCCAAGACCTTGATATCTCTCTCCTCCCCTCCAGAAAGGAGAATATTGCTACTTATGGTGGCTGCCTGAGTATTTCAGGAGAGCAGTGTGCTGGTCTATGGGGGGCGCCCTGTTCGGTGCCAGGGATTGTACATAGAGCGCTGTGTTTTATACACATGGATGGACCATCTGCTTGACTGCTCCACAGAAATCAAGGAAACATTTCTGCTGATTGATGACCTGTCCTGATCCAGACTTTGCATGCAAAGACAGTCAGTAACTTTGCAGGCCCCATCAAAATGGCTGCTCACTGTGTTCCTAGATGTCATCCTCTCTTTTCTCTTAGCAAACACCCAGAAGGGGAGGAGAGTAGTGACACCACACCCATGTCAGCAGATTCCGCCCATAATTACTGCAGGGCAGTAATGTGAGCTAGTTGTACACTAGGTTTTTGTGCCAAATTTCAGTAGCTGCTCCCCCTAGTGTTAACAAGCGGAAATGCCAAACTTTTTAAAATTATTTTTCATATTTTACAAAATTAAAAACATGATAATATATTTTAAGAAAATGTAAACATTAATTCATCACATTTATTCAATTGCTGAAAAAAAAAATTTTGGATGGCACCTTCCCTTTAACATTTTATTGCACAAAAAAGATCAGAATCTCCTAAAAGTTTTATCTACATGTCACTTTTATGTAAAAGTCTGTGTAGGTGTATGAAAGTCTATGAATCTTTCTAAAGGAAAAGGACAAAAAAAAGTGTAGGTCAAAGTTATAAAAATATGATGGTGGAACTGATCACCTAGGCATGATGTGCCAAAACATCCAAAATCTTGTAAGAAATCAATTTGCTACTGGTCCTCCTTTGCAAGTTATGTATAACTAGATGGTGGCCCGATTCTAACGCATCGGGTATTCTAGAATATGTACAGGACTGTGCCTGTGTAATGAGCGACGCAGCAGTGATGCCTTTAACGGCTGTAATGTGCCTGTACAATAAGCGATGCGGCCGCGACCAATCAGCGAGGCAGGATTTCCGTTACAGACAGACAGATAGAATTAGACAATTATATAGTAGATGATAGGCAAAAATACAGTGGAGTGCAGAAAAAAAAGAAGGGACTACTAGATGATGCAGGAAAGCGAAAGGGAAAGGAAAGTGAAAAGAAAAAGAAAAGGAAAGGAAAAGGGAAAGGAAAGTGAAAGGAAAAAGAAAGGGAATGGAAAGGAAAAGGAAAGAAACTAAAAGAAAAGCGAGAAAAGAAAGTAAAAGGAAAGGATGACCATATGATGGCCTGTTAAAGACTCCTGTTCAGTAATGAAATGTAAAGCCTATTTAAGGTGGCCTATATCTTCCCATGAACCCGTCATGCTGAGCATAAATCTAACTTCCCATTTCTCTTACTACTATATGAAGTAGTGGATAGGTTTCATGACAGTTTTAAGTCTAGTATTGTATGCAGAATTTTTCACACTGGACAAAGGGTTTAGTTGCCCCAGGAGCTCCCCTCCCGCTAGGGCCCTGGCTGGTCATATGTTCTTAACCCGTCTTTGATTTGTTCAGCTCATAATTTTGACTTTCTGGATCAATTCCAATTCTGTAGGGATATATCTTTTGAATACCAGTGTAGGAAAAATATTACTTTTGCGATGTGGTTCGTAAATAATCTAAGTCACAAGTACATTGAAACCTAATATTAAATATTGTGACAGTTAAATGTATATACTTTATATCATCTTTGTAATATCTAACTCGTCTTCGTTTTCTATGAGCTATGAAAAAATTCCTTACAATATACTCAACTCCTTTGATTTCTTATGAAATAGACATAGCTGCGTGCTAGAAATAGGGACAAATTAACCCATGTTCTTTATAAAAGAAACAAGGAAAAAAAGTGAGGGAGATATTATATTTTTCTCCTGTGGCAAAGGGTTGGGGGGAGGAGGAGAGTTGCTTTATTTTATTGATTTAAAAAAAAACACACACACATATCCCACAGGCGCCAAAAAGCACAGGGCAATGATTAATGTCCCCTCAGAAAAAGAAATTATATCGAATAAATTAAACTACTGTGGCAGCAAATTGAAAAATAAGGATGTAAATGAGGTTTGAATACTTAATATCTGAGTGGGGAAAGCAGCTATCGATGGAAAGGAAAATGATGAGAGATTGTAGGGTCCCCCGAATCTTGGCTCCAGGGAGAGGTATGAAGGCTTCCATCCAAGAAGACACACAAAATAACCTCAAGGCAGAAAGAGGAGGGGGTGAGTTCATTGGTAGACCTTATAATCCACTTAAGCTTTTATACAATACCATTGTTAATGTTTAACCCTTTGCAATACAAATGTGTTGACAAATATGTCTTTGAATAAATTATTCTCTTTTTGGACCATTATTTTTCAAAAGGGAAACAAAATTCAGAAATGATGCTAAAACGTGTAATACAATATAACTTATCAATATAATACACTATATGGACAAAGAATAGGGACATACATCAATCACTGAATTTAGATTTTACATTCAGTCCCATTGCCATAAGTGTATGAAATCAAGCCTCTCACTATGCAGTCTACGCTTACTCACATTTATGAAAGAATGGGTCAATCTAAAGAGCTTACTGATATATAGTGTGGCACTGCAGTAGGATAGCACCAGCCAAATTGTGACATTTTTTCCCTTATAAATTTTTTATGATCCATTATGAGTGATATTATTGAAAAGTTAACTCTTTTTTGTACCATAGGTATTCATTCAGTGGCAGACTACACACAACAGGGTCACCAAGTGCTGAGATGCATGGTGCATAAAAGTCACCATCCCTCTGCTAAATCAAAAGCTGCAGTTCCAAACCATACAATACAACTGGCATAAAAATTGTGCATCAGGAGCTTCATGGCATGGGTTTACATAGTCGACCAGCCACATACCAGTCATAGCTCACCAAGCACAATGACAAGTGATCTAGGGATTCATGCACAGTAAATCACGCTGCCAATGGACTCTAGAGCAGTGGACACATGATCTGTGGAGTGACGGATCATGCTTCTCTTTCTACCAACTTTAAAGTTTGGTGGAAGACACTTAGAGCTTCGATTCATCAAAGTTTTTTCACCAGAAGCCTGACATGGAACACTTTTAAAAATCACATTTTTGCAAAATGTGGCGATGCTCAAAAATACTGCTACTTTTGGTGTTTCCATGCCAGTCACGAGTAACTCATCCAAAATGGGTGGAGCAGAGGAGCAAGGGCAGTATGGGGTATGGCTACACCCACTTGTCAAATTCCGCAAAAGTGCTAGTGAGGCAGTTCACTGAGACCAGAGGAAAGTGGTGGGTGAGGAATAGGGAGAGAGGCAGGAAAACTGTAAGTGCAGGGTCCAAAAACACAGTTCTTTTGGAGCATTAGCATACAATTTAAAAGCTGGAATTATCTAAAACGTCAAAACAAATTTCTACAAGTAAGGTAAGGATTTAATTAGCCTCAAACGGCACTAACACATGCGTTTAGATGTTACGATCTTGATGACAGGTTCTCTTTATTATGCTTGAAATTGCAGAAAATAATAAGGCAAATTTGCAACTGCTCATAGTAGGCATAGATTTCGATTTCTTTAGAAAGGACACACAAGATGTGTTAAGTATTAATTTGTTATCTCCATTTTATCTACTGTAGGGATTTGTACTCACTCAGGTGCTCTAGAGGAAAACAAGAGGCGTGCTTCTTTAAAAAAAAGTCTGTGTGGGTTTATTTACTCCATAAACCCAGCAGTAACAACAAACAGTAAATGGCCTTCAGAGCAGGCAAAACAAGCCAAAACTGTCCTTAGCCTGGCTCTCTGCTTCCTCAGGCCTGTGGGCACATAGGCTGGGCAATGTCCACACACAGGAGGCCTTCCACATCCCAAGACACAGACCATGTGCCAAACAACAGCCTCCATTATGTAGGCTCTAACCACACCCATAGGTGAGATATATGGGTAACCAGACCCGCCCATCTGTCATAGCTACCTGCAACCTGGACCCAGGTGCACTAAACAGCTTCCTAGTGCTTACGTACACTAAAGTAAAATACTCCAGGTTGCAGTGCAGGGGGCAGCCATCTCTGCGACACATACCTCCCATTAACTACATGGCCATTAGCCTCTTTACAAGCAGCGGCTGTGATCCCAGCGGCAGTCGGGATCGCAGTGGCGTTTTGGATCGCAGCGGCAGCATCGATCCGAGCGGCAGCTGGGATCCTAGCGGCGGTTGGGATCACAGTGGTGGCCTGGATCCGAGCGGCAGCTGTGATCCCAACGGCGGTTGGGATTGCAGCGGGGCCTGGATACGAGCGGCAGCTGGAATCCCAGTGATGGTCGGGATCGCAGCGGCGTTCGGGATCGCAGCAGCGGCCAGGATCCGAGCGGTGGTCGAGATCGCAGTGGCGATCGGGATCGCAGCTACGTCCTGGATCCAAGCAGCATCACTTGGGTGTTCTAAAATGGCGGTTGGCGTACTTCCGGTGCAGCGCGGTGGATTGTGGGATTCGGGGACATCCAAACGGAAGTGGATGATGGACAATTTAAGGCAATTATATATATATATAGATATAGAGATGGCTACTCCTAATTCGCACTTGTAAATAACAGTTTTCTGTTTTGGAAGTGCAAGTCAGTTTTTTGTTATTTTTATATTAGCTCTCTGACCAAGCCCCCCACTCTCCAGCCTGTAGCGATATTAATTCCAGCAGGATCCTGCCTCTCTCTAATTTCAGATTTTAACCTGTGAGAGGTATTCACATTAGGCAGGTTCTCAGCAAATCGGAGATCGCCTTGCCATTTGCTGCTGGACATGCATGAATTGGCCAAATTATGTGCTATGCATCTCCATTTTTTCTTATTCTCTAGAGCTGTAATGATATTCATATGTCATATATTTCATATTTACATGCTTTAGCACTACAGAGTGCAACTTTATTTGTCTGCTACAAGGAGGTCTTGGGGAGTGAAAATGTTGAAATCAATGGGATAAGTGCTGGATGGAAGGAGAACAGGATGGGGAAGACTCATGGAATAATTTCTGTCTCCAAGATCATTGCTGAAAACAATGGTGTCACACTTATACTCCAATTTAATCCCTTAACACCCGGAGGTATTTTTGGTTTTGCGTTTTAATTTTTTGCTCCGCTTATTCTCAGAGCCATAACTTTTTTATTTTTCCATGAATATGGCCATGTTTGGGCTTGTTTTTTGTGGGACGAGTTGTGTTTTTGAACGACACTATTGGTTTTACCATGTCATGTACTAGAAAATGGGGAAAAAATTCCAAGTGTGGTGAAATTGCACCAAAAGTGCAATCCCACATTTGTTTTTTGTTTTGGCTTTTTTACTAGGTTCATTAAATGCTAACATTGACCAACCATTATGATTCTCCAGGTCATTATGAGTTCATAGACACCAAACGTGTCTAGATCCTTTTTAATCTAAGTTGTGAAAAAAAATTCCAAACTTTGATAAAAAAAAATGTGCCATTTTCTGATACTCATAGCATCTTCATTTTTCAGGATCTCGGGTTGGATGAGGGCTTACTTTTTGCATTCTGAGCAGACGTTTTTAATTATACTATTTTGGTGCAAATACGATCTTTTGATCACCCGTTATTGCATTTTAATGCAATGTCATGGCGACCAAAAAAATGTAATTCTGGCGTTTTGACTTTTATTCTCGTTACGCTGTTTAGCGATCAGGTTAATCCTTTTTTTATTGATAGATCGGGCGATTCTGAACATGGCAATACCAAATATATGTATGTTTGATTTTTGTTATTGTTTTATTTTGAATGGGGTGAAAGGGGGGTGATTTGAACTTTTAGATTTTTTTATTTTTGTTATATTTTTAAAAACTTTTTACTTTTGGCATGCTTCAATAGTCTCTATGGGAGACTAGACACTACCATAACTCAATCGGTTCAGGTACATACAGGCGATGATCAGTTCATCTGTATGTAGCTGAATTACTCAATTGCTGTGAGCGCCGACCACTGGGCGGTGCTCACAGCAAGCAGGTAGTGACAACCATAGAGGTCTCCAGGAGAGCTCTGGCTGTCATGCCAACCCATCGGTGAACCATGATCACATGACAGGGGTCACCGGTGGGCGGATTTCCGGCAGGATTGCTAGAAGCGCATGTTAAATGCTGCTGTCAGAGTTTGACAGTGGCATTTAACGGGTTAATAGCCGAGGGTGGATCGTGATTGCCTGTTCCGGGTACATGCCAGCTGTTCAAAAAAGCTGCCATGTGCTGGGAAAGATGTTGGCTCACCGCTGAAGGCCACATCAAAGGGAGGGAGTCCGACATCGGCGTACTATTACGCCCAATGTCGCAAAGGGTTTAAAGCCTGACAATGAAACATACAAAATCTAAGAGAAATTGGAGTTTACAGGAACACCATGCATCAACTGTAGTACATCATTCAAATACTCCAATAACTCATAAAAGCTCTGCACACAGTGCAAAGCCTGCAAGAATTACAAACAGGGCCATCCATACACTATTGAAGGCACCAACTGGAGTGCCTCATTCAAATATTAACCCCTTTACTACTAAGGGTGGTTTGCATGATAACACCCGGGCCAATTTTTACAATTCTGACCATTGTCCCTTTATGAGGTAATAACTCAGGAACGTTTCAATGGATCTAGGTGATTCTGACATTGTTTTCTCGTGACATATTGTACTTCATGTTAGTGGTAAAATTTCATTCATATAACTTGCGTTTATTTGTGAAAAAAATGGAAATTTGGCAAAAATTTTGAAAATTTCGCAATTTTGAATTTTTATGCTCTTAAATCACAGAGATATGGCATTCAAAAAACTTAATAAGTAGCATTTCCCACATGTTTACTTTACATCAGCACAATTTGGGAACCAAAATTTTTTTTGCTATGAAGTTATAAGGGTTAAAAGTTGACCAGCGATTTCTCATTTTTACAACACCATTTTATTTTTACGGACCACATCACATTTGAAGTCACTTTGAGGGGTCTATATGATAGAAAATACCCAAAAGTGACACCATTCTAAAAACTGCACCCCTCAAGGTGCTCAAAACCAGATTCAAGAAGTTTATTAACCCTTCAGGTGCTTCACAGGAATTTTTTGAATGTTTTAAAAAAAATTAACATTTAACTTTTTTCCGCAAAAAAAATTACTTCAGGTTCAATTTTTTTATTTTACCAAGGGTAAATGGAGAAATTGGACTGGAAAAGTTACAGTAAATTTGTCCTGAGTATGCCGATACCTGATATGTGGGGGGAACCACTGTTTGGGTGCATGGCAGAGCTCGGAAGAGAAGGAGCGCCGTTTGTGACTTTTTCACTGCAAAATTGGCTGGAATTCAGATCGGATGCCATGCCAAGTTTGGAGAGGTCCTGATGTGCCTAAACAGTGGAAACCCCCCACAAGTGACCCCGTTTTGGAAACTAGACCCCCCAAGGAACTTATCTAGATGTGGTGAGCACTTTGAACCCCCAAGGGCTTCACAGAAGTTTATAACGCACAGCTGTACAATTAAAAAAATCATATTTTTTCCACAAAAATGATCTTTTCACCCCCAATTGTTATTGTCCCAAGAGTAACAGGACCCCAAAAGTTACTGTACAATTTGTCCTGAGTACGCTGATACCCCATATGTGGGGGTAAACCACTATTTGGGCGCATGACAGAGCTCGGAAGGGAAGCAGCGCCATTTGACTTTTTTGGCTGGAATTGAGATCGGACACTATGTCGCATTTGGAAAGCCCCTGATGTGCCAAAACAGTGGAAAACCCCCAATTCTAATTCCAACCCTAACCCCAACACACCCCTAGCCCTAATGGGAAAATGGAAATAAATACTTTTTTTATTTTACCCTAACTAAGGGGGAGTTTGATTTACTTTTTATGGCGGGTTTTTATTTTTGGCAGCTGTTGCACGCTAAAAGACACCTTTTATTGTAAAAATAGTTTATGCATCACCACATTTTGAGAGCTATAAATTTTCCATATTTTGCAGGACGAGATGACGTTTTTATTGGTACCATTTTCGGGCACGTGACATTTTTTGATCGCTTTTTATTCCGATTTTTGGGACGCAGAATGAACAAAAACCAGCGTTTCATGAATTTCTTTTGAGGGGTGCGTTTACACCATTCCGCGTGCGGTAAAATTGATAAAGCGGTTTTATTCTTCAGGTCAGTACAGTTACCGTGATACCTCATTTATGTCGTTTTTTTATGTTTTGATGCTTTTATGCAATGAAAAAATTTTATATAAAAATAATTATTTTTGCATCGCTTTATTCTGCGAGCTATAACTTTTTTATTTTTTTGCTGATGATGCTGTGTGGTGGCTCGTTTTTTTGTGGGACAAGATGACGTTTTCAGCGGTACCATGGATATTTATATCCTTCTTTTTGATCGCGCGTTATTGCACTTTTTGTTCGGAGGTGTGATGATAAAGCTTTATTTTTTGCTTCGTTTTTATTTTTATTTTTTAAGGGGTTCAAAAAAGGGGTTAACTAGTGGGACAGTTTTATAGGGCAGGTCGTTACGGACGCGGCGATACCAAATATGTGTACTTTTATTGTTTTTTTTATTTTCAAAAAATTAATTTATTAGGGATTTTTTTTATTTTTTTATTTATTTAGCGATTTTTTTTATAAATTATTTTTACACTTTTTTTTAATATTATTACAATGTGACAGATCAGCTTCCTCATGCCAGCGCTTTGCAGGCATGAGGACACCGCCTCCCTGCAGGCCCCCGAAGGTCCCCGCCGCCATTTTGGATTCGGGGACCTGCAGGGAAGGAGACCCCTGCAGCAGCGCTGCACATCGCGCTGCTGTGGGGGTCTCAAGGAAGCACGGAGGGAGCCCCCTCCCTCCCGATGCTTCCCTAAACTCCCAGTACACTGCGACCGTGTTTGATCGCAGTGTGTCAGGGGTTTACATGTCAGGGGCGGCCCATGACCGCCCCTGACACATAGTGCCGGTTGTCAGATGTGATAATCAGCTGACACCCAGCCACAATCAGCTGCGCTCCCCCCGTGAGCGCAGCTGATCGCACTAGACGTACTATTCCATCCTTGGGACTTAGGTCCCAGGTCACATGGACGGAATAGTACTTCTAATGTAGTAAAGGGGTTAAGAAAGTGTAGTTGTTGTACATTTACATTCATAAAGGCTCTGCACACAGTGCAAACCCAGTAAAAAATTCTAAAGCGGGTCATCCATACACCCTTGATGGCAACAACTGGAGGGCCACATAAAAAGATTTAAGAAACTGTGGTTGTGGTACTTCTACACTCATGAGGGCACACGGTGCAAAGCCCAAAAAAATTCTAAGGAGGGTCAACCAAACTCCTTTGAAGGCAACAACTGGAGGGACTCATTCAAATATTAAAGATTAAAAACACTTTATGTACTGCTCTCATCTGGTGATGTGAAAAAGTGTGGGCTAATCCAGGCTTTGCTCATTTTTATCAGAGTGAGCCTGTCAGCATTTTCTGTTGACAGGCGAAGGCACCTGTCTGTTATTACCCTCCCCCAAGCTGGTACTTAAAATCCGCTCAGACAAGGCAGCACAACACCTCCAAGACATAGAGGGACAACTCATTCCAGGTGTCCAGTTTTGAGACCCAATAGTTGAAGGTCACAGAGGAATTAGGGATTATGCTTTTTTTGTCAGTCAGGTATTGCTTGACTATCTTTCAAAACTTTTCCCTGCTTGTCAAAAATACCTGGTCATCAGGGCCTAGACACAAGGAGGGTGTCATGAAATTGGCTCAGGCCTTTGACAGTGTACCCCTGCCTTTGCTGTACCTGGTGTGTGTCTCCATCACCTTTCCTCCTTAGTTGCACAAGGAAGCTTGCCCCCTGTAGCTAGCATTATCTGATTGGAACTTTTTCAACATATTTTCCACAATGACCTTGTGGTATAGCACCATTTTAAAAGACCTCTCCACCTCAGTTAGGAGAGATGCAAGGTTCTCATTGCAGTAAGGATCTAGCAGGGTGAACAACCAGTACTTTTTTGCACAAGATGAATAAAACGCAAGGGTCACAGGAAAGGCATTGTAACATAAAGTCGGCCATATGTGTTAAGGTTCCTACAATCATCACTTGCTGTCTACGCTATGATGGCTCTCCATCTTCTCCTCCCTCTCATTCTCCTCCTCAGCCCATCCACTTATTAAAGATGGGACAGAACTTATGTGGGTACGAGCCTTTATTTAGCTAGCAACCAGCTCCTGTTCCACCTCCTCCTTCTCAGCCTCCACCTTTTCATTGTTACCCAATACACGCTGAGCAGATGAGAAGAGGCTGGGCTGGGTAATGTCTCCCTGTTTCTTGTCTTCCTTCATCGCCACCTGGTCCACATGTAAACTTAATGTTTAATTGTCTGCAGAGACTGTTTAAGTAGGCACAGAAGCATAACCGTTGAGATGATAATGGTATCATTGCCACTTATTGTCTTTGTTGAGCTCTCAAAATCTTGAAGATCCACAGAAATGTCAGACAACCATGCCCACTCTTCAGTTGTTTTGTGTGGAGGCCTACCAGAGTACCAACTGGCGTATTAGAACTGGTATTTGACAACTGACTTCTGATGCTCACAAAGCCATGCCAGCATGTGCAATGTGGAGTTTCAGCTCATGATGATGTCGTACGCCAGTTGGAGAGCTGACACATGCACGCGCTGCAGCAGCACTGCATTGTCAGAGTGGTGGCAGCTGTAGCTGACTTGTGGAATTGGGCGCTGATGCGGCGTATCTTGACCATAATCTCTTTAAAATCTGGGTAGGTTTTCAGAAACTGCTGAACTAACAAGTTGAGCACATGGGCCAAGCATGGAATATGAGTTAGCTTGCGAAGCTTCACAGCCGCAACCAGGTTACGGACATTATCACACACAACAATGCCTGGTTGTAGGTTCAGCGGCAACAGCCACAGATCTGTGTTGTCTATTCCTTTTTTAACTCTATCGTGCTGTGCAGTTTGTCTCCTAGACATATTAGCTTCAGCAGAGCCTGTTGCCACTTTGCTGGGGCATTGTTGCAGAGCTTCCAGTTTCTGGCTGATGTGGGCAACATGCTATGAGATAACACATTGGAGGAGGATAAGAAGGAGCAGGAGGGGTTGCAGGAACTGGTGTAAGAGGTGAAGAAAACCCTGATAGAAGTGGGGCTTGCAATCCTCCAGGTCGGTAGTGCCACGTGGACCCATCCTGTGTGACACAGCCCGCAGGCCGGTAACTGAAACAACAAGACATCAAGACACGGCACGTGAAACTGTCCTGTGTGATACAGCCCGCAGGCCGGTAACTAAAACAACAAGACACGGGGGAAGGGGAGAACAGTTACAACGGTGGGCACTGTGATAGGGAACGGGGAAGTGGAGACCTTCTGCACTCCCCTGAGTCAGTGTCCCTCACACTCCTAATGTTCCCTAGGCCGGTTCAGCACTGGTCGCCGATCAGGATACCTGTCACCCTAGCACACTCTACACCTATCCCTTGCTAGGGAGCGGGTGATGCAGGCACTGGTCCCACCACTGTACTAATACACACCAGGGAAAAATACAGACAGGGAAACCCCACTTAGGTTTGCTCTGTTGCTCTTGCTCCCAGCAACAGAGTCCACCACCAGAATGCAGCTTTCCTCCTGAATAGCTGCCACCAAGCTCTGTCAGAGCTGCAAGGAAATCCCCTCTGACTCCTTCCACAACAGGACTCTGACTGAGCTGCCAGGACCTCTCTCTAGATCCTTCCTCCACCAAGGATGGTTGAAATGAACACTATCACCAACAGTGATTGCAACACCTGACACTCTTTTATAGGTAAGAGCCAGCAATCACACCTGCTTTATATCACATGCACTAAACTAAAGAAACCAGAGTGCAATGATACTCACCACCACTGTGGCAAACTAGAGCAAAAGACACCACTGTGTAATAATCCTAATGGCCACCGGGGGCAAAACCAAACTTAAGCACACAGCTTAAGGAAAAAAAAAGGTTACATGTGCTTTTATCTGTCATGATCCAGCATGGATCATGACAGGTAGCATATAGGCTGTGTCAAGGTGCAACTTGGCTCCAGCCTCCACAATATTCATTATGTGATCAGTGAAATGTAGCATCCCTGACCAAAAGCGCTTGTCCAAATGGACAATCTCAGTAAGTGAGTTGGTAAGGACAGGGGTGATGTTCCTGGACACGTGTTGGTACAAGGTACCTGGAAAAATAGTAGCACCTGGAGAAATGAATCACCTGGAGAAATAGTAGTGGCTGGGGACTGAGTGCCAAGGGACGGCTGGGGACTGAGACTGGGGACTGAGTGCCAAGGGACGGCTGCCAAAATGAGTTGACAGAGATAAACTATGTGTCTACAAGCCTAAAGGACAACATTTCCATGGCAAGCAGCCTGGAAATGTGCCCATTTCATGTTTGGGACTGTGGGGTAGGTGGCAACTTTCTTTTTCATTCCAAGGCCTGGGGTAGTGACAGCTGAACACTGTGCTGGGATAAGGATTTGTAAGAGCCTGATGATGGTGTCTCAAAATATGGAAAGACAGGTGCAAGGGTACACCAGGGTCATGGACAGGGGATTGGCAAGCACCTAACACAGGGGAAGAGGTAATGGCGTCACCTGCTGGCACCAATTGTGCACCCAGGCATTCGGCCCATCGAGTCAGGAGCTTAGATGACACGTGCATGATCATGCTGGTGGTGGTTAGGCTCTTAGTGGTCAGGTCGTTGCTGATCTTCACATGGTACAAGTTGCAAATGACCTTTTTTGTCTCAGAACTCTCTTTAAAAAGTCCCACACTGGTGAATACTTAACTCTTTGAGGGAGAAATTCACAGGTGCCAGTGCTCTGCCCACCTTCTCTCTCTGGTCACCCCACTGCCTCCTCCTGCCTGTTTCAGTGCTGCTAGCCTCACTCTGCATACCAGCTTCCTAGATTGGGTCAGTGACTTTGTCATCCACACTTTGTCTTCCACCGCCGCACTTTTGTCCTCCTGACTTAGTGACTTAACAACAACCTTACTTATTGGCAACTGTGTCTCATCATATTCCACATCCTTAGACAAAATTTGTCATTCCCCACCATCATCTTTTTGTGACTGTGGCTGCTCTAAGTTTTGTGCATCACTAAACACCATGTCCCTCTTTGAACATGCAGGGTTGTAACAATTATATGGGTTTTAAGGAATCTAATTGCGTAGGATAAAACGATCTGATACCAAATGCTGAGGCAAACAAGTGTATTTAACAAAATAATAAATTGAACCAGAACTAACAAAAAACATCCTGCAATAGTAATGAAGTGCACAGCACAATATAGAAATGAACAGCAAACAGAATAATGGGCTTAAAGCGCTAATACACACAAGTACAGCAGTAATATGAAGCGAAAGTAAGTACGGCACTTAACGTAGAAGTCCAGCAATAATATGAGCAAGGATGTGCACATCACTTAACGTATAAGTCCAGCAATAATTTGAGCAAGACTGCGCACAGCTCTCAACTTAGAAGTCTAGCAATACTATGAGCAAGAGTGCACACAGCACTTAATATAGAAGTCCAGTACACAGGTGGAGAATTAACAGGAGAAGCTTACTAAATGTACCTCTAGGGCTGAAACATCCCGCTCAACTCCAGCACTGCAGCCCACACAGAACACAGTCCAAGAAGTGATAATGATGTCAGAATCTCATACTGACCACAGCAGTTCCAGAGATGAGTAGCTCCATTCTAGAAGTCTGGACAATAAGTAGCATTAGCCAGGATCTGGAAGCTGCACAGAAGGCTGAAGGCAGCTGTAAGTGGAGGGGCAGAGCACAGAGTAATGAGCAGCAGCAGCAGGAACTCCAGAAGCTGACCAGGAGAAGCTTATAAGCCAGCAGCAACAAAATACTCAAGCAAGGAGGATCTTCTGAGCCGGACTTAAATAGCAGGACAGACAGGAAGTTCCAGGAAAGGGCAAGATACAAGACTCTATATTGGACAAGGGCAAACAGGGTCAATGGAAAATCCGGAATCCTTACAAGGGTGAAAGGCCACAATCAAGAAATGATGATGTGAAGAGTTCCTTGGAGTGTCTTAGTGTGGGATCACCAATCTCCTAGGATTCGACATGTTGGGAGGAAGGAGAATCAGGGTGAGGATTAAGTGATCCAGACTCTTGGGAGGTGAGACTAGAACGTGTGAAAGACTGGATGGTGCTGGCAAGTATGCTGGAAGTTTTATCTGTTATCCCTTCGACCACCTGTTTGCACTGGTCTGTCATCAGAAATGGTATAAAGTGCCTCCCTGCAAAGTGGGACAAGAAACTAAGACTCGTGAAAGGGCATGTTGCTTGTGCCCCAGAAACAGGCACAGTCGCACCAGCCCCACATCCTCACAGTCTGCCTGAGGTTTTTTTGGGAGTTTTTTTTATTATTATTATTATTATTATACATTTATATAGCATCATTTATTCCATGGCGCTTTACATGTGAAAAGGGGAAATATAGACAAGTACAATAAACATGTGTAAGACAAGTGACACAAGTACAGAAGGAGAGAGGACTCTGCCCGCGAGGTCTCACAGTCTATAGAGCACTTCTACTTTCCCATCCCTTACCCCGGCATCGTAATTGCTAGATCTCTGAAAACTAGAGTTGAGCGACTTTTGGTTTTTTAGGGTCGAGTTTCGTTTCGTGAAACCCGACTTTTCCAAAAGTCGGGTCGAGCAAGATCGTCCGATTATAGGGAAAAGTCGGGGTCGTCCCGAAACACGAAACCCAATGTAAGTCAATGGGGAATAAAAGTCGGCAGTGAGAGGAGGACAGGAAACACACCTACAGTGCCCATTTGAATGCCAAAAGCATCAATTCTTCTTACTTAAGCTTGTCAACCTTAATTAACTTCATAATACAAGATACGCACTGAAAAATGGGGGTTATTTGGCTAAAGTTGTGGGGGGGGAGGGCTGGCTGCAGGTTTTCATGTGCCCTGGGCGAAAGAGCACCCCTTTAACACATACCACAACTCATCATGCTCCGATACGGCAGAGAAATAGCGGTATAGTACAATGAAAAATACTTCACTTTTTACATCTCATGACGAGGCCCATCTATTTCTCCATACAGAATCATTGGTCCCATATAATGTTTGAAACAGTATATGATGAGCTCCACATAATGCTACAGTATATGTTGGTCCCCATGGATGAAGCTTCACTGTCTTATGGGCCCAAATAATGCTCCAAACATAATGGGCCCCATTTCTAATGCTCTAGTGTATAATGGGCCCTGTAAATGCTGCTCCAGTGTCTGATGTCCACCTTTGGAATGTTCCAGTGTATGGTGGGCCCCATCTATCATTCTCCAGAGTATAGTGCTCCCCAAAAATTGCTGTCCCAACATTGAAAACAATCAAATAAGTCTCCTCACTAGGGAATCCCTGTACTTGTCTGGACTCCTCGTCGTCCCCATCTTCCATCTCACTGCACAGTATTTCAACTTTGCAAGTGCTGTGATCCTGAGCAAGCAGGGGGGGCCCACTCGTTGGTGACGGCACTGGCACAGGGCCCCTGATAGTACGGTGGTGTGTCTGATGGCGGGTGGGCCGAACCTGCACTTTCATCTGCAGCTTCCTCTTTGTCACCGTGTAAGATGGAACTGTATATGGGAAGGGTAACCTGAGTTTCATCAGGGTCAGATTCAGGTCGTGTAGCGTGCGAGGAGAATGTAGCAGTCTGGGTCAATGTACCAGCAGATTCATCGAGCAGTGGCTGGGCATCAGAGCACTTGTGTCGCCCCCAGGAGTACGGTCGCCACAGTGGCATTAACTTCTTCCTAGGGAGTGTGATGTCATGCTTGGGAGCAACGAACGATCTCTCTAGCAGGTTAACTGATTGGGCGGCGTTATTCCCACGAGTCATGACCCTCCAAACAGCGTTCATGAAGGCAAAGTGTTTGTTTTACGTGGGCAGTATGGTTGCAAAGCTGAACCTTAAAGGAATGTCCAGAAGGGCACCACCAGGAGTGGAGCCTACGGTTAAATTCGACTCCACCTGGGAAACCTCAACCATGCCAGCTACAGAACAGATGCACACATTGCAAGCTTAATTCCGTTAACGAACGAGACTCTGTCATGCCCCGCGGTCCGAGTCCGGCTTACTAGAGGGACACGTGAGGCTCTGGCACATGAGATTGGCCAATAACTGGTGTGTCATGCCCTTACATGTCCGTGGCTGCATGTGCGCTACACTGAAAAGGCCAGCGTTTGTCGCTTACAGGTGCAGATAACCCGCTGAACAACGTTAGTGATGGGGATCACTGATTACAATTATTACCCGCGAACAATGATTTCCCAGTAAGTGCAGGTCAACCGCAGTTCCGGAATTAGGCCTAACCGTCATTCCTGAAAAAATGAAAAACTTACGTATGCAAACCACAGGTGTTGTAGCTTGCTTAACAGCTCGCCAGCCGTTCTCACTCCCAGTATGGATTACACGTGATTGCACAAAGGTGAGAAAGGGTACCGTATCCCCGGATAACATGTATGGATAGCGTACACATTCAAAATATATGTCTATACATCAGGAGGCAGACTCAGACGGTGTCAGGCACAGTATGGATTTGACGGCCCAGACTACACAGCGGAGGAGCAGGAAGAGGTAAAGATTGCAAATGCTGGGGCCCTGCCCAAGCAAGGGGGGTCCACTCGTGGGCGTCGGTACTGGCACTGGGCCCCTCATAGTACGGCGGTGTGTCTGACGGCGGGTGTGCACCACCACCGTCAGAGACACTTGATTGCACTATGAAGGACCCTGTGCCAGTGCCCGCGCCCAAGAGTCGGCCTACCCACCTGTCCAGGGCAACGGCACTCGCACGGTGTCGTGCGCTAGGTGGTGACCCCGGCCATGGGGGGGGGAGGCAGCACAGTTATGGAGTTTTAGAAAGTGGCATATGTTGATGTTGGACATTCAGCTGATGCAAAAGGTGAAATAGGTCAAGTCCCAGGAAGAGGTGGACCAAAGCAAGCCATTTTTCTGTCACCCTATGTGTCATCAGGGGAAGGTGGGACAAAATCCTTGGAAACCCATGCGTGGTTCATTTTAATGAAGGTTAGATCATCCACATTTTGGGTTGACAGACGGGTCCTTTTTTCTGTCAGGATTGATCCAGCTGCACTGAAGACTCTTTCCGATAGCACACTTGCAGCTGGGCAAGCGAGCTCCTGTAAGGCATATTGTGCCAATTCAGGCCAGGTGTCCAGTTTAGCTGCCCAATAGTCAAAGGGGAATGACCTGTGTGGGAGAACATCGATATGGGAGGAAAAGTAGTTTGTAACCATAGTTGACAACTGCTGTCTCCTGTCACTTTCCATCGATGCAGTATTACCAGTTGTGTGAGCGGTACTTGAAAAATCAGTCCACAACATTGTCATGAAACCCCTGTCTCCAACGCCACTTCTGCTGTGTGCACCACGAACACCTCTGCCAAGCTGCCCCTGGCCCGTACGGCTCGTGTGAGAACCATCACCGCTGCTGTGTGCTGGGAATGCCTCAAGCAACCGATTTACCAGAGTTGCTTGTTTATTAGCCAATATTAGGTCAAGGTTCTCCTGTGGCATGATGTTTTGTAATTTGCCTTTATAGCGTGGATCCAGGATGCTGGCCAACCAGTAGTCGTCATCGTTCATCATTTTGGCAATGTGGGGGTCCCTTTTTAGGATCTGCAAGGCATAATCTGACATGTGGGCCAATGTTCCCGGTGTCAATGATGCACTGCGAGTGCTGGTTGGAGGAGCACTTTCTGGCAAATCCACATCCCTCCAGTCACGCACAAACCCTGTACCAGACCTTGCCACGCCAACATTTTCACATGCCCCATGAGATGCATCCTCCTCCCCTAAGTAATCATCCCCATCATCCTCCTCCTCCTCTTCTTCCTCCACCTCATCCAGGAGAGGTCCCTGAGCAGACAATGGCTGAATGTCATCAAGGATTCCCTCCTCCTCTTCCTCCTCATCAACATTGGCTGCAGAAGCCTGCTCCTTAAGGTGCGTCAAAGTTTCATGAGCAGACGCATAAGTGGGATGCTCATGCTTAGGATGGCATCGTCTGCACTTACCAGCCGTGTGCATTCCTCAAAACACTGAATGACTTTACAGAGGTCTTTCAGCTTCGACCACTGCACACCGGTCAACTACATGTCTGCTCTCAAAGTGCCTGGCCGTGTATCCTCCCACAAATGCATTATGGCCTGCCTCTGCTCGCACAGCCGCTCCACCATGTGCAGGGTGGAGTTCCACCTTGTTGCAATGTCGATAATGAGGTGGTGGTTGGGAAGGTGGAGCAATCGCTGCAGCATCTGCATACGAACGGAGTGTACAGGCGACCGGCGGATGTGCGCGCACAGTCTTCGCACCTTCTGGAGCAGGGCTGTTAACTCCGGATAATTTTTGAGGAAGCACTGCACCACCAGGTTCAAGGTGTGAGCCAAGCAAGGTATGTGGCTGAGTTTTGAAAGGGCTATGGCTGCCACAAAATTACGCCCGTTATCACTAACTACCTTGCCTGCCTCAAGATGTACACTGCCCAGCCATGACTCAGTTTGTCGCTGAAAGTACTCGGCCAGCACCTCGGTGTGTCTGTCGCCCAAACACATCATCTGCAACACTGCCTGCTGACGCTTTCCACTAGCTGCTCGATAGGGGGACACCTCGTGTGCAACAGTGGCAGCTGCAGATGGAGTGCTCGTACGACTGCGCTCTGTGGACGAGCTTTCGCTTCTGGAGGAGGAGGAGGAGGAGGAGGGTCGAACGCCTACAGCCAACTGTTTCCTATACCGTGGGCTAGGCAGCACTGTCCCACCACCGCTGTCCCCTGTGGACCCTGCATCCACCACATTAACCCAGTGCGCAGTGATGGACACGTAACGGCCCTGGCCATGCCGACTGGACCATGCATCAGTTGTGAGGTGCACCTTTCCGCTCACTGACTGCTTGAGTGCATGGACAATGCGGTCTTTCACATGATGGTGGAGGGCTGGGATGGCTTTGCGAGAGAAGAAGTGGCGACTGGGTAGGTCATAGCGTGGTACTGCATAGGCCATGAGTTCGCGGAAAGCTGTGCTTTCCACCAACCGAAAGGGCATCATCTCAAACGAGATTAGTTTGGCAATGTGGGCGTTCAAACCCAGTGTACGCGGATGAGAGACTGAGTACTTTCTTGACCTACTCATAGTGTCTGGGAGGGTGAGCTGGACTTGAGAGTTGCATATGGTGGAAGTAGCGGTGGACAGGGCGGACTGAGAGAGGGTTGATGTTGGTGATGGAGTTGGTGTTCTTTCTGATGGCCTAGAATCAGTCTTTCGTTGATATAACAGTGGGATTCACTGACTGCTGTGGCCTTGCAACGACACCTCAACTTTTGCTGCTGTGCTAACCGGTGGGCTTACAGTGGGGGAAACAATGTAGCGTTGCTGACTACCTTCGTTGTGATCAGTTGCACATGTGGCACTTGAGGTTTGGTGTTGTGTCCACGCTTGCAAGTGCATGCTGGTTAAATGTCTAAGCATGCAACTGGTATTCAAATTTTTCAGATTTTTCCCTCGGCTAAAGGTCTTTGAGCACTTCTTACAGATAACCTTGGCCTGATCATGAGGATTTTGTTCAAAAAAGTGCCACACTGCACTCTTCCTACTTTGGCAGACATTTTGCGGCCTAGCACACTGTGGTCTTTTGACCCTCTGGACAAGCTGTCCAGCAACTCTTTTGATGTTTGGAACCTGTCTTTGGAGTGCTCCGGGCCTGCCAGATAACAGCTGTTGCGATGTCGATGTCTGCTGTGGATGCTCCTCATCTGAGCTATTGGAAGGAGCACCCTCTTCCCCCAATGGATGCCAATCTGGGTCAACAACTGGGTCATCCATCACCTCCTCTTCTATGTCATGTGCACCTTCCTCTGTGTCACCGTGTATGGTGGTATAGTGTGCGGGAAGGGGCACCTGAGTCTCATCAGGGTCAGAATCTGGCTCTGTACACTGCGAGGACAATGTAGTGCTCTGAGTGAATGTACCAGCAGAATCATCCATTAGCGGCTGTGCATCAGTGCACTCCATGTCAGATTCATCTTGGCCTGGGTAATTCACCATTTCACTTGATAATCCAGGCATGGTATGTGAAAACAGCTCCATGGAGTAATCAGTAGTATGGCCTGCGTAATCCTTCAATCTTGGTTGGGGTGAAGGACACAAGGAAAGGTGTGGTTCATGAACTTGAGCCTCCAATGACCACTCAGTGCTTTTACTTTTTACAACTGAAGAAGAGGAGGCGATAGAGCTGGAGGCTGAGTCAGCAATGTAAGACAAAACTTTTTCCTGATGCTCTGGCTTTAAAAGCGGTTTGCCAACTCCTAGAAAACTAAGCGTTCGAGGCCTTATGTAGCCAGACGATGATGCAGGCTCAACACCTCCTGCATTCGGTCCTATTTTGCTCTTGCCACTACCATCAGATCCACCACCAACACCATCATTACCAGCTGCCAACCCCCGCCCAATTCCACTGCCTCTTCCACCAGCCTTCTTCATTTTTGGTAGAAATGTAGACAAAATCCAACAAACTATATAGTGATGTAAAACAAGGTACAAGGTGTCTATAGGACAGGGGAGATTTTGAATTTCTGCAGACACTTGTGGACACTGGACACTTTTGGATTGTGTGAGGCCCAATGAATATCTAAGCGCTATGTGACAGGCTCAATGGCACAGCTGTGACAAAAGTGACGAAAGGATAAGGGAGATTTTGAATTTCTGCAGACACTTGTGGACACTGGACACTTTTGGATTGTGTGAGGCCCAATGAATATCTGAGCGCTATGTGACAGGCTCGATGGCACAGCTGTGACCAAAGTGACTAGAGGATAAGGGAGATTTTGAATTTCAGCAGACACTTGTGGACACTGGACACTTTTGGATTGTGTGAGGCCCAATGAATATCTGAGCGCTATGTGACAGGCTCGATGGCACAGCTGTGACCAAAGTGACTAGAGGATAAGGGAGATTTTGAATCTCTGCACACACTTGTGGACACTGGACACTTTTGGATTGTGTGAGGCCCACTGATATCTGAGCGCTATGTCACAGGCTCGATGGCACAGCTGTGACCAAAGTGACTAGAGGATAAGGGAGATTTTGAATTTCTGCACACACTTGTGGACACTGGACACTTTTGGATTGTGTGAGGCCCAATGAATATCTGAGCGCTATGTGACAGGCTCGATGGCACAGCTGTAACCAAAGTGACTAGAGGATAAGGGAGATTTTGAATTTCTGCACACACTTGTGGACACTGGACACTTTTGGATTGTGTGAGGCCCAATAAATATATATGAGCGCTATGTGACAGGCTCGATGGCACAGCTGTGACCAAAGTGACTAGAGGATAAGGGAGATTTTGAATTTCTGCACACACTTGTGGACACTGGACACTTTTGGATTGTGTGAGGCCCAATGAATATCTGAGCGCTATGTGACAGGCTCGATGGCACAGCTGTGACCAAAGTGACTAGAGGATAAGGGAGATTTTGAATTTCTGCACACACTTGTGGACACTGGACACTTTTGGATTGTGTGAGGCCCAATGAATATCTGAGCGCTATGTGACAGGCTCGATGGCACAGCTGTGACCAAAGTGACTAGAGGATAAGGGAGATTTTGAATCTCTGCACACACTTGTGGACACTGGACACTTTTGGATTGTGTGAGGCCCACTGATATCTGAGCGCTATGTCACAGGCTCGATGGCACAGCTGTGCCTGTGACCAAAGTGACTAGAGGATAAGTGAGATTTTGAATTTCAGCAGACACTTGTGGACACTGGACACTTTTGGATTGTGTGAGGCCCACTGATATCTGAGCGCTATGTGACAGGCTCGATGGCACAGATGTGCCTGTGACCAAAGTGACTAGAGGATAAGTGAGATTTTGAATTTCTGCACACACTTGTGGACACTGGACACTTTTGGATTGTGTGAGGCCCACTGATATCTGAGCGCTATGTCACAGGCTCGATGGCACAGCTGTGCCTGTGACCAAAGTGACTAGAGGATAAGTGAGATTTTGAATTTCAGCAGACACTTGTGGACACTGGACACTTTTGGATTGTGTGAGGCCCAATGAATATCTGAGCGCTATGTGACAGGCTCGATGGCACAGCTGTGACAAAAGTGACGAGAGGATAAGGGAGATTTTGAATTTCTGCAGACACTTGTGGACACTGGACACTTTTGGATTGTATGAGGCCCACTGATATTTGAGCGCTATGTGACAGGCTCGATGGCACAGCTGTGACCAAAGTGACTAGAGGATAAGGGAGATTTTGAATTTCTGCACACACTTGTGGACACAGGACACTTTTGGATTGTGTGAGGCCCAATGAATATCTGAGCGCTATGTGACAGGCTCGATGGCACAGCTGTGACCAAAGTGACTAGAGGATAAGGGAGATTTTGAATTTCTGCACACACTTGTGGACACTGGACACTTTTGGATTGTGTGAGGCCCAATGAATATCTGAGCGCTATGTGACAGGCTCGATGGCACAGCTGTGACCAAAGTGACTAGAGGATAAGGGAGATTTTGAATTTCTGCACACACTTGTGGACACTGGACACTTTTGGATTGTGTGAGGCCCACTGATATCTGAGCGCTATGTGACAGGCTCGATGGCACAGCTGTGACCAAAGTGACTAGAGGATAAGGGAGATTTTGAATTTCTGCACACACTTGTGGACACTGAATACTTTTGGATTGTGTGAGGCCCAATGAATATCACAGCGCTATGTCACAGGCAGAAATTGGCTAGTGTATCACAAACTACAAGGTGTATGTAGAATTGGGCAGAATAGGAATCTCCCTAGAGTGTAGGTCTGTAAGAATGGAACATGTCCTCGTTTTATTCTCACAGAGTGACACACTGATAACTTCACTGTGGCTGTGATAACAGCCGTTACACAGTACTGTGTGAGGAGCGTGCACCACTGTATGGTGTGAAAAAATGCACGCTCAGTACCTCAGCAGGACAAAAAATTGGGATTGATTTTAAAAAAGCAGTTTGCGGAGCAGTGGGTAAACAGCAATGCAGGAATGTCAGGAAGCCTTAGAAGGCAGCCCAACAACCAACACCACTGATACACCACTATATAGCCTCCCCTTGCACTGCACACACAGTGACTGATGTGTTGTACAGGCAAAATCGCTAGCAGCAGAAGCAGTTTTTTTTTCTTCTCAGCAGGACAAAAAAAAAAATTGGGATTGCTTTTAAAAAAGCAGTTTGCGGAGCAGTGGGTAAACAGCAATGCAGGAATGTCAGGAAGCCTTAGAAGGCAGCCCAACAACCAACACCACTGATACACCACTATATAGCCTCCCCTTGCAATGCACACACAGTGACTGGTGTGTTGTACAGGCAAAATCGCTAGCAGCAGAAGCAGTTTTTTTTTCTTCTCAGCAGGACAAAAAAAAAAAAATTGGGATTGCTTTTAAAAAAGCAGTTTGCGGAGCAGTGGGTAAACAGCAATGCAGGAATGTCAGGAAGCCTTAGAAGGCAGCCCAACAACCAACACCACTGATACACCACTATATAGCCTCCCCTTGCACTGCACACACAGTGACTGGTGTGTTGTACAGGCAAAATCGCTAGCAGCAGAAGCAGTTTTTGGTGTCTTCTTCCCTGCCTAACGCTCTCCCTACAAAATCATCATCAGCAGCAGCTCTCCCTATTCTGAGATCAGCATGAGTAACATGGCGGTCGGCGTGCACGCCCTTTTATACCCCCTGTGACGCCCCCCAAAGCAAGCCAATCACTTGCATGCCCTTCTGAAAGATGGTGGTGACCCGTGCCTATGTCATCACGTTGCCCTCAGTGTCCGTGGATCCTGATTGGCTGAAAAAGAGCGCAAAACAAACTTTTGAAACGCGACTTTGGCGCGTAAGTCGCCGACCTCGTGGCTGACCTCATCCTAGGGTCGGGTTTCGTTTCATGAAACCCGACTTTGCCAAAAGTCGGCGACTTTTGAAATTTTTCGACCCGTTTCGCTCAACTCTACTGAAAACCAAGTTTCCTTGATTAATTGAAACTAAATTTTTAAAAAATAAAATTAAAATAAAATTAAAATTAAAATAAATTGGCCTCCTGTAGCAGGCCAAGTAGTTTTAAAAAATTTCAAACCACCATAATTTCACACAAAGCAGGTTAAACTGTGTGGATGACAATAGTCAATTTTTGGAACAAAAAATTTTGTGAACTGTAGCAGGACAATCGGATTTTTAACATTTTAAACCACCATAATTTCAAACAAAGCACGTTAAACTGTATGAATGACAATATAGTCAATATTTAGTTGTAATATCTCCTCTGAACTGCACCTGAACTACAGTAAATGATAAAGTGACTTTCCTTGTCTCCTGCCTTATTACTCCGTGCCTTCTACTTGCATCACAATCTCTAGGGGTCTGCCCTGGTTGGAGAGGGTTTAACATCTGCACTGCCATCACCATCTACTCCCCCTGGGATCATCTGCAGTGCCGGCTATACTACAGTCGGACACTCCAACTGGCGTCACGAATCACTACATAAACTTTATTCCCATTCAATTCTACCCCTTTTACATAACCGACTGAGGCCACGGACCGGGTCACTGCCACTGTGACATCTCCCATTGAAGTTAACAGGCTCGGTACCGAGTATCCCACGGCCTCTGGGGCGCATCAGAAGCAACTTCTATTGATAATTATTTGAGCTATCCTGCATATTTATATTGCTTGGCCAATTTCAGTATCCTTTATGTATGTTGTACGGTTTGATGGAAATATATCTACCCTTCATAGTAATACTGATACTACTCAATTATTGATTACATTTTACCATTACCCTAGGTGTGTCCATACAATCAGTGGAATTAGGGACATACAGGGGTATTGAGGGCCAGATGACTTGTGAGTGGGGGTGCCACTAACGTGCAGGAATAGGGTGTCAGTCTCCACGGACAGGAAGGCTAAGAGTAAAAGGACAATTGGGTATAGAGAGATATTTTCCCTTTAAATTACCTTTTTAATATCTTTCGGTCCTTATTATCTTCAAACTAGAGGGATTTCTAGGGAAATTGACGAACAGATGATAAGTGAGTGGGGGCGCCATTGGCGTACTGTATCTACGGTGCCAACCTCCACGGACAGAAAGGGTGACCAAAGGGGAAAACACTGCCATTAATATCCCCCATTTGCTTGGGTACCTGTTTTTTGATCCTGACAGTGATTGTAATTAAGCATGTATCATATTCTTTACCACTTTATTCACTTTACTTAGATGGGATGCTTTTGGATTGAGAACTATTTTAATATTAATAATAAAATATATTTTTAAGTGGTTAACTATGTAAATTGGAATTGAATTCTACCTGAATTTTAGAAAACCCCGCATTTACCAAAATGCAGATTTTTCGTAATTTTCTTCTTCAAGGATTCAGCATTCTAAACCATAATGTGCCATCAAATGGTTAATAAAATAAAAAGAATCTTTATATTCCTCTCACTAGTCTCCTTTATGGAACTGGCCACATCTTCTGATTCCCACCACTGGAATCTTTGGTACTCTTGCACCACACCTAGTGTTGAGCATTCCGATACCGCAAGTATCGGGTATCGGCCGATACTTGCTGTATCGGAATTCCGATACCGACTTCTGATATTTTTTCAATATCGGAAGTCGGCATCGGAATCGGAAGTTCAAATTGATTGACAGCCTGACGTCATCATGATGCGCGGTGTGTGCGCATCATGATGCGCCGTCATTTCGGGCCTTCCGGGGGTCTCTGCCGGCCTGCCGGGGGGCTGTGCCGGCCTGCCGGGGGGCTGTGTGGACTGCCCGGGGTCTGTACCGGCCTGCCGGGGGGCTGTGCCGGCCTGCCGGTGGTCTGTGCACCCTGTGGGGGTCTGTACCGGCCTGCCGGGGGGCTGTGCCGGCCTGCCGGTGGTCTGTGCACCCTGTGGGGGTCTGTACCGGCCTGCCGGGGGGCTGTGCCGGCCTGCCGGGGGGCTGTGCTGATGTCCGGGGGTCTGTGCAAGCATCGTCCGATGGGACTACAAGTCCCATCTGGCGATGCCTGCTACCATGACAGTGATTGACACATTAGCCAATGATGGGACAGTAGTAGTCCCATCATCCGGCTAATGTGTTAAATGTTAAAAAAAAAAAAAATACTACATACATACTACATGCATGCTACATACATACTACATGCTACATACATACATACTACATACATACTACATATATACTACATATATACTACATGCTACATACATACTACATATATGCTACATACATACTACATATATACTACATGCATGCTACATACATACTACATACATACTACATATATGCTACATACATACTACATGCTACATACATACTACATATATACTACATGCATGCTACATACATACTACATGCTACATACATACTACATATATACTACATACATACCACATACATACTACATACATACTACATACATACTACATGCTACATACATACTACATACATACTACATACATACTACATGCATGCTACATACATACTACATGCTACATACATACTACATATATACTACATGCATGCTACATACATACTACATGCTACATACATACTACATATATACTACATGCATGCTACATACATACTGCATGCTACATGCATGCTACATACATACTACATACATACTACATGCTACATACATACCACATATATACTACATACATACTACATACAATACATTCATACAATACATACATAGACATACAGTACATATAACATAGAGTAACATACTTACCAATACTTGTCACATTGTTCCCCGAAGCCATTGTCTTTTACGGAATAAATATTAACATAACAAACCACAAAAATACTCACCCAGGATCCGAAGCAGTCCACGAGTGTGTCCCACGACGATCTTGGGTAGAGAACTGCAGCATCAGCTGTTGCTGCCGTTCTCTACGGGCTGCAGGAATCCAATGACGGAAGGTAGGTATCCTTCCGCACTGTATTCCTCCGCCACTTAAAAAAAAAAAAAGTCCCTAGTCTCACTTTATGCCATTGCTGCGTGGGAATTTCCCACACAGCAATGGCATAAAGTGAGACTAGGGACTTTTTTTTTTTTTAAGTGGCGGAGGAATACAGTGCGGAAGGATACCTACCTTCCGTCATTGGATTCCTGCAGCCCGTAGAGAACGGCAGCAACAGCTGATGCTGCAGTTCTCTACCCAAGATCGTCGTGGGACACACTCGTGGACTGCTTCGGATCGTGGGTGAGTATTTTTGTGGTTTGTTATGTTAATATTTATTCCGTAAAAGACAATGGCATCGGGGAACAATGTGACAAGTATTGGTAAGTATGTTACTCTATGTTATATGTACTGTATGTCTATGTATGTATTGTATGAATGTATTGTATGTAGTATGTATGTAGTATATATGTGGTATGTATGTAGCATGTAGTATGTATGTAGTATGTATGTAGCATGCATGTAGCATGCAGTATGTATGTAGCATGCATGTAGTATATATGTAGTATGTATGTAGCATGTAGTATGTATGTAGCATGCATGTAGTATATATGTAGTATGTATGTAGCATGTAGTATGTATGTAGCATGCATGTAGTATGTATGTAGTATGTATGTAGTATGTATGTAGCATGTAGTATGTATGTAGTATGTATGTAGTATGTATGTGGTATGTATGTAGTATATATGTAGTATGTATGTAGCATGTAGTATGTATGTAGCATGCATGTAGTATATATGTAGTATGTATGTAGCATGTAGTATGTATGTAGCATATATGTAGTATGTATGTAGTATGTATGTAGCATGCATGTAGTATATATGTAGTATGTATGTAGCATATATGTAGTATGTATGTAGCATGAAGTATATATGTAGTATGCATGTTGCATGCATGTAGTATATATGTAGTATGTATGTTGCATGTAGTATATATGTAGTATGCATGTTGCATGCATGTAGTATATATGTAGTATGTATGTTGCATGTAGTATATATGTAGTATGTATGTTGCATGTAGTATATATGTAGTATGAATGTAGCATGTATGTAGTATGTAGTATGAATGTAGCATGTATGTAGTATGCATGTTGTATGTATGTAGCATGTATGTAGCATGTAATTTTTTTTTATTTTTTTTTACATTCAACACATTAGCCGGATGATGGGACTACTACTGTCCCATCATTGGCTAATGTGTCAATCACTGTCATGGTAGCAGGCATCGCCCGATGGGACTTGTAGTCCCATCGGACGATGCCTGCACAGACCCCCGAAGCCTGCACAGCCCCCCGGCAGGCTGGCACAGCCCCCCGGAGCCTGCACAGCCCCCCGGCAGGCCGGCACAGCCCCCCGGCAGGCCGGCACAGCCCACCGGAGCCTGCACAGCCCCCCTGGCAGGCCGGCACAGCCCCCCCGGCAGGCCGGCACAGACCACCGGAGCCTGCACAGACCCCCTGGCAGGCCGGCACAGCACCCCGAAAGGCCCGTACAGACCCCAGAGAGGCTGTACAAGGAAAAAACAGGATTTTTCTTATTCCGATACCGGAAGTCCCATAGATTTGAATGGGACTTCCGGTATCGGAATCGGCGATACCGATACTTTTTTTAAGATCGGCCGATCCATTCCGATCCGATACTTTGAAGTATCGGACGGTATCGCTCAACTCTAACCACACCAGATTTTTTGGTGTAATGGCACATGAGAGGATTCTGCGCATTCACAACAGGACATCAAAGGTATCATGACATCAAAATGTGCACCCTTGTTCTCCCGTACACCATTGATCTCTTGTGTATTGGCGCAGAAACCTTCCAGTCACCATTACACTCAGAAGTCCAGTGCAGCGTGTGGGGACTAAAGATTCCAGTGGCGGGAACTGGAAGATGTGGCAAGGACCAAACAGATTCCAAAGGCGGTGAGTAACGATGGGGCCAGATAGGTAAGCGGTGATTTTTTTATTATTTTCCATGCTACCCTTATTATTTTGTGTAAGTCTTGTAAAGCAAACATAACCTTATTAAGTCCAAGTGGCTTCAACCTATCTGACTAGGTGTAAAGCGTCTCTTCAGATCAGCATAAAAAGGGATATTAAATTTGCGCAGAATAACTTCTCCATAAATTGAATTTCCTGAAAAAACCAAGTAAGAAAGAAATTTTGAACTTTACCTGATCCACTCATCTCTAATGAAGATAGACAATATTGGATAGGGCAGGGGCACAATTTCCAGAGCACACTGTGATAGCCAGTAGCACTATACTCATTTGGGGGAATATTTTCAGGACACACTGAGTATTCATAATCAGAACAGCCAATGATTGCTGTTCTCTGTGAATCAATCTATGCAGGCAAGCTGAAGGGAAGGAGGGCCTCGACGATTAGAAATATGGATAGAGAGTAGTGATGAGCGAGCATACTCATTGCTCGGGTTTTCCCGAGCAAGATCGGGTGTCCTCCGATTATTTTGGCGTGCTCGGAGATTTAGTTTTCGTCGCCTCAGCTGCATGATTTACGGCTGCTGAACAGCCTGAATACACATGGGAATTCCCTAACAAACAGGCATTCCTCACATGTATTCAGGCTGTCCAGCAGCCACAAATCATACAGCTGCATCGACAGAAACTAAATCTCCAAGCATGACAAAATACTTGGAGGCCACCCGAGCAACGAGTATACTCGCTCATCATCAATAGAGAGGCATTGGATCAGAGCCAGGGCCAACATTCTGTCTATTTGTTCCATTTAGAGAAACACACATTGGAAATCATGTGCAAAAAGGATTCATTGCATTAAAGATGCAAAATGAAATCCGCAGCTCTCAATGATTTTGGTGGAGTCCATCTGGTTTCGATTTTATGTCAGTGTTTAGGTCTGGATACAAAATATTTTCTTTCATTCTGAAAACAGCCATAACCAAACTAGCACAACCAACCTACAACTACATGCCATTGCAGCATGTTCATCTCTCCTCAAGAACCTACATGTAGCTACTTCACAATTTAGCATTTTAGGATTACGGAATTTAGCGTACTTTGCATTTTTGTTGAATCATGTCTACAATTTCAGTCTGAAACTGCAGTGTATTGTTAAATATGCCATTGGTTACCATCACTTAACTTCATTTCACACCTCAGGCTGTGTTTGCCTTACAAAGCTTAAAAGATTAAAGCTCTTATCTCTAAAATCCTATCCCAATATGTAGTAGGTGTAATAATGATAAGATTAGCGAATACCTCCAATTAGAAATGTAGTAAAGTTCTCCTGATAACCTATGTCACTTACCTCATGTGCAGGCATTGCAGTAGCTCAGGTAATCATGGTTACGACCACTAATAACTAACTAAAAGCCCTTTTACATTTAGCGATGCACCAGCAATCCCGACCACGATACGACCCGGTCAGGATCGCTGGTGCATCGCTAAATGATCGCTAGTGAGCTGCCACACAGGCAGATCTCACAGCGATGCAGCAGCGATACAGCGGACGATACTTACCTTTCAGACGCGGCGATCCTGACATCCTCCCGCCCGCCTCCACACGTCGCTCGTCGGCACCACAGGAAGCCCAGCAGGAAGCGCCCGACGACAAATGGAGCCGGCCGATCTCGCGCGATCAGCGACAGACAGCAGGGGAGCCGGTCGGAGGTAAGTATCACAGTATCATAGCAATATCGCTAGCAATATCGTTATAACGTCACAAAATCAGTGACGCTATAGCGATATTGCTAGCGATATCGCAATGTGTAAAATCCCCTTAACTCTCACTATATGAGTGGACTTAACTATAGATACATAAGCTACAACAATGCCCTACACATGGGGTAAGCGACATAGAGAATCAGAAAAATATAATAATTACTACACCTACTAATTTTAAATAGGAACTTGGAGATGGTAATAACCTTTTACATTCAATATTGTCCTACTAGAATTCAGAGTGTTATGCTTCTATTTTCCAGGCTTTTAGAGACTTTTCAGTATAATGATTTGCAGCTAATTTATTCAATGCAGAATTGTATTATCTACTCGTACTGTACTTACATACAGTATTAGGACACTCGTAAGATGTTCACTAGGATGCTCTGTAGGCACTATATTGAAATACCCGGCTAGAAATAAGGCATCATATGCATCTTCTCAAGTGCAATTTGTGAGTTAGTACAGAAATTGCTGATGGGCACCAATTTTTTGGGGGGTTGTGAGTATGAAAATTAAGCCTCCCCATAGAACTTAAATTTTTAAAAAAATGATTAATCAGCTGATCGATTGTCTGGCAGCTATCTCGACCAACTCTCCCATGCACAGGAGCGTACAGTACGTTCTTTCCTATGAAAGTGCCACTGCCAGACATCTCTGGCAACAACTTATCTCTTTAAGAGCAAAAAGATCGGCAGTCCAAAATCAGACATGCTGGATCCTTATCTTCCCTGACATCAGTTCTCCTTGGCCGCCATACCTATTAGACTGTCATCAGAACCTGTCGATATCGGGGGGTTCGAGCAATGTTAGTCTAATGTATATTGGGCCTTTATTGTGAATCCATACAGAGATGGGCATTCTATCAGACCACCTATAGTATATTTTCATGATAGTGAAGCCTTATGAATGACTGGATTGTGCCTACAGACCAGACATGATGACTATTTGCAAATAAGGACACTTTACGGAGAATTTTCCAGCCTCAAGGAAGCAAATGAGGTTAGCCTTATCTGCATAAATCATTTATTACAATCACAACAAAAAAACAAGAGATACAGCACAGAGTGACCTTAATTTCAGTGGGCACGTCTAAATAAGGATTAATCGCCATGATTATGGTACCAAAGTTTGTTGAAATTGGAAACAACAAATAGCCATAAAGGCTTGTACTTGAGGAAATGCGATGGATTTATGATTCTTTTTCACACAGCTGTTTCATGCTGGTAGGAGAGGTAGTGGGGTGTGAAGGAGGTGGGAGACCTATTAGCATAGACAGATCTAGGGGCACAGAATCGGTCAGAAGAATGAGAGAGATAGAAGGGATTTCAGAGCAAATGGTATTGAATAATTAAAAAAACAAAGACTGTTTGCGGCCTGGGCAATGAATTTCTAGAACAGTAGAGATGCAAATATGGCACTTGAGCATTAATTTTCACAACGAGGAATTTATTTTGGCCCTATGAATAAAATCCGAGTTTCCTTAATGAATGCTATTCCTTGCCAAGGAATGGGTGTAAGGAGTTAAATCTATCCAATATACCCAGTATTATACTGTAAACCAAAGGCAGGCCTCAGGTGCACTCTTTCCACATGAGCAAGATATGGAAAGACTATGCACACTGTCTGTCTGTCCTTTTTGTTCATATATATTTAGTATTTATTTACAAGCTAGATTTTTTTTTCCCTCGGAGTGAAGCCAGGCATATAGAGAAATCCTTAAGATGCTATAAAGCCGTTGAGGTATAAAATGGAAAGTGCTTAGGCTGCCTGTACAGAAATATCTCACAGCGCGGTAGAGGAAGTCACGGACGCCGGGCACTGTAAATCTCAGGGAGTTTAGCTTGTTTGTTTACACCATGACGATGATCTAAAGAGAGGGAGAGTGTGAAAGTCTTTCAATAAACCCTAATACTGGCCTGCCCCCCTACCTTTCCTACACAGATTAGCTTTGCGCACTTCATCAAACTAAATCGTTTAAAAAATAAAAATAAAAAAAAATCACCCCCCCCCAAAAAAAAACTAAAACTAAAAATGTATTTTTATTCCTCCAGCCTTTAACGCTCGGATGTGCTTGTGCATTGAATGCAAAGCATATTTCTAACATACAGCAGGTACCGGCTCGTTCAAGTTCGTTGGTATTCGATGAAGTCTCAAGTTAAGGCCTCTGATTATCTATATGCCACACAGGAGACTGCACAGCCACACTGCTGCTTTACCTCTCACTTGTCTGAAGTGTGAAGCACCGGCCCTTGAATGAAGACCCAAAAGCCCACTAAATCTAGTGTTTTTCTCCTCTAACAAGCGTGAAGAAAATTTAGAAACTGGCTGCTTTCCGTTAACAATTACCAGGCTGAGCACAGGACTCTCTACATTAGTTCCTAAACTGAAACAATGGCATTGTGCAAATTCATATGCTGCTTAAATGTCTGTGCAGAAGACATACAGGTCTCGCTCTCTTTTTCTTTTTATGACATCGTTGGCTATTGTTCAGTGCAAATATTTACCTACCAAGGATTGGCAAAAGAATTCTTCACCATAGCATTTATAGTTTATCAGTAGAGTTGAGCGACTTTGGTCGGATCGGGTTTCGTGAAACCCGAATGAAACAAAATAAGTTTCAGATGAAACTCGTCCGACTAGAGCAAAAAAAGTCGGAGTTTCGTCCGACTTTTATTTCCCATTGACTTGCATTGGGGTCGGGTTTCAGACGAAACTCCGACTTTGTTTTGCTCTAGTCGGACGAGTTTCATCTGAAACTTATTTTGTTTCATTCGGGTTTCACGAAACCCGATCCGACCAAAGTCGCTCAACTCTATTTATCAGTAGATCCACCCAGTACTACTCAACTATGGAGGAAGCAAACCTTTCAGAAAGCATCCAGCTATAACACCAAATACCATTTATCTAAATATTCTTTTATTACAAGGATGTTGCAGATTATAACAATTCCACAATTATGGATGACTGTCTACTGATTGCCAAAAAATAAAATCTTAATTTACTAACACAATTATTATGCAAAGTTTATTTAAGGACCGGGCGATTTAACATTTTTGCTCCCCTTATTCCAAGAGCCATAACGTTTTTACTTATCCATCAACATTGCATGTGAGGATTTGTTTTTTATGGGACGAGTTTTTTTTTTGAATCACACCATCAATTTTATCATGTGATGTAACTGAAAGCGGGAAAACAAGGTGGCAAAATAGCTAAAAAAAACAGTTCCGCAATTGTTTTTTGCTTTGTTTTTTTTTTTTTCATTTCCAGCATTTATTTAGCAGTAAAAATGACCTGACACTATGATTCACCAAGTTGTTACTATAACGCAGATACCAAAAACATAAAGGTTTTGCTTATGTGGTGAAAAAATTCAAAAATTAGTGAAGTAAACAAAATTTGCATGTGACGTCATTTTCCGAGAGCCGTAACATTCTATCTTCTTTGGGATATGGTAACGTCATTTTCCGAGACCTTTAACATTCTAAATTTTTTGAGATATGAAGCTGTGTGAAAGCTTTATTTTGAGCGCAAAGAGCCAATGTTTTTATTGATATCATATTAGAGTAAATACAATGTTTTGACCGCCTCTTATTATATTTTTTTGTATTGTTGAAATTCTGGCATTGAGACTTTTTTCTACCGATTGGATTAATTTATTTTATATTTTGATAGAATGTACTTTTACAAATGCAGCAATATTGAATATGTATATTTTTTATTTCTTAATTTTTAATTTGGCAAAATGCTGGGTTATTTGAATTTTTATATTTTTTATCTTTTTTAAATATTTTTTGTTTACTTTTTACTTTGCTTATTAGTTCCTTTAGGGGACTTTAAACTTTGATTGTCTGATTGCTTCATATATACTCAGAAATACCATAGTATTGCAAAAATCACAGTCTCCTATGAACAGTAGCTGTAGGCAGCAGACTCCTAGTCCTCATGGCAACCTATTTATATGAGCATGTAGCTATTTCAAAGACAAGTCCATCAATAAGTTACATGACCAGTCCTTCTGTTACTAAGAAATTAGCATTAGAATTGTTATGTAAATGAGGTGTTAGATTTGAAGCCTTTGTCTTTGGCTGACTGACTTTGCATAGGGGTTGTCAGTCAAGAAGGAGAAGGTGTCGCGAGGCAGGAAACAGAGCTGGAGTGACAAAAGCTTCTGATCTACCATAACCATTTCTATCAATTCAAACACTGATTCCCAGTCATGGAGGAACAGACTATCTAGGTATAGTAGGCTAGTTTCACATTAGCGTTTTTTTGTGCAGCGCATCGTGCACATAAAAAACGCAAAGAAAAACGCAAAACAAACGCGCGTTTTTTTTCGTCATGATGCGTCAAAATAACGCAGCGTTACTTGCGTTTTACATTCGTTTTTGCATGCGGTTGCGTTTTTTATGCGCATGCGTTTTTAGGTGTGACATTTCACAATAGAAAAATCCTTGAACACCAATGGGTCACCAGTGGGCGTGTGTCATTGGAATGTTTTATAGACCCTGTACTGCTGAATTCATCAGATTTTGCTGCTGTTTCCGGTGTCAAGATGGACCTGCGTCTGGATAATTTCCGCTTCAAGCTGGATCTTGACATCGCGCTGTCTCAGGCGTATGCCTTTTGTTGCCAGCAAGAAAGGGAGAGGGAGAGACAGCAGAGACGGCAGCGGCGTCGGTTTTGGAGGCATCCAATCATCGAACTCCGGGCAAGCCGTGGAGCATATCACACGCTGTACAGCGAGCTACAGGAAAACCCGGAGAAATTTGCTGACTATACACGGATGTCCCAGGAAAGCTTCCTTGACTTGCTGGGTATGGTTGAAGGAAACATCCGGAGACGGGACACTCAGCTCCGGCGTGCCATTCCTCCCGAAGAAAGGCTCCTTGTCACCTTACGGTATGTATGTTGTTATGTTTGCATAATTTTTTTGGCTTTTTCCATTTTTTTTTTTTGGTCCCAAAAATTAGGTTTTTTTTTGGCTATTGAATTTTAACATTATTTTTGGGAAATTGCTTTTTTGCATAATGGTTTTTCTTCTGTCATGTACTAATCCCATTTTTTTTTTTTATCCAAAAAATTAGGGTTTTTTTGGCTATTGAATTTTAACATTATTTTTGGGAAATTGCTTTTTTGCATAATGGTTTTTCTTCTGGCATGTACTAATCCCAAGCCTTTATAAAATGTTTTTTTGCTATGTTGTATTAAAAAAACATGCAAAATAGTTAGGCCATGTACTTTTTTATTTTCAGTGTTTTTAGTAATACCCAAGACAGAAATATAATTATTTTTTCTTTTTATGTTTGGCAGGTTCCTGGCAACTGGAGAGAGTCTTTCATCCCTGCATTTCCAGTACCGGCTGGGAATCTCTACTTTATCCGGGATTGTTGCCGACACCTGCAGGGCTCTGTGGGATGTTCTGTGTCCGGAGTTTCTGCCATTGCCCACTGCCGAAAAGTGGCTTCAAATATCAGAGAAATTCTGGGCAGTCTGCAATTTCCCGAACTGCCTAGGAGCGGTGGACGGGAAGCACATCCGCATCACAAAACCCGCAAGAAGTGGCTCCGAGTACTACAACTACAAGAAGTACTTTTCCACAGTCCTAATGGCCATTGCGGATGCAGACTGCCGGTTTGTGGCGGTGGACATAGGGGCATTCGGACGGGGCAACGATTCACAGACTTTTAAGAACTCTGATATGGGCTGGAGGTTGTACGGCAACCATTTCAATTTTCCACTGGCACGGCCTCTTCCCCAAACCCAAACTCCACCACTGCCATTTGTAGTGGTTGGGGATGAGGCATTTCAGATGTGCCCAAACCTGCTGAAGCCGTACTCCAGCCGTGACTTGGACCACCGCAAGAAAATTTTCAACTACAGGCTTACGAGGGCTCGCAGAACTGTAGAGTGCGCCTTTGGCATTCTAGTGTCCAGATGGTGAATTCTCAGCACCGCCATCAATCTCAAAATGGAAACAGTGGATGAGGTGGTGAAGGCATGCGTGGTTCTGCACAATTTTGTTATGGCAAAGGAGCGGCCGAACTTTGACATGGATGAGCCTGCTGCCAACCCTTTGCCAGATTTTACTCAGCATCCTCTTCGGTCCTCAGTCGAAGTTGCCCAAATGAGGGACCAATTTGCGGACTTCTTTTTATCCGATGTTGGTCGAGTAGCATGGCAGGATCAAATGGTTTAATAGTTTTGTTGTTTGTTAAAAATAAAATACATGGTTTTTTATACCTGTACCCAGTGTACTGTGTCTTAATAAACTCCACTACTCACCTGCCCAGGTTAAAGTGAAGAAAGGGAAACCACCATAAAAAAAAATATATATATATATATATATATATATATTTATATATACATATATATATATATTTATATATATATATATATATATATAAATATATATATATTTATATATATATATTTATATAAATATATATATATATATTTATATAAATATATATATATATTTATATAAATATATATATATTTATATATATAAATATATAAATAAATATATAAAAATATATATATATATATATTTATATATATATATATATATATTTATATATATATATATTTATATATTTATATATATATATATATATATATTTATATATTTATATATATAAATTTATATATATATATATATATATATATATAATTTATTTATTTTTTTTGGTGGTTTCCCTTTCTTTACTTTATACCGGATGGTCAGCCATCCAACTCTGAAAGGGATACTATATTTCATTTTTTATATATATATATATATATATATATATATATATATATATAAAAAAAAAATGAAATATAGTATCCCTTTCAGAGTTGGATGGCTGACCATCCGGTATAAACTAAAGAAAAACAAACCATAGTGTACTGCGCAGTGTGTGCAGGCGGCGAAAGACACAATAACCAAACATTATTTTGAAATAAAAATATAACATTTATTTTACTTATTTTTTAGTTGGTGGAAACTGGGGGGTGTGGAGGGATGAGGAACGGCTTTGGGTGGAGTAAGGGGTTCTAGGGGAAGGAGGAACCAAAGAAGTGGGGGAAGGGAGCCGAGGCAAGGAAAGTTGTGAAGTGGGAGGTGAGGGAGGAGGGAGGGTAAGAGTCCTCCTCTTTGTTTTTTTATGACGGTGGCCCGTCGTCTTGCTCCTGTCCTCGCTAGAGCCTGAGGACTGGCTAGACCTCGGGGACCACCTTGAGCCTCTGGACCGCCTTGAGCCTCTGGACCGCCTTGAGCCTCTGGAACGCCTGGAGGCTGTGGACTGGCTGGAGCTGGGGGACTGCCTGGCGCTTGTGGACCGCCTGCCAGGATCTTGTACCTGCTGTGGCATGCTGGTGGTGGTGGATGTCCTGGCAGGGGCCGTAAATATTGAATGCGGGTCCCCCAGCTGATGCTGCTCCGAGGTGGTGGTGCTGGTGGTGGTGGCGGTCCATGCAGGCGTGGTGGCTGTGGCGGTCCATACCGGGGTGGTCCTCCCGCTGGTGGTGGTGGTGGCGGCGCTACAGGCAGGGGTGGTGACGACGGGCCATCCAGTGGTGGTGGCGGCAGCAGTGGTGGGCCAGGCAGGAGCAGCGCTTGGCATGGTGTTGGCGGGTAAGTGTCCAGCTGCACTCGGACTTGGGGCGGTATATTGGTGTCCGGCGAGGCTTGGAAGTGTGGTGGCTGTGCAGTGATATGCAGCAGAAGTAGGTAATGCTGTAAAACGAGTCAGGGGTGGCACCGGTGGAAATGCCACCGCTGACTGCTGCATAATCCTACTCTGCTGCATAGCCTGCATAAAAGCATTGTTGCAGGCCTGCATGACAGTCAACTGGAGGTCAGGGGTAAGGTGTTCCGCCGTGTCCCGAGCTATTTGGGTATAAAAATGATGCGCTGGTCTGGCGAGGTCGACTTCCAGGCGCTCAAGGCGACCCTCGATAGACTTGTAGCGTTGGTCCAAAAGGAGGAAACCACTCTCAAGTCTATCGGAGAGTGCCTTGAGGCTACTCTGAAAGACCGAGCTCAATTCAACGAACTCGGGCATGAGAGGCCTGTCCGAGGTCCTCTGCCGCTGCTGGCGGGAAGTGCCCGCAAAACCAGTGGCAGAGACCTGGGACAGGGGAACACCTGAGCGACCAGCTTCCTGGTCTCCAGATGACTGTGGTGCAGACCTGCAAGGTGCTTCCTCGCTGATGGATGGCTGGGAGGGGTCTGGGGCAGCTTGATGAAGGACCGCTTCGGGCCCAGGTTGCAGGGTGCTGCTCCAGGTGCTGTGAAAAGAAAAGAAAGAAATTACTACCATAAATTAACAATCGCCAACTCCTGTGGAATAGAAAAGCACAGAATAAAACACAATACAACTAGAAAATACTTACGTTCGGGAGGCAAGGACCGGTCTTAAAAATGCCAAGGCACGATGGTATCTGTACTTCGTGCCGGTCCTTGCCGCAGCACCACTGCGAACCTGATTCTCCTGACGGATATCCCTGTTGAAGCGGTCCTTCATCGAGCACCAACGGGTTCTGACTTTGTTCACTGTGGTGGAAAAAAAAAAAAGAAAAAAAGTAAGACTATGCACTGGAGGCTGTGATCATCCAACTGTGTGTGATGATAGAAACTCCATGGAGTTAATAGCATCACACACAGTTGGGTGATCCCGGCCAAGATCACTGCTGCATCACACTGCATTTAAATACTTACGAAAATCCTTGCGGACCCGGGGAGAGGCGTTGTCCCAGCCATCCATCAGCGATGCGGCCACCTCGTTCCAGAGCCGCCGGATCCCCACGTTGTCCGAGTGCAGTTGGTGACAGGTGTCCCACAACGGGACTCGCTCCTGGACTAGACGGATGAGCTCGTCGTTGTCCAGGGCGAGGTCCTCCTCCCGCTGTGGAGCCTAGAAAAGAAAGACAAACATTAATCTTTGAAAGATTTTAAAATAAAAAATCTCGAAAACTAGCTGAAGAGCCCGGCACTGCCCGGGCATAGTAACTAACTGTGGTTAGTTATAGAAAATTATAATTATCCTCCATCCCATAGTCCCGTGCCCATATACCATCATACATATCCTCCATCCCATAGTCCTGTGCCCATATACCCATCATACATATTCGCCATCCCATAGTCCTGTGCCCATATACCCATCATACATATTCGCCATCCCATAGTCCTGTGCCCATATACCCATCATACATATTCGCCATCCCATAGTCCTGTGCCCATATACCCGTCATACATATCCTCCATCCCATAGTCCCGTGCCCATATACCATCATACATATCCTCCATCCCATAGTCCCATGCCCATATACCCATCATATATATCCTCCATCCCATAGTCCCGTGCTCATATACCATCATACATATCCGCCATCCCATAGTCCCGTGCCCATATACCGAAACAAACAAACATACACACACACACACATATACACATACACACATACACACTTTGAGCTTTAGATATTGATACACAAGCCATGAAAAAATTTTTTGTTTTAAATGAAAATAAATGCAAAAAAAAGCAACAAACATCGAAAAAAACAACCATGAAAATTAAAAAAAAAAACTTTAAAAAATACCAAAAAAAAAAAAATAAACCAGCCTAGAAAATAAGTAAAAAAAAAAAAACAGTCCGTCTGTACTTACATCACGTCTTCCCGCCCGCACTTGGCCTTGCTGCTCCTGCCGTTCCTCCGGTGGTGGTGGCGTGATGGAGGATGAGGTCTGAAAATTAAACCAAAAAAATTAACCACATGTGTTTATTTTTTCCAATCCATACGGAAGCATGGTACTCACTTCTTCTGCCTCTTGCCCTGTCCCGGGGACATATTCCTCACCAGATGAAGACATGCTGCAATAAAAAAAAAAAGAGACATAAGTACTATAGAAATGTATTGAAATTTCAGCCAGACATTAGGTTTTTCATACTTACATTGGTGCAGCTTGTGCTGTGTGTCCACTCGTGAGCAATCCTTAAAGTATTGTGGAATCCCAGTGCCCACACCATTTTATCACCTTGGTTTAATTTTTTTTTTTACTGTCTAGACCACATTTCAGTCGTGTTTATCTTAAAAACGCATGTGCATAAAAACGCAAGCGTGCGCAAGACCATGCGCACGTATGCGCTCCCATAGGCTCCAATGTGGAGTTTTTGCGCATTCCGTGCGCAAGCGTGCGCATGCGTTTTTTTAACGAGACAGGGCGGAACCAAAAATGCAACATGTTGCGTCTGGCGCGCCTGGCGCAAAAGACAAAAAACCGCATGCGCACGAAAGCGCAAGTATGCGCAAAACCATGCGCACGTCATGTTAAGTATAGGTGCGCAGTGCACATGCGCACGGGTGCGCACGATGCGCTGCGCACAAAAGCGCTAATGTGAAACCAGCCGTAAAGGTATTTCTGGACTTGACTTTTAAAGTGCTATATGGGTATATAAATACTTTGGGGGTGAAATCCTGCTGTCAGATTCCCTTTAAATTACTGTCTTTTCCCATTGGTCTTCCATGTTTGATCTGATATTTTTACTTATTATATTCCATAGTTGTACAAAATCGGTAGAATATCTGCTGCCTTTCTGTGCTAATTTGAGGGAGAACTATTTGCAATATCAATGGTAGCACAAGCCTTTAAAAAACAATTTAAAAAAGGCAGCAAAAACAACAAATTTTGTAAGAATGTGTTAAAGAAAGAACAATTGCTTGTTAATTTTCCACACCTTTCTTTGTCATACACCCAGGTGACTGATTCAACCAATCACTGGCCTGAATGGTCTTGTGTCATACCAGTAGACATTTTCTCTGAGTAAGTGATTGTCTGCAGCAATCAAGAGCAAGATCAAAGTAAGCAAAGACCAGTACAGGTCCCCAGTGAGACAGCTCAGAAGTAGCAAGGTATTTACAAAGCAAATATTTTTATTATTTTTTTATTTTTTTTATTTTTTTACAATTCTTGTGCGGATATAGCAATTGATCTGCCTGGAAGTCCTCGTGTGGAGGAACAGGTGACTCAGGACCCCAAATCTGGTGATCAGGTATGTGCACACAGTCCTTAAATTTTAAAAATAAATTCTTATCTAAACCATGGTAAAATGTGATTTTTTTTACAGCTGCAAAAGAAATATACCTTTAAAGTAAAGGGAAAATGTATTTTCAGACTTAAAAAAAAACAAAAAAAACAGGTTGCCATCTGTGACAGAAACATGGTGGTATGGTCCAGGAAGTAATATGGTTCAAGCAACATATCATTTTCTCCGTCATGGATAAAAAAAAACGTGATCTTAAGCACAAATATTCATCATTGAACAAACAGATGTTATTACTTGGAGATTTAATTTAAAAATAATAAAATGGCAATTGTTTCTTGGGTCAATAATATTGATTGTGAAAAATAACTAAGGACATTTTTTATATTTGTTAATGGAAAGTCTACAATTTGCTTACTATACATATACAACCTCTTGTATTTCTTTTAATTTTAGAACAACAACCTACATAAGGATGATTATTTTTACAATGCTTTAAAGATGAATAGAGTGAAATATCCCAATTTCCCAAGGCTCTGTTCTAGGACCCCTACTCTTTTCAATCTATGCACTTGGCCTGGGGCAACTCATAAAGTCCCATAGATTCCAGTACCACCTTTAGGCTGAAAACAATCAGATCTACCTCTCTGGCCCAAACATCACCTCTCTGCTGTCCAGAATCCCGGAGTATCTATCAGCCATATCCTCCTTCTTCTCCTCTCACTTCCTCAAACTCAATGTGGACAAATCTGAACTCATCATCTTTCCTCCATCTCACAGATCTCCCTTACCTGATCTATCCATCGCAATTAACGACATCACGTTTTCCCCCATACCGGAAGTCCGCTGCCTCGGAGTAACCCTTGACTCTGCCCTGTCCTTCAAACCACACATCCAAGCTCTTTCCACCTCCTGTCGTCTCCAGCTCAAAAATATCTCCAGAATCTCTCCTTTCCTCAACCCTCAATCTACTAAAATGCTTGTGCATGTCCTTATCATCTCCTACCTCGACTACTGCAACATCCTTTTCTGTGACCTCCATGCTAACACTATCGCACCTCTCTAGTCCAACCTTAACTCTGCTGCGGGACTAATTCATCTCTCTCCTCGCTACTCCTCCTTTTCTCCCCTCTGCAAATCTCTTCACTGGCTCCCATTCCCTCAGCGTATCCAGTTCAAATTACTAATTCTGACCTACAAAGCCATCCATAACTTGTCTCCTCCATATATCTATATATCTCTAGACTAATCTCCCAATATCTTCCCTCATGTAATCTCCAGTCCTCCCAAGACTTCCTTCTCTCCTCCACACTTATTCGCTCCTCACCTAACCGCCTCCAAGACATCTCCCAGATATCCCCCATCCTCTGAAATTCTGTGCCCCAACATGTCTAGCTATCAAACACCTTCAGATCCTTCAAATGGAACCTGAAAACCCACCTCTTTCAGAAAGCTTACAGCCCGCAATGACCCCGCTGCCACCTCACCACTACCGGAGCTACCGCCTCACGATCACCGGAGCTTCTGCAACCCCTCCAACCTACTGTCTCCTTCCCCACCATCTTGTAGAATGTAAGCCCACAAGGGCAGGGTCCTCTCCCCTCTGTATCAGTCTGTTATTGTTCGTTTGTTTATTGCAAGTAATATCTATAAGGCCAGGTTTATACTGCATTAATGCAGTCTGTTCAACGAATAGCATTGACGGACTGCTTAACACTATAGCATAATGCAATTGTGTTATGCTATACCGCTAGTGCAGATGCTTCATCTGCGCTAGCAGTGACGGACCCTCGGACGCTGCAGACCGTGTCCGAGGTTCCGTCACAGAATGACGGCATATAGCTAGCGCATGCCACAATTTTTGGGTGTAAAATAAACTCACTTAAACCATATACATTTTTTTAGCCACTTCCTTGTGGCTAAATTGATGTATGTTATGGAAATAGATAGACTTGACATGGGATAAAGAAAATGCAGCCAAAAAAATTGTAATAAATGCTAAATCTTTGTATACGTCTCTCCCATTTGCAAATAATTTGGCTAAACTCTTTCAATGCACACAGTGGTATAATATTGAAATACTTTATGTAATATTGCAGCACATCTTCTTACTTGAAAATAGAATCTTTATTGAGAAATCGTCATTAAAAATCCAAAGCAGGATACAGGTTAAAAAACCATGGTGAAGAAAGATATTTACGCGTTTCGACTCAACAGAGTCTTACTCATAAAAACCACATTCTAAAAATTCCCATCCATATATCCTGCGCTAGGAACTGAAGACAAATCAGTATACACCTGCTGAATTAACTCAATGTGAACCGCTAATAAACTCAAGAGATCATATGCTTGCAAAGAGTACCATCAAACCATCTATATATAAAGGCAACCAACCCAGTATATATTATAAACAGAATTGTAACGTATGAGACCCAAACAAAAAGAGAAAAAAAATTAAAAAAAAAAAAATTTTTTAAATAAATAAATGAAAAAAATATATTTTTTTCAATATAAAAAACTTAGATCATTTTTCAAATTTAAACCACCAAGCATTCTTGTCTGCAAACACAGAATCCATTTCGCATCACATTGTATTTTTGTGACATTTCCTAGCACCTTCAGCAAAGAACTGCCTCCAACGTGACAAATAAAAAAGTGAGCTGAATATATTCATTTTTGTTCATGTAATATTGGTATGACAAACTTTAAAGTTATATTTCTTGTATATAATTTACTAATGTGGTCTTAGAACATCTTTCTTCTCTATTGAAATTTTTTTATCAAATGAAAAGAGTTTAAAAATGCTTTCAACATAAGTCACATGGACCGTTTCTGTTTTTGGTGTGTATTTTTGGGTTCAGAACACCTACAATATGCTTACTCTACAGACATGGTCCCCAACCTTTCTTAATTGGAAAGCCATATTCAACTGTGAGAAATAATCTCGAGCCACATCCGCTGCTGATGATGACAGCCAAAGTTTTTCCACAAAAAGTGCACTGAGACCTTGTGCCCCCATCCCATATAGGTTGTATAATTACAAGGATTCCAACTTTGCCCCATCACTTTTCCCCATCTGGTATTCTTGTGTCAAGCCCAATCACCACACTCTTTCATCTATCTTCAAGTCCTCCTCTATCTAACAGTATCATCCTATCTGCAGCTTAATATATCCCTGCAAGTATATGCACATCCACATTTCCTCTTCTATGCAGGGCTATTCATAAAAGTCACCATCTGGAGACCTTCTCTTTATAACTGGTTGCTAGAGCTGGTGCTTATGCACTAAGCCTTTCAGACAGTCATGAGTGAAACCTCTTGGACCCTCAAACAACATGTAACTTCTGATGCCACATGTTGGGAGCCCTGATCTAGAGTATCTTGCATTGAATAATTGCTGCAGGGGGTCAAAAAAAAATCCAAACTAACACTATATTAGAAAGAGCTAAAAAATCATTTGTTAAAATCTGACCAAACGCAATTTTTTTTGACTGTATGATGTGGCTACCGAAATTGAAAGATGAATGCATATAACTACCAAATATTTATAGTAAAAAAAAATCCCAGAACTGTTAGTAGATGACTTTGTTTAACCCCTTCACTACCAAGGGTGGTTTGCACGTTAACTACCGGGCCAATTTTTACAATTCTGACCACTGTACCTTTATGAGGTCATAACTCTGGAACGCTTATATGGATCCCGGTGATTCTGACATTGTTTTCTCGTGACATATTGTACTTCATGTTAGTGGTAAAATTGCATTCAAATAACTTGCGTTTATTTGTGAAAAAAACGGAAATTTGGCGAAAATTTTGAAAATTTCGCAATTTTCCAACTTTGAATTTTTATGCCCTTAAATCACAGCGATACGGCACACAAAAAACTTAATACATAACATTTCCCACATGTTTACTTTACATCAGCACAGTTTTGGAACCAAAATTTTTTTTTGTTAGGAAGTTATAAGGGTTAAAAATTGACCAGCGATTTCTCATTTTTGCAACACCATTTTATTTTTAGGGACCACTTCACATTTGAAGCCACTTTGAGGGGTCTATATGATAGAAAATACCCAAAAGTGACACCATTCTAAAAACTGCACCCCTTAAGGTGCTTAAAACCACATTCAAGAAGTTTATTAACCCTTTAGGTGCGTCACAGGAATTTTTTGAATATTAAAAAAAAAATGAACATTTAACTTTTTTTCACAAAAAAAATACTTCAGGTTCAATTTTCTTTATTTTACCAAGGGTAACAGGAGAAATTGGACTGCAAGACTTATTGTGCAATTTGTCCTGAGTACGCTGATACCTGATATGTGGGGGGGAACCACTGTTTCGGCGCATGGCAGAGCTCAGAATGGAAGGAGCGCCGTTTGACTTTTTCAATGCAAAATTGGCTGGAATTCAGATCGGGCGCCATGTCACGTTTGGCGAGCCCCTGATGTACCTAAACAGTGGAAACCCCCCCAAGTGACCCCATTTTGGAAACTAGACCCCCCAAGGAACTTATCTAGATATGTGGTGAGAACTTTGAACCCACAAGGGCTTCACAGAAGTTTATAACGTACAGCGGTACAATTAAAAAATCATATTTTTTCCACAAAAATGATCTTTTCACCCCCAATTTTTATTTTTCCAAGGGTAACAGGACCTTAAAAGTTATTGTGCAATTTGTCCTGAGTACGCTGATACCCCATATGTGGGTGTAAATGACTATTTGGGCGCATAGCAGAGCTCGGAAGGGAAGCAGCGCCATTTGACGTTTTTGGCTAGAATTGAGATCGGACACCATGTCGCGATTGGAAAACCCCTGATGTACCAAAACAGTGGAAACCCCCCACAATTGACACCATTTTGGAATCTAGACCCCCCAAGGAACTTATCTAGATGTGTGGTGAGAACTTTAAACCCCCAAGGGCTTCACAGAAGTTTATAACGTACAGCAGTACAATTAAAAAATCATATTTTTTCCACAAAAATGATCTTTTCACCCTCAATTCTTATTTTTCCAAAAGTAACAGGACCCTAAAAGATATTGTGCAATTTATCCTGAGTACGCTGATACCCCACATGTGGGGGTAAACCACTATTTGGGCGTATGGCAGAGCTCGGAAGGGAAGCAGCGCCATTTGACGCTTTTGGCTGGAATTGAGATCGGACACCATGTCGCGTTAGGAAAGCCCCTGATGTACCAAAACAGTAGAAACCCCCCACAAATGACACCATTTTGGAAACTAGACCCCCCAAGGAACTTATCTAGATGTGTGGTGAGCACTTTGAACCCCCCAGTGCTTCACTGAAGTTTATAACATCCGGGCGTGAAAATAAAAAAATCGTATTTTTTCCACAAACATGATCTTTTAGTCCCCATTTTTTTATTTTCCCAAGGGTAACAGGAGAAATTGGACCCCAAAAGTTGTTGTCCAATTTGTCCTGAGTACGCTGATACCTCATATGTGGGAGAAAACTACTGTATGGGCACACGTCAGGGCTCGGAAGGGAAGTAGTGACGTTTTGGAATGCAGACTTTGATGGAATGGTCTGCGGGTGTCATGTTGCGTTTGGAGAGCCCCTGATGTACCTAAATAGTGGAAACCCCCCACAAGTGACCCCATTTTGGAAACTAGACCCCCTAATGAACTTATCTAGATGTGTGGTGAGCACTTTGAACCCCCCAGTGCTTCACAGAAGTTTATAACAACCGGGCGTGAAAATAAAAATATCGTATTTTTTCCACAAACATCATCTTTTAGTCCCCATTTTTTATTTTCCCAAGGGTAACAGGAGAAATTGGACCCCAAAAGTTGTTGTCCAATTTGTCCTGAGTACGCTGATACCTCATATGTGGGAGAAAACTACTGTATGGGCACACGTCGGGGCTCGGAAGGGAAGTAGTGACGTTTTGGAATGCAGACTTTGATGGAATGGTCTGCGGGTATCATGTTGCGTTTGGAGAGCCCCTGATGTACCTAAACAGTGGAAACCCCCCACAAGTGACCCCATTTTGGAAACTAGACCCCCTAATGACTTATCTAGATGTGTGGTGAGCACTTTGAACCCCCCAGTGCTTCACAGAAGTTTATAACGACCGGGCGTGAAAATAAAAATATCGTATTTTTTCAACAAACATCATCTTTAGTCCCCATTTTTTTTATTTTCCCAAGGGTAACAGGAGAAATTGGACCCCAAAAGTTGTTGTCCAATTTGTCCTGAGTACGCTGATACCTCATATGTGGGAGAAAACTACTGTATGGGCACACGTCGGGGCTCGGAAGGGAAGTAGTGACGTTTTGGAATGCAGACTTTGATGGATTGGTATGCGGGTGTCATATGCGTTTGGAGAGCCCCTAATGTACCTAAACTATTGAAACTCCCCACAAGTGACCCCATTTTGGAAACTAGACCCCCCACCGAGCTTATCTAGATGTGTGGAGAGCACTTTGAACCCCCAAGTGCTTCACAGAAGTTTATAACGCCTGGGCGTGAAAATAAAAACAACATTTTTTTCCGCAAAATTATATTTTTGCCCCCAATTTTTTATTTTCCTAAGGGTAACAGGAGAAATTGGACCCCAAAAGTTGTTTTGTAATTTGTCCTGAGTAGGCTGATACCCTACATGTGGGGGTAAAACACTGTTTGGGCACATGGCAGAGCTTGGAAGGGAAGGAGCACCATTTGACTTTTTCAACGCAGAATTGGCTGGAATTGAGATCAGACGCCATGTTGCCTTTGGAGAGCACCTGATGTGCCCAAACAGTGGAAACCCCCAATTATAACTCCAACCCGAACCTCAACACACCCCTAACCCTAATCTGAGCCCTAGCCCTAACCCTAGCCCTAACCCTAACCCTAGCCCTAACCCTAGCCCTAACCCTAACCCTAGCCCTAACCCTACCGGGAAAATGGAAATAAATACATTTTCTTTTAGTTTTATTATTTTTCCCTAACTAAGGGGGTGATAACGGGGGGTTTGATTTACGATTTATGGCGGTTTTTATGTTTGGCAGCTGTCGCACGCTAAAAGACGCTTTTTATTGTAAAAATAGTTTTTGCATCACCACATATTGTGAGCTATAATTTTTCCGTATTTTGACCCACCGAGTCATGTGAGGTCTTATTCTTTGCGGGACGAGTTGACGTTTTTATTGGTACCATTTTCGGGCACGTGACATTTTTTGATCGCTTTTTATTCCGATTTTTGGGACGCAGAATGAACAAAGACCAGCGTTTCATGAATTTCTTTTGGGGGGGTGCGTTTACACCGTTCCGCGTGCGGTAAAATTGATAAAGCGGTTTTATTCTTCGGGTCAGTACGGTTACAGCGATACCTCATTTAGGTCGTTTTTTTATGTTTTGTCGGTTTTTTGCAATGAAAACTATTTTATATAAAAAATAATTATTTTTGTATCGCTTTATTCTGCGAGCTATAACTTTTTTATTTTTTTGCGGATGATGCTGTATGGTGGATCGTTTTTTGCGGGACAAGATGACGTTTTCAGCGGTACCATGCATATTTATATGCGTCTTTTTGATCGCGCGTTATTGCACTTTTTGTTCGGTGGTATGATAATAAATCATTATTTTTTGCTTCGTTTTTTATTTTTATTTTTTAAGGGGTTCGCTAAAGGGGTTAACTAATGGGACAGTTTTATGGGGCAGGTCATTACGGACGCGGCGATACCAAATATGTGTACTTTTATTGTTTTTGTTTTTTTTTATTTTGAAAAAATGGATTTATTGGGGAATATTTTTTTTTTTTTTACTGATTTATTTAGCGATTTTTTTTTTAATTATTTTTAACACTTTTTTTTTTTTTTTTTTTTACTTTATTACCTTGTCCCAGGTGGGACATCACTGTCCTGTGACAGATCGCTGATCTGTCACATCACAGATCACTGTGACAGATCAGCGATCTGACACAGGCACTGCAGAAGGCTTCCTCATGCCTGCGCTTTGCAGGCAGTGAGGAAGTCAGCTCCCTGCAGGCCCCCGTCGCCATCTTGGATCCGGGGGCCTGTAGGGAAAGAGCCCCCCGCAGCAGCGCTGCACATTGCGCTGCCGTGGGGGGCTCAGGGAAGCACGGAGGGAGCCCCCTCCCTGCCGATGCTTCCCTTTAACCCCCGGTACACCGCGATCGCGTTTGATCGCGGTGTGCAAGGGGTTAACGTGTCGGGGGCGGTCCGTGACCGCCCCTGACACATTGTGCCGGGTGTCAGCTATGATAATTAGCTGACACTCGGCCGCGATCAGCGGCGCTCACCACGTGGGCGCCGCTGATCGCGATGACGTAATATTCCGTCCATGGTAATTAGGTCCATGGACACATGGACGGAATATTACGTCAATTGTAGGTAAGGGGTTAATAACCCAAAAATGTATTCAATGCAAATATTGTATAATATTAAGGCATCATGTTATAAACACCTTATAACTAAGAGTAGGAGCAATCAGTCAACAAAGATTCAATTTATCCTCCAATCAGTGAATAAGTCAATCCATTTTTGTAGATCTCTTACAACTTCCTCCCTTAAAACTTTAGAGTGAATTGGAGAAAGGTAATTTGTTCTTAAGATTAGTAGAGATGCTTTCAGCTTCCTAAACCGACTGACCCAAATTTAATATCACAGGAAATTGATGTGTAAAGAAATTCTTTTCTTAAGAGAACAGTTTTCTCATCCAAGCTGTTAAGGAGTAATGAGGCTGAAATTAGTTGTTTCTATTAGACTACAGGTCATAGGTCAGGATTTTAATAATTTATTTTTCTTCATTCAGTTTAAGTCTACACTATGGATAAGAAAACCTGTTAGATGCAAATTGCATTTGCCTTGAAATTTACAAAAAATTTGTAATTTCCTGAATGCAAATTCTTTTGTGATTTCCTTAGTGAAAATTAAATAATGTGGCAATAGCTTGGCCTCCATTTTGTTGAGCTGCAGGTGGCCAGAAAAACACATACCTACTTCACTCAACTGACCCTTCAACACAGCACAGTGCTCTGCGCATCCTCTTTGATTCTTCCGTTGTCTTTACTGTGCGCCAATGACTCAAGCATTGAGTAGGACTGAGATGTCATGGCCTGGGGTGATGCACAGTGTGACATCCCAATTAGATTTGGCATGAATAGATTTGCAGGACCCGATCCACCTACCAAGTCCGCAATTCTTGAGGATAGTAGAAGGAGATAGACAACTTTCCTGGACTGCTGTCAATATCCCACAAAGGATAATGGAGAATTAATAAAATGAAACCATTTGTTTATTTTGTGGTGTAGATCTACGCCTTTTAAGGTACTCCAACCTCATTCTCAAGAAACAACCACATTCTGTGTTTGTAAGTGTAGTTGTCTCTGAAATGTGGTTGCCTCTTGAGGATGAGTGTTTTCTAACTTCAGAAAACTGCTGTTGAAGAATGCAGATTGTAATTATGACATATCTTCTATTTTCTATTGCAATAAAGGGTTAAATAAAATGTATTATCAGTTAATTAAATTATATTTAAATCAAGGCTTTAGTCTAAGATCTTTTCTACAATGTTGACAATGATTTTCTGTTTTCAGCTTTGCTGTATATACTGGGATAGGGTCAGTAGAGTCATTTCGTTATCATTAAAGATCACAAGATTTAGTGACAACTTTTTTCAAGAGCCACTTTATATTCTACTTCTAATTATGCATAAAACCAATTATAGTGCAGATGCCAATAAAATAAGTGTTTTCTAAATCACTTTCATTAGTAATTTTGAGCCCAATTCTCAATTGTCTTCCAAATTAAACCCTAAGTGAATAGATTTGATGTGAATAATTTAGTGTCAAATTTTAAGGAATTCACTCAACTCAGAGAATTCAAACAATTTGCAATGCACTTTACATGAACTACCTAATAATGGCCGCCATGTTACACATAGCAGAACATTGCATCAGCCACAGACGGCTCACATGACCTCGAGTGTGGCCAATTGGACTTCCATATAATGCTTTAATGTTATCACATCACATAGTACAGCACAGCAAATCAGGACAGACTGCTAACTCCTCCCATCCCTCGCTAAATTTTTTTTTTTCAGAATCTATATCACTGTTCATTTGTTTACTAAAATGTTAAAGGAATAAAAATTACAGTGGGGGGAAAGAGTATTTAGTAAGCAACCAATTGTGTGAGTCCTCCCTCTTAAAAAGATGAGAGAGGCCTATAATTGACATCATAGGTAGCCTACAACTATGAGAGTCAAAATGAGAAAACAAATCCAGAAATCACCTTGTCTGATTTGGCAAGATTTATTTTGGAATTTATAGTGGAAAATAAGTATTTGGTCACCTTAAAACATGCAAGATTTCTGGCTCTCACAGACCTGTAACTTCTTCTTTAAGAGGCTCCTCTGTCCTCCACTCATTAACTGTAGCAATGTTTGAACTTGTTATCAGTATAAAAGACACCTGTCCACAACCTCAAACAGTCACACTCCAAACTCCACTATGGTGAAGACCAAAGAGCTGTCGAAGTATACCAGAAACAAAATTGTAGCCCTGCACGATGAAATATGCTTTGCCCTTTTATTTGTTTATTAAGACCTATGCAGGATATTCTCTACCTATGCTTCATTCTTTTAACAATATGCTTTTCCAATTGTCTTTTTTATGATAATTTAAAGAAAACTAATCACAGTCAATGAAAGATCATGTTATAAGAGTTACATATTTCAGATACCCGCAATAGAGTTTTGAATAAATGTATTATCCATGCTGTCCATGTTGCTGGTTACCATCCATTTACCCATAGTCATATACTGTATTTTTAGATCACTTTACAGGATGTGATTGTGCTAAAGAGCTTTAGTGGGATTGGGTTCAGTCTTAGGAGACCTTAGATAATTATATATTTCTTTTCATGGCAGTTGGAGGCTTTGCAATACTTTCGATTTGCGGTCAATTGATTCACTACAAATCCAATTTTTGATAAAAATTTTGGTGAAGTAAGCAAATTTCAATTTCAAAAGACCCGCTCACCTGTAATAATGCAGTGTAATCTAAATTCACAGAAAATAACAATGAAATATAGTGGAATATGTTTATAAGATTTTTTTAATTCTGGCGCATTAGCATGGAACATCCATGGATTTATGAATAAATGGCTTCTCTGTGATCATTTTAACACAGGATCTTTTGTATGATACACACTTTTACTTGTCTATTTCTAGTGCAACAATTACACATTATGAAAATCTTTGCCATGGTGTTCAGGACCAAGGACAGAAGCAAGAATGATTACACGGCAATAGAATGTGTAACGCAAATCTTACTGTTATAACACAATAAAGATCTTTCCTTCCTGACTTGGCACCACGAATTATTCACTGCATTTTCAAGCTCAAAAAAAGCCTCCAGCTCTTATTTCATATTTCTCAATAATGGAAAAAATAGATGCTACATTATAGCTGCTGTAATGGAGGTGACAGAGATTTGGGGAAATTGCATTTTTAGGGGTGCTGAGGAGAGCTGTTTTGAGATCCATTTCCACCATAAGACGAATGAAAACGGATGCTGCAAACCTGAATGCCCGATGCATTCTACATATTGTGGAAAAAGCCGTTGCATTCATCAATGTCAAACACAGAGTTTGAATAAATTTGAATGCGCTCAAGCATGCTGCCTGCAGTTTTCTGTAATATCACTTTCTACTTTGAATATTTCAGGGATTTTTTTTCATGTTTCTCTTTATTCACAAGCTTTCTTTTTCTTGCCGTCATTTTCCTCTTAATACTGTCTTCGAAAGCCTCATAATTTCTTTAAGACCGAGATTGGCAGGTGGCTTCATGGCAGACTATATGTCAAATACTCCAGGTGATGTGTTTCCGTAAGTTTATGACAGTGTGACCTTTTTTTTTTAAACCAGCACTGGCCAGTCAATGGCAAACCGGACATTTCCCATGTGAACTTTTTCAAGCAAGTGCCCAACCCTGTGACAGCTAGCGCTATATCAACGTGAGCTCTCTTCCATTAGTACCTTATGGGTGCCAGCTGCGAGTTTGTCAGCATGAGTTTACTTGGAGCGATGTCCTTCGACTGCCATGCAAAACTCCAGCAGTGTCTGTTTGCTTGGGACTGAGAAGTGAATAAACCCAGAACAACTGTTTGCGGCTTCCAGCTATGAGCAGATCTGCACGTCCATCTTCTTTTCCTTGCTTTTCACAAGATATACGCTTTCACAGCATCACCTTCAAAGCAATTTATGTGCCACCAACAGCGAGTCTCTGAAGAGTGGACCAAGCTCTGTATACATAGGAAAATTAATGTTCTTCTAAGATGAAGATCCTATTTTGCCAAACTGTCTCGAACAATTCTGAATGTCCATTGTATAGCTATGTGGGATGAAGAAGTGATTTATAAACTTATGATTATGAAACGTATTAGTCTGGTGCAATAAAATGTTGTTTTTTTTTTACATGTTATACATTTTCCAAAATAATTCCTAGCAGGAATCTGCCATATATATATAATCTAGGGAAAAATCATTGAAATAAATATTTAAACCTAGAAATTATCATTTACTTACGATGAAATATGCTTTGCCCTTTTATTTGTTCATTAAGACCTACGCAGGATATTCTCTACCTAGGCTTCATTTATTTAACAATATGCTTTTCCAATTGTCTTTTTTATCAATGTCTTGGTTAATATTGATCTTATATTATTCCCAACATATAGTCTAAATTCATTATGACTATTAGAGCTGAGTTCACTGGATGCAAACCAAAAGAATCAATGCTGGCGATGAGCAAAAAATATGATAATTTCAAGAAAACTAATCACAATCAATGAAAGATCATGTTATAAGAGTTACATATTTCAGACAAGTATAAAACCCGCAATAGATAGAGTTTTGAATAAATGTATTATCCATGCTTTGCTATAGTTTGGTTTCATCCTTGTTTTCCACCTTATAGGCCTGAATTTTTCTGTTATTTTGTGCATCAAAATTTCTGCTCAAATCACTATTCACACATATTTATGTGCTTTCCAAAAGAATGCTCATCAATTAAATGCTCATGGTTTACTTATCCAAAGGTAGTCATGCTGGCACACCCCTCATATTAGGCTCTGTTGGCTGAGGGATATGGGAAATTGCTGGTATATTGTTTTCTAGGCTCTTGGCTCCATGCGTGCAAACACCGGACCCGTGTATGAAACATAGGCAGGAGTTATATTGTACGGTTTTGAAATGCGGAGGAGAAGGTTATGTCTGGCTTGGGAAACTAAGGGAGTGCATGAATGCTTTGGCTGAGATTTTTATGTCAAGTTATTTTGGATACTCGGTTATTTTAGAGAGAATGGGAAAGCTGTAAGCTTGTTGGTCACGCCAATCTGCAATATCGTGTAAAACATACCATCTGAATCAGATCTATTAGGTGTATCAAGTACGCAGGTCACAGGTTAGTCATACACAGGAGCTCTTGGAGGAATTAAGTACAGGAAGTCTTTTATTCCGTTTTTTTCTTCGCCTTTTCATTTGTTTTGTACAGACAATACCTGGAGCCAAAAGAAACAAAAAAAACATGCCAATGTTGGTGTACAATGCTGCCAGTTTGAGAGCATCAGCTGACACATTGATGGCATTCTCTGTATTGTGAATTTCATACAGTTACATTAAATTTCATGGTGATGACTTTAATTCTCTCTTCAGCACAGACATGTTTGGCCAATTCGTGCATGCTGTATATGATTTTATTTCCCGTTCCTAATGTGAACAGTTGCCTGGTTGGTTTATACATTAAGTATATATATTGGTTTAGTGGATATTGATATGCAGGAATGCATTTCATTCACATCTCAATGTTTGGTCTTTGTGTTTTTCCTTTATAGTTACCCTTGTGTGGCCCATAAAAATTTGTTATCAGTCAAAAAAAATAAGCAACATTTCTTTTAGTACTGTTGTTGTTTTATCTATAAGCTAGACTCAGACAAGTCTGTTAGCACAATGTTTGCATTTTATTTGTTTTCTAATGACCAGCGTAATATTGGATTTTGTTCACTTTCTGCCATTGTTTAATAGAACCACAATAGTAACTTTTGTCTGTGCTACAATCATATAAAACCTAGCAGGATAAAAACAACATGACTAAATATTGGCTAATATTGGCTACTTAGTTGACACTATTTTGATCAAAAGAGCATAAAAGCCATCCAACCGCAATAAAATGCACCCAATCAGGATGGACCCTAACTCTTGTAGTTCACCACATTATGCGTCAGAAGACGTCAAAATAAAAGGAGGTAGAGCAGGACCCAGATCTGACTGTTCAGACACCTGTCCGTAGAAAGTTACATAGACAAAATGCTCAGGCCAGAAGGGGGGATCCACATCCCTGTCTGTACAAAGTACAAAAAATCTAAAGTAAAACCAAGGAAATGAGCCGGAACACGTGTTGGTATAAATGCAATATTTAGCTGCACATTCACACTGTGGTCATTTAACATAGGCTGTGTACCCAGTTAGGATAAACCCTAATTCTTGTAGTTCACCTTGCTAAGTGCCATTAGACCTCAAAATACCTGAGGGCAGAGCAGGATACAGACCTTATTTTTTTGACACCTGTCAATGGAAAGCTATATAGGCAAAAGGCACAGCCAAAAAAAATGGGGAGCCACACCCCTGTTTAAATAAAGTACAAACATAGCAACATTCATACATTGCTCATTCAAGACCCCTAATGTGACTGAGAAAAAAAACCCATAAAGCTAATAACACATCACAACTTAGCCTGCATTGTAAAAAAAAAAAAAGAAAACTCCAAATTGCTGCTGTTTGGTTTCCTTGCCTCCAAGAAAGTGATCAAACAGTGGTACACATCCCAAAATACCAATTAAAATTATCCAATGTTCCCCCAGAAAGCTCTATTGATTTAAAAAATAAAAGCATATACATTTTTACTGCAGGTGTCCTAGAAACAAAATATGAAAAATTGTGACATTTCTGTTTGTTTTTTTCTATTTCACCATTTTTATAAATACTTTACAAGGTATATTAATATTAAAGGAGATCTCCTTTCCAGATAATTCCTGTCCCCAGGTACAGATTGTTTACAGAAGAAACTCTGCTTTATTTACCCTCCCCTGGTCCAGTGCTGGCGCTGCAGCCAGGGAGTAAGCTCCTTAGCTCTGAGTGGCTCCTGTTGTCTACTTGGCCATAGCCACTGAGCCCATTGATTAGCTGCAGTATTGTCCATGTGATATCAGCCCTACGGACCAATAACATACACCGGCAGTGGCAGTGGAGATCAGTGCTGTACCCGGGGAGAGTGAGTAAAGAAGAGTTTGTTTTAAAACAAAGTGCAGTCAGGGGATAGGGTTTTTTTACATTGAAAACCCTTTTTAATATTAAAATTGATGCTGCAAAAAATGAAGGTGTTTGTACCTCCTAGCAGATTGGATACCACTGATTCTAAGCAAGCTACCAATCACTGACATTTATAGGAGGTTTGCAGAAATTTTCAGTAATACACTTAATTTGTGAGTTTAATACGTCGCCCTTGACATGACTGGAGTTACATTTAAGCAATAGAATGCATAGTTAGCTCATCTTTGTTATCACTTCTAATTTGTTATATTTTTTATGACTATTTGAACGTCTGTTTGCGCATTCATATTAGTGTAGATTATGTAAATATGCATTAAAGCACCACTCCAGCAGCGTTTTTTATTGCTACTCTGGAATGGTGCTTATAATCTAACTTCCCTCTACTTAGACTTATACTAACCATCCGCCGTTTTCTGTTGTCAGCGACTTTCCTGTCAGTCTCCAGCACTTTGTGACGTGCCAGATCACTCCATTGTTTTTGAGATGATTGGGAAGTCACAACTCAATGTAAGTCTATGAGAGCTAGAGCAAAGCCAGAACAAGACTCTCTTAAGCCCCCGTCACACATAGCGATCTCGCTAGCGAGATCGCTGCTGAGTCACAAGTTTTGTGACACAACAGCGATCTCACCAGCGAGATCGCTGTGTGTGACACTGACCAGCAAACGGCCCCCCTGCCGGTTATCGCTGATCGTCCTGGAATAGCCAGAACATTTTTTTGATTGCTGGTCTCCCGCCGGCCAGCACGCATCGCTGCGTGTGACAGGCGGGAGACCAGCGATCAGAGCGCTGGTAACTAAGGTAAACGCAGGGTTTCTAAGCACCAGGCAGTGCTTAGAAACCCGATGTGTACCTTAGTTACCAGCTCCCTGCATCAGTGCGCTGGTAACTAAAGTACACAGCGACGCCGCGCGCTCGGCGTTGCTGGTGCTGATCGCTGGTGAAGCTGTCTGTTTGACAGCTCACCAGAGATCATGTAGCGACTCACCAGCGATCCTGACAAGTTGATATCGTTGTCGGGATCGCTGGTGAGTCGCTATGTGTGACAGGGCCCTTAGACTTGCATTGAGAGCTTGTGACCATTTCTTATGATTTCCAGCCAGTCATCTTATGGCAGCACGGTACCGGAGCAGCTCCAGGAAACGCTGTAGACAGTGGCTGGTAAGTATAACACTGGGCTCAGAGAACTTAGATTAGAAGCAACTTTACAGCACTTCAGTAAAAAAAAAATGCTAGAGTGGTACTTTAATAAAGTACTGTAGTGCATGTAAAATTTAGAGGGTGAGTGGCTAACAAACTGTTAGTCAGATTATTTGTTAGCGCATTAGGCTATTGGGTTATGGTCAAGTGTTGCTTTTTTGCTGCCTTTTTTCTGCAACCAAAACCTAAACTCTTGGCAGTAAAAAGGCTGCAGATAAAAAGAAGGTTTTGATGTTTTTTTGCTGCTTTTCTTGCTGCATTTTGCTGCTCTTTTTCCTGCATTTTTCAGGATTCCAAAGTTCAGCTTTGCGTCCACCATGCAAGCGTGAACAATACAATGTTTTGTGCCACCAATGCAAGACATTTGTGAAACCATAAAACATTTTTAAGATCAATTTGCGCACTTATTTACTGTAAAAAGTTTTTTTATATCTGAAAAAAGGGACTATTCTGAGCAAAAAACTTCATGGAAAAAAATACAAATTGCAAATGTAAAAACAGCAGGGGGAGTTGATCAAGTAATAACGGCAATCACAAAAAAAGTGTACCCATTGTTTCAATAAGCTCTCGCTCTTCTGACATCATTTACATGTCAGAGGAGAGCAAATTCATGCCACCTAAGAACCCCCAGTTCATCTGCCATCCTCAGGCCCTCCTGATCCATCCCCCGGCCTGGCGTCATCTTCCTGGGAAAAAAATATTGATGAGATCTGATGGCCGGTACCCGGCAACAATAGGAAATTTTTCCTATTGGTTCCTTTTAATTACTACAACAGACCCCATCACAGTGATCAAAATTAAAAAAAAGAAAATCAAATCCCCCTTTGTCACCCCCTTAGTTAGATTAAAATTTTAAAATACATATTTTTTATTTTTTTCCTTTCTTTACAGTTGGGGTTAGGGTTGGAGTTGGTGTTGGGGTTAGGGTTAATGTTGGGGTTAGGGTTGGGGCTGGGGCTAGAACTGGGTTTTTTCAAAAGCAAAAAAATGACGACATGATGGCTAGTGTTGAGCGCAAGTGCTCGCTACTTGAGTTTGCCTTGGTTATGCATGGAGAATCGCGGATCCCCCACATGTTTTTTTGAGTGTCTAACAGCCACGAAATATGTGGGCCAGGGTCTCGAGCATGTCACTCGAGCACCCACGATATCCTGTGCATACCCGAGCACCCAATGCAAACTAGAGTAGCAAACACTTCTGCTCAACATAAATGACTACATATTCAATGTATCAACCTAATGTTATCAACTTCTGTGTCAGTGGGTTCAAAATGCTCACTATGCCCTTAGATAAAATCCTTGATGGGTATGGTTTCCAAAATGGGGTCATTTGTGGGTGGATTCCACTTTTTAGGCACATCAGGAATTCTCCAAACACAACATGACGTCCGTTTATTATTCCAGCAAATTTTACATTCAAAAAGTCATATGGCGATCCTTTCAATCTGAGCCTGCCGTGTGCCCAAACAGTAGATTTCCCCCACTAATAAAGTATTGATATTTTCAGGAGAAATTGCACAATAAATTTTGGGGTCCATTTTCTACTGTTACTCTGGTGAAAATAAAAAACTTTGGGTCAAAATTAGTTTATTGTGATTTTTTTTTAAATTTTGTCCTTCTACATTTCTTCAGTTCCTGTGAAGCATCTGAAGGGTTAATAAACTTTTTGAATGTGGCTTTGAGCACCTCGATGGGTGCAGTTTTTAGAATGGTGTCATTTTGGGTACTTTCTGTCATATTGACCCCTCAAAGTCACTTCAAATGTATTGTGGCCTCTAAAAAAATGGCTTTGTAACTTTTGTTGCAAAATTGAGAAACCATTGGTCAACATTTAACCGTTCTAACTTCCTAACAAAAAAAGATGATGTTTCAAAAATTGTGCTGATGTAAAGTGGACGTATCGGAAATGTTATTTATTAACTGTTTTGTGTGACATATCTCTCTGATTTAAGGTCATTAGAATTAAGTTTTAAAATTGTAAACATTTCAAAATGTTTGCCAAATTAAAGCAAGTAATATCAAAGAAATTTTACCACTATCATGTACAATATGTCACAAAAAAATATTCTCAGATTCAGTAAGCTACGTTGAAGTGTTCCAGGGTTGTAGCCTCATAAAGTAACACTGGTCAGAATGATAAAATTTGGCTTGCTAATAGTACGCCGATGTCGGACTCCCTCCCTTTGATGTGGGCTTCAGCGGTGAGCCCATATCTTTCCCAGGACATGTCAGCTGTTTTCAACAGCTAACATGTGCCTGCAATAGCCGCGGGTGTAATCATGATCCACCTGTGCCTATTAACCCAGCTGTGGCAGCTTCTAGCCTCCTTTGGAGACTATTTAAGCATGCCAAAAGTAAAAAAAAGTGTTTAAACATTAAAAAAATTTAAAAAAATAAAAGTTCAAATTACCCCCCTTTAACCCCATTCAAAATAAAACAATAAAAATAAAATCAAACATACACATATTCAGTATCGCCGCATTCACAATCGCCCAATATATCAATAAAAAAAGGATTAACCTGATCGCTGAACGGCATTATGAGAAAAAAAGTCAAAATGCCAGAATTACATTGTTTTGGTGATAACTAGTGTTGAGCATTCTGATACTGCAAATATCGGGTATCGGCCGATATTCGCTGTATCGGAATTCCGATACCGAGTACCGATATTTTTTCAATATCGGATACCGGAATCGGAAGTTCCCATAATGCAATGAGCCACTGTTGTGGCTGTGATTGGCTGCTGAAATGATGTCATCATGATGCACGGTCTGTGCGCATCATGATGCGCGGTCAGTGCGGGCCTGCCGGGGTTCTGTGCCGGCTGCCGGGGATCTGTGCCGGCTGCCGGTGGTCTGTACGGGCCTGCCGGGGGTCTGTATGTGTGTGCAGGCATCGTCCGATGAGACTACAAGTCCCATCGGGCGATGCCTGCTACAATGACAGTGATTGACACATTAGCCAATGATGGGACAGTAGTAGTCCCATCATCCGGCTAATGTCTTGAATGTAAAAAAAACAAAACCCATACATACTACATACAACATACATACTACATACATACTTCATATATACTATATTCATACAACATACATACTACATACATACTACATATATACTACATTCATACAGCATACTACATACATACTACATACATACTACATATATACTACATTCATACAGCATACATACATACTACATACTACATATATACAACATTCATACAACATACATACATACTACATATAGTACATACTACATATATAATACATTCATACAGCATACATACATACTACATACATACTACATATATACAACACTCATACAACATACATACATACTACATACATACTACATATATACTACATTCATACAGCATACATACATACTACATACATACATACATACATCATACATAAAACATGCTACAGATATACTACATACATACTACATACTACATACAATACATTCATACATTCTTACAATACATAGATATAGACATACAGTACATATAACAGAGTACATATTCACCATCACTTGTCACTTTGATCCCCGAAGCCAGTGTCATCTATGAAAAATATGAAAAAAACAAACCACCAAATACTCCCTGTTCCACAGAAATCCACGAGTGAGTGTCCCACGATGATCTCCCGTGGAGAACAGCAGCATCAGCTGATGCGACCGTTCTCTAGGGGCCCCAGGAATCCAATGATGGGAGGTAGGTATCCTTCCGCACTGTATTCCTCCGCCGCTGTAAAAAATAGTCCCTAGTCTCACTTTATGGCAAAAGCTGCGTGGGAACTTTCTCACACAGCAATGCCAAAAGTGAGACTAGGGACTATTTTTTTACAGTGGCAGAGGAATACAGTGCAGAAGGATACCTACCTCCCGTCATTGGATTCCTGGAGCCCCCCTAGAGAGTGGTCGCATCAGCTGATGCTGCTGTTCTCTATGGAAGACCATCGTGGGACACTCACTCATGGATTTCTGCAGAGCAGGGAGTATTTGGTGGTTTGTTTTTTTCATATTTTTCATAGATGACACTGGCTTCAGGGATCAAAGTGACAAGTGATGGTGAGTATGTACTCTATGTTATATGTACTGTATGTCTATATGTATTGTATGAATGTATGAATGTATGAATGTATTGTATGTAGTATGTAGTATGTATGTAGTATATCTGTAGCATGCTTTATGTATGTTGTATGTATGTATGTAGTATGTATGTATGTTGTATGAATGTAGTATATATGTAGTATGTATGTAGTATGTATGCATGTTGTATGAATGTAGTATATATGTAGTATGTATGTAGTATGTAGTATATATTAAGTATGTATGTAGTATGTATGTATGTTGTATGAATGTTGTATATATGTAGTATGTATGTAGTATATATGTAGTATATATGTATGTTGTATGAATGTTGTATATATGTAGTATGTATGTAGAATGTATGTATGCTGTATAAATGTAGTATATATATATAGTATGTATGTAGTATGTATGTATGTTGCATGAATGTTGTATATATGTAGTATGTATGTAGTATGTATGTAGTATGTATGTAGTATGTATGTATGCTGTATGAATGTAGTATATATGTAGTATGTATGTAGTATGTATGTATGTTGTATGTATGTAGTATGTATGTAGTATGTAGTATGTAGTATGTATGTATGTTGTATGAATGTAGTATATATGTAGTATGTATGTTATATGAATGTAGTATATATGAAGTATGTATGTAGTATGTATGTTGTACGAATGTTGTATGTACAGTTGTGGCCAAAAGTATTCACACCCCTGCAATTCTGTCAGATAATACTCAGTTTCTTCCTGAAAATGATTGCAATCACAAATTCTTTGGTATTATTATCTTCATTTAATTTGTTTTAAATGAAAAAACACAAAAGAGAATGAAGCAAAAAGCAAAACATTGATCATTTCACACAAAACTCCAAAAATGGGCCAGACAAAAGTATTGGCACCATCAGCCTAATACTTGGTTGCACAACCTTTAGCCAAAATAACTGCGACCAACAGCTTCCGGTAACCATCAATGAGTTTCTTACAATGCTCTGCTGGAATTTTAGACCATTCTTCTTTGGCAAACTGCTCCAGGTTCCTGATATTTGAAGGGTGCCTTCTCCAAACTGCCATTTTTAGATCTCTCCACAGGTGTTCTATGGGATTCAGGTCTGGACTCATTGCTGGCCACCTTAGAAGTCTCCAGTGCTTTCTCTCAAACCATTTTCTAGTGCTTTTTGAAGTGTGTTTTGGGTCATTGCCCTGCTGGAAGACCCATGACCTCTGAGGGAGATCCAGTTTTCTCACACTAGGCCCTACATTATGCTGCAAAATTTGTTGGTAGTCTTCAGACTTCATAATGCCATGCACACGGTCAAGCAGTCCAGTGCCAGAGGCAGCAAAGCAACCCCAAAACATCAGGGAACCTCCGCCATGTTTGACTGTAGGGACCGTGTTCTGTTATGATGAGTCACCGAAGGAGGAAAAAACAAAATACCAGCTAAGTCCAGAAAAACCAGAGAGGTTGGCAGCTATCGGATTGCAGACCCCTGAACCTATCCACAACAACTAGCAGTAGCCGTGGGGGGTTCCTACGGTGCCCTAGACCCCTCTATCACAGCCGGAGATCTATATAGCCTAAAGACAGAAAGGGGAAAAACTAAACTGCCCCAGAGCAGACCCCAAAGCAATAGGCAGCCCCCAACAAATAATGACGGTGAAGCAAGATGAAAACACTAACACAGATAGAAAGATAGGTTGAGCAAATGATGGGGCCCAAGCTAACTACATAGGACAGGATAGGAAAGCTGCTGTCTGCCATCCGCAAAAACCCTATCAAAATGAGCCAACCGACTGATAGGAAAAACAGGCCCTGAAGTCATTAGGCTTCAAAAGACTATATCAGCACTAGGTGTATTCTGAAGACAGAGCAAAATATCAACAGATCAGAGACAAAAATGGAGTTCAGCTCACCCCCGACCGGGGAAGGCAGAACTCCCAAAAAACAAGGTAAAACAAAAACAAAACTGAAGAGTACAAAGCAGAGCAGAAAAACTTAGCTTTGAGATGCAGGAATCAGACTGGTCTCCAAGAATCCAGCAGGAAAATCACCAGCCAGGAAGAAGGGCGTCGGCAGCCTTATATCCAGTCCTCAATTCCAGCCACCCAGTCATCATCTAGCTGCCCATGTGTTTGGTAATCAGCCTCACTACCTTCCTTCACCAGAGGGAGTTCATCAGACCTCAATGGTGAAGGGAAAAATGAACTCACAACAGTGTTCTTTTCTTGGAATGCCTCTTTTTTTCTCCTGTAAACTCTATGTTGATGCCTTTGCCCAAAAAGCTCTACTTTTGTCTCATCTGACCAGAGAACATTCTTCCAAAACGTTTTAGGCTTTTTCAGGTAAATTTTGGCAAACTCCAGCCTGGCTTTTTTATGTCTCGGGGTAAGAAGTGGGGTCTTCCTGGGTCTCCTACCATACAGTCCCTTTTCATTCAAACGCAGACGGATAGTACGGGTTGACACTGTTGTACCCTCGGACTGCAGGGCAGCTTGAACTTGTTTGGATGTTAGTTGAGGTTCTTTATCCAACATCCGCACAATCTTGCGTTGAAATCTCTTGTCAATTTTTCTTTTCCGTCCACATCTAGGGAGGTTAGCCACAGTCCCAGGGGCTTTAAACTTCTTGATGACACTGCGCACGGTAGACACAGGAACATTCAGGTCTTTGGCGATGGACTTGTAGCCTTGAGATTGCTCATGCTTCCTCACAATTTGGTTTCTCAAGTCCTCAGATAGTTCTTTGGTCTTTTTTCTTTTCTCCATGCTCAATGTGGTACACACAAGGACACAGGACAGAGGTTGAGTCAACTTTAATCCATGTCAACTGGCTGCAAGTGTGATTTAGTTATTGCCAACACCTGCTAGGTGCCACAGGTAAGTTAGAGGTGCTGTTAATTACACAAATTAGAGAAGCATCACATGATTTTTCGAACAGTGCCAATACTTTTGTCCACCCTCTTTTTTATGTTTGGTGTGGAATATATATCAAATTTGGCTTTAGGACAATTCTTTTTGTGTTTTTTCATTTAAGACAAATTAAATGAAGATAATAATACCAAAGAATTTGTGTTTGCAATCATTTTCAGGAAGAAACTGAGTATTATCTGTCAGAATGGCAGGGGTGTCAATACTTTTGGCCACAACTGTATGTAGTATGTATGTTTTTTCTTTCTTTTTACATTCAACACATTAGCCAGATGATGGGACTACTACTGTCCCATCATTGGCTAATGTGTCAATCACTGTCATTGTAGCAGGCATCGCCCGATGGGACTTGTAGTCCCATCGGACGATGCCTGCACACACACACAGACCCCCCGGCAGCCGACACAGATCCCCGGCAGGCCCATACAGACCCCCGGCAGGCCTGTACAGACCGCCGGCAGCCGGCACAGACCCCCGGCAGGCCCGTACAGACCCCCGGCAGCCGGCACAGACCGCCGGCAGCTGGCACAGACCCCCGAGAGGCCCGCACAGAGCCCGCCTGCACACACAGACACACACAGTGCCCGCCCACACTCTTCCCCCCTCCCGAGCTGGATGTACAAGGAAAGAAAGGGTTTTTTTAAATCCGATATTTCTGTTCCATTGACTTGAATGGGACTTCTGGTATCGTAATCGGCGATACCCGATACTTTTTGTGTATCGGGCCGATCCAATCCGATATTTCTGGGTATCGGATGGTATCGCTCAACACTAGTGATAACAGGTGATCAAAAGATCGTATTTGCACCAAAATGGTACCATTAAAAACATCAGCTCGGCATGCAAAAAATAAGCCCGCACCCAACCCGAGATCACGAAAAATGGAGACGCTACGGGTATCGGAAATTGGCACAATTTCTTTTTGTTTTAGTTTTGAAATTTGTTTTTACCACATATAAAAAAAAGAACCTAGACATGTTTGGTGTCTATGAACTTGTTATGACTTGGAGAATCATAATGACAGGTCAGTTTTAGCATTTAGTGAACCTATCAAAAAAGCCAAACAAAAAACAAGTGTGAGATTGCACTTTTTTTGCAATTTCACCGCACTTGGAATTCTTTTCCTGTTTTCTAGTACATGACATGATAAAACCAATGGTGTCGTTCAAAAGTACAGCTCGTCCTACAAAAAATAAGCCCTTACATGGCCATATTGATGAAAAAATAAAAAAATTATGGCTCTATGAATGAGGGGAGTGAAAAACGAAAAACAAAAAAGCTCCGGAGGTTCAGGGGTTAAGGTCAAAATTGGCTCGTCATTAAGGGGTTAACACATCACTAATTTAATTAAATTGTAGTAATACTAGCATTCATGCTCATGTGAGGAGACACAGACATCATGGATTAAACTTGGGAAAATCACAAAAATAAATGGGTTTCACACCCTTCTGTACCTGGGTTTTTTTTCACCAAACATGCTGCCAAAACCGATGGAAACTTTTTTTTTTCATTTTTTTCACTTACTCATTGCTTTCTATGGTTTAGCAAATGCTACAAAAAGCTGAAAAAATTTACATGCTGCAGTTCTAGAAAATGCAGCAGTTTCCCAATTCAGTCAGGAAAAAAAAATGTTCTGATGCTGGAAAGTGTTAGGGCATTTTTTGTCAGAGTCCGAAACTCAAGATCCTGACGCTGGCCAATGTTAGGAATTCCTAGGAACCGAAGGGTGCTTAGAAAATCCAAGACTTGCAAGTATATTAGTATCTGATCATAGGTGTGCTTTTTTATCTAGTCTAAAGTCTGGAAAAAGGAATGTGATCTAGGGTGTGGTTCATGGTCTAATAATTTAGGGGATGGATTTGGAGTCTAAATTTAGGAGTGTGGTCTGGGGTCTCAATGAACTTTGTGGACTTAATGAATTTTGAGGTCTTGTCTAGGGTCTAAAGAGAAAGTGTGACCTTGCATTAACTTTCATATAAAACTAGTAAATGATTGTGTCAGCATTTTCTAGGTACAACCCTTCTTTTTAAGAATGCAAGTATCCAAAGAATTATTTTGGGCAAACAGCTAGATTTTCGTTATCAGATCTGTAGCTGCATTTTGACAGTCTGCCATGTAGGCAGATCAGGTGATAAAACTCAATCGGAAATTATTTGCATTGTGGCGTTTCTGATGGTCTGACCAATTTCTATTTATTAAACTACGTACATTATATATTAAGGACAGTAGTTCTAGTAATATCCATACTTCAGATAATGGTGTCCACCACAAATATAAAAGGGTGTGTATAATGAGAATCTCTGTTTAAATTGCTGCTTTCAGTATTAATGCGTACAAGCAAAGCATAACCCACACAGATTCCTCTTCATATCATGTTCTCTGAAATTCATTTGGAAAATAATGGAGATTTTCTCCCTACAATTTTGACTATTTTTAAATGCAGTTTTCTCATAGCCTCGGGGGAAATTGGGGGGGGAGAGAACGAGAGAGCAATGTGCCTTTCAGTCCAGAGTGGGTAACGGTGCAGAACGAAAAGTGTTGTCTATTAGGTAGGAGACTGGTTAATACAAAGAGTTGTTGGTAATAACAATGTCCTTTCAGCGGTGACAGAGACAAAGTACCTGTGTGTGGCGTCTACAACTGCATGTAAGGAATGATGGTCGTAGGAAGGCTTTAGAGAGCATTTGAATTTCACATCCAGAGACAGTCATCCCATCATTAAAAACCCTAATTTCAGTGTCAGGTAGAGTTACAGGTAATCTATCATTGTGTCATCTAGCTCCTAGCTCGGGTTTTTTCCTCTCTTTCTGCCATCTGTATGGAAAGAAAACGGCAGAAGTTTCTAAAAGGTGAAATAAAAAAAAATCACACATGTACAAGGAAAGAGAAAGTTGCATCGATCCTGTTTTTCCTGCGTTATCTAGTGTATCTGACACAAATGGATGGCTACAGTATTTGTGAGTAGTAATAATGCCACATTGGTACACATCATATAAAGGCATGTGATTCCAATGTAATATTTAAAAATAATACTGATTAAATGTAGCACAGTAATAGGTTATAATAATGGGATATCGCTTTCTGTACGTCTATGTGACAGTAAATATGTATACACATGTGTAATGAAACTAGCTTCTATCACAGAAAGCACATGTTTAGCAAGATTCTAGCTAGTTTTGCAATCACTTGATCGACTGAGGTCTATCTTCAGAAATGTAGGTAGGAAAACAGAACCATTAAATGCATTTAAACTGCATTAGTCAACCATCTAATACCATATCTGCCAAAACAAAAGCCAATAAGTAAGGAAACCAACTATGCACTATTCAGATGCCCCAATACATGAGACACTCGGTAGGGAAACCATCTCTATAATATTCAGATGTTCAAATAAAAGAGCCACCAGGTTAGGAAACATCTCTAAAATATTCAGATGCTCCAACACATGAGACACCTGGTAGGGAAACAATATTGATATGATTCAGATGCCCCAATACATGAGCCAACTGGTAAAGAAACCATATCTATAACATTTAGATACCCCAGTAAAGAGCCAAGAGATAAGGAAACCATCGCTATAATATTTTGGATTTGCCAATACAAGAGCTGCTAGGTAAGGAAACCATCTCTATAATATTCAGATGTCTAAATACAAGAGCCACCAGGTAAGGAGACATGTCTGTAATATCTAGATGTCCAAATACATGAGGCATCCTATAGGGAAACAATATTTATATAATTCAAATGTCCCAATATATGAGCCAACCAATAGAGAAACCATCCCTATGATATTCAGATACCCCAATAAAACAGCCACCACATATGGAAACCATATCTACAATATTTAGCTGTCCCAATTCAAGAGCCATCTGGTAGGGAAAAATCTCTATAATATTCAGATGCCACAATATATGAGACAGCAGATAAGAAAATGATTTAAAAAATATTCATATACCCCAATGCAAGTGCCACCAGGTAAAGAAACCATCTCAATAATATTCAGATACCTTGATACAAGAGCCACTAGGTAAAGAAACCATCTCTATAATATTCAGATGCCCCAATACAAGAGCCACCAGGTAAAGAAACCATCTGAATAATATTCAGATGCTTCAATACATGCCTTATGGGATTCTTCCACTGCACGGGATACATCCCAAGCCTTGTCTGCCTCTGCAGTCTCCCATTTTGGTTTAGTTGCTGCTCAGCATAGACGTGGGTCCCAGCGTATTGCTCTGGTCTGTGCTATGCGGTTAGTTACCACTGGCTCTCCAGCCAAGTCCTTAGTAACCAGTGATATTCAGGTGCAGCCTGGCACTCTGGAGACTAAGTCCAGAGATCACCGTAATGGGCATTTCCGTGATGTGGCGCCTTCCTATTGGTGGTCGGACGTCTGCTGCTCTGGTGATGTGGCAGCTCCAGATAGGCCCGCGGGCGATGTCAGCGTGAGTGTTTGGGGTGGATCTTTGGGTATAAAAGGCTCTCAGCAACGCCCACGGGCATGCTAGTATCATTCACTTTGTGTGTGTGTATGGGACATTGCATCAGTTTTGTCTTTGCCAGCATGTGCTCAGGGTCTGCAGTAAGCCATTAGAATTCCGGTACCTCCGGAGAGGAGTTTGTTTGTGTGGATTCAGGGCTGGCATCTTGTCATTGGAATTTCGGCACCTCCAGAGAGGAGTTTATTGAGTGCATTCGCTGATTGTGTGATCACTGTTTGCCTTTACCCTGTGAGCATGCTACGTCTCCCTGTGAGGTTAACAGAGGTCCGAATCTAGCGCCATACCACTTAACTTTGCACCAAGCTGCGCGGTTCTGCATGGGGTAGCTCTATTCCTGTGTTCACCTCTCTGAGTAGCTATCAGAGCTTGGTAATTAGCATTCTGTTCACACAGGGTGACGTTTAACCCAGTATGTTCTTTAAGATCGCTCACCACATAGTTCTGCCATTACTCTTGCAGCAGAACTGCCATTACTCTTGCTAACATCTCTGCACGGTGGACCCCAGGCTGCAATCGCACTTTATTAGTTATTTTTATTTAGTGTGATCCGCCAACCCTAACACCATCACTTTAATATTCAGATGCCCCAATACAAGAGCCACCAAGTAGGGAATCAATCTCTACAACATTCAGCTGCCCCAATAGTATACATGGAAAGGGTCTGTTTTCATAAGATTAGATTGCATTAAAAGGTATTTGTACATCACTACAAATAATTTAATGTTATTACAAACAATTTTCAAATATTATGCAACTATGAAGAGGCAATCTACATAGTTTGCTTTAGCTATGGGTGTAATTCAATAGAATTGCATAATACTCCCTGCGCTTTCCCATGCACACCTATCCACACAGAACACTTAAACAGAATGTTTCATGTGATTCATGTAGCCTGAACCACGGGCAGCATGAATCAGACATTGGCTGTGTTATTGCAGTTCTTCATTTTTTACTCCAATTGTTGCTAAGAAAATTTACTTTAGAAAACCATATGGAGTCCATGCATCTCAGATGACTAGTCCTAGAGGCCAAAACACGATGGCTTCTCCTCACCTCACTCTCCTAGACTGATAAGTCTCTCTATAAATACACGAACACCTGTCAGTGTAGGGGAGCATGTAGGGGAGAAATACCTGGGAACTTGCCTTTGGATATATCATCCAAGATGCATACGCCATGGCAAGCTTCTTAGGAAGCTTTTAAAAATATGTTTTCTCTGAAACATCAGAGCGTTTCTGAGAAAAATATACACAGCTACAATAATAGTTGTTAAAGAGCCTTTTTCACCATAGTTTTCATGTTGAAGTGGACACACGATTTAACAGTGGCAACAGAGCATAATAAAATTTATTTTTTATTTTGCCTCTCCATTGTAGAGATATTAGAAATGAAAGTACTGGCACCTATTGAGTTACCTTTTGTTAAGTCCAAGTGAGTGTTATCAGAGAGAAACTCATACAGGTACAAGAAATACAGACCCCCAGTGATAATTATCTAAATATACCCAATTAGTGTATGAATAGTGATATAGCAAGGATATTGTTATGGGGATACCGCAACAGAGAAGAGCCAGAAGATCATGGAATCTAGTTTCATGAACTCTTGAACTGATAATAACTGCTTCACCATTTCATTAAACAGAGAAGGCTTTTTCCTTGCTGGTAGTGCAAAGGTTAATCAGTTCAGTTGATCTCCTGAAGCTCTTCAACCTGCATTGTCTCAGCTGTTCAGTGTTGGCTACTCCCCTCTGCTTTATATGCTTGCCACTGGCACTTGGGTTTTGCAAGTGATAGTTATTACTGCCTGGTTAGGAACTGGAGGTGAAGTTTGTGTTTGGAGTAGGAGTTTTGGAGAGGTGTTGAGGAGATTGTTGTGTGGAATTTGTGTGTTCATTATCATCCCCTTCTATTTGGTTTCACCTTCCTATACCTCGCCATTGTTCCAATCTGCTGTTTGGTGAGTGTATTTTGTGTGATTGGAATTTTCATTTATCCCTGTCCATCTTACCTTGTTTGTTTGGTTAGTGTTATCCTATACAGCTTGGCCTCACACCTCCCTAGGTGGAGGAGAGAACAGATAAGGATTAATAAATATGCATAGCAAGGCACAAGACCCCGGTCATCTCTACCTTCAAGAGAAAACCGTGGGACAGGGATAGACATGGGTGCCCCCTAGTTTGAGGAAATGTATAGGTGCCCACAGTCACTAGTCAATACCTGACATTATCACTAGCCATACTTTTTTACCCTCTTTTGCTTTGCAGCACCTATTGACTCCAGGTATTGGGCCCTCGGCTCCCAGACAACTCCTGGTGGAGGCCAAGTTCACTTTTCCAGATAGGTTCTCTTGGGCTTGAAACAAGTTTGAGGTCTTCAGAGAGACCTGCAAACTTTATTTTAGGTTATGTCTTCAGTCCTTGGGTTGCAAGGAGCAACGGGTGAGGATTGTAATCTCACTGCTCCAGGGTAACACTCAAACCTGGGAATTTTCTCTCACATCTCATTCCCAATTGCATCAGTTGGTCGAGGGTTATTTACAGGTCTGGGTCTAAATTTATGATGATCCTGACTGAATCTATCTGGCTGAGACTAAATTATGACAGCTTCAGGAGGAATATCAGCCAGCGGAGGAATTTTGCTCCATGTTCCATTGGGGGTCCACGGACACTAGAGGAATGATCATGCCCTTCAAAGTCAATTTTGGTAGGGCTGTCTGAAAAGGTAAAATATGCCTTTGTCTTATATGAGACCCCAGTTTTCCTGAAGGGTGACATGTGTTTAGTGATTTGTGTAGAGAGAGAGAGAAAAGGTGACACCTCAGTTTTCAGGGAGTCATGTGTCTAATGTACCTGGGCCTGAGTCCACTGAGGAACCCATGCAGTTTGGGGGTAGACTGGTTACACCGGTTCTCCAGCAGCTCAGCTCAAAAGAGGGTATGCTTTTTTGTGGGAGGATTGGTCATTTTGGTGGAACCTGCCCATGCTTATGTTACCACATACAGCAGCCAGAAAACTAAGAAGCTCGGGTTGCGTCGAGGTTAGGGATGAGCGAGTATTTCACTGCTCGCCTTGCAATATCCGGCACAGCCCGCACAGTCTCCGCACAGCCCAGCACAGTCCCTGCACAGCCCAGCACAGTCCCTGCACAGTCCCCACACAGCCCAGCACAGTCCCGCACAGGCCAGCACAGTCCCGCACAGCCTGGCACAGTCCCCGCACAGTACCTGCACAGCCCAGCACAGTCCCGCACAGTACCTGCACAGTCCCGCACTGTCCCGCACAGTCCCACACAGCCCAGCACAGTTCCGCACAGTACCTGCAAAGCCCAGCACAGTCCCGCACAGTACCTGTACAGCCTAGCACAGTCCCGCACAGCCCAGCACAGTCCACACAGCCCGGCATAGTACCCGCACAGTACCTGCAAATCCCAGCACAGTCCCGCACAGCCCGACACAGTCTTCGCACAGGCCAGTACAGTCCTGCACAGCCCGGCACAGTCTTCGCACAGTCCCGCACAGCCCGACACAGTCTTCGCACAGGCCAGCAGAGTCCCGTACAGCCTGGCACAGTCTTCGCACAGGCCAGCACAGTCCTGCACAGCCCGGCACAGTCTTTGCACAGGCCAGCACAGTCCCGCACAGCCTGGCACAGTCTTCGCACAGGCCAGCAAAGTCCCACAGAGCCCGACACAGTCTTCCCACAGGCCAGCACAGACCCGCACAGCCTGGCACAGTTTTTGCATGGTCGCAGCCCAGCACACACACAGCCCATTAATCGAATTTCCCATAGACCTACATTGGACTCGCTACTTGTTACGAGCACCCGAGTATTAGGAGGTACTCGTAACGAGTACAGCGAGTCTGAATACTTCACTACTCGCTCATCCCTAGTGGAGGTTACTTGGGTGTACATATTTACTCCACTGTTAGATAGCAATTTTTTCTTCTTGCCAAAATCAATGTGGGTGGGAGAAATGTGTCTATTTCTGCCTTTTTGGACAGTTGGGCAGGGTTTACTCTAATTCAGGGTTCCCCAACTCCAGTCCTCAAGGACCACCAACAGGTCATGTTATCAGGATTTCCTTAGTATTGCCCAGGTGACAATTGCATCACCTGTACAATACAAGGGAAATCCTGAAAACATGACCTGTTGGTGGGCCTTGAAGACTGGAGATGTGGAACCCTGCTCTAGTTGATGCCCAGTTCATCCAGACCCAGGGCCTTATTCCTTATGAGTTGTCAAGAACTATTCCAATAATCATCATAGATTCTGCACCCTTGAGTTTGCGGCATTTCACTCAGGTCATTCAGGATATAAATCTTTAGGTAGTGGCCATGCACACTGAATCTATAAAATGTTGTTTTAGGAGGCTTGCCCTTCTCGGTGGCTATAGACCTACCTTGGCTGTCATTACATAATCCTGTAGTAGGCTGGCAGGCACGGTAGATCGTGAGGTGAAGCAATTATTTTCAAAGTAACTGCATGTGCACTTATATATCCATGGTGACTACCTGGTCTCTACCAGACTATTTGTTTGATTACCGGGAAGTGTTTACGGAAAAAGGGAGTCAAGAGCTACAACACCACTGTCCTTATGATTGCTGGAGACTAAGTTGCCTAAGAGCAGGTTGTATAATATTTCTGGTCTGAAGAGGCAGGCCCTGAAAGATTATATTGTGGAAAACCTGGCTAAGGCTGGTTTCACATTTGCGTTTTTTAGCGCTGGAAAAAAACGCATACCTGCGCATGCGTTTTTTCCCCTATATTTAACATGGGTGCGCATACCTGCGCGCTGGTAAGCGCATGTATGCGATTTTCATGCGCTGCGTTTTTTTGGGGTGTGCGTTGGTATTTTCCAGACGCAGCATGTTGCATTTTTTGGCCCTGCAAAAAAGCGCATGCGCACATATGCGCACGTTTTGCGCTAAAAATGGCCATTATAGCCTATGGATGCGCATATGTGCGCACTGGCATGCTCATGTATGCGTTTTTTTGCATATGCGTTTTTTTTTTTTAACCATGGAATTTAGGGGTTTGGGTTAGAGTTAGGGTTAGTTAAGGGGGTTTAGGGTTAGGGTTAGGGTCAGGGTCAGGGTTAGGGTTGGGGTTTGGGTCAGGGTTAGGGTTAAGTATGGTTTGGTTAATGGTTAGGGTCAGGGTTAGGGTCAGGATTAGGGTTAAGTATGGTTTTGTTAAGGGTTAGGGTCAGGGTTAGGGTTAGGGTTAGGGTTAGGGTCAGGGTTAAGGTTAGGGTTGGGGTCAGGGTTAGGGTTAGGGTCAGGGTTAGGGTTAAGTATGGTTTTGTTAAGGGTTAGGGTCAGGGTTAGGGTCAGGATTAGGGTTAAGTATGGTTTTGTTAAGGGTTAGGGTCAGGGTTAGGGTTAGGGTCAGGGTTAGGGTTAGGGTCAGGGTTAGGGTTAAGTATGGTTTTGTTAAGGGTTAGGGTCAGGGTTAGGGTTAGGGTTAGGGTCAGGGTTAGGGTTAGGGTCAGGGTTAGGGTTAAGTATGGTTTTGTTAAGGGTTAGGGTCAGGGTTAGGGTTAGGGTTAGGGTCAGGGTTAGGGTTAGGGTCAGGGTTAGGGTTAGGGTTAGGGTTAGGGTCAGGGTTAGGGTTAAGTATGGTTTTGTTAAGGGTTAGGGTCAGGGTTAGGGTTAGGGTTAGGGTCAGGGTTAGGGTTAGGGTTAGGGTTAGGGTTAGGGTCAGGGTTAGGGTTAGGGTTAGGGTCAGGGTTAGGGTTAGGGTTAGGGTTAGTTAGGGTTTAGGGTTTGGGTTAGGGTTAAGTATGATTTGGTTAAGGGTTAGGGTCAGGGTTAGGGTTAGGGTTAGGGTCAGGGTTAGGGTCAGGGTTAGGGTTAGTAAAGTCATGGTTTGGGTAGTGTGAGGGTCCACCTAAAAATGTTGGAAAAAAACGCAAACGCGGTAAAAACGCACTAAAAACGCATACAAACGCATAAAAACGCTGCGTTTTTTTCATGCATGCTCATAAAAATGCTTGAAAAAAACGCAGCAGTTGTATGCTTATGTATGCGTTTTTTCAATGCGTTTTTTTGCGGGAAAAACGCGCTGCAAAAAAAAGCAAGTGTGAAACTAGCCTAAGAGATATATTAGACCTTCCTCATCTCTGGTGACAAGAGGATTTTTCTTTGTTAAAAAAAAAGATGGGGGGCTGCACCTCTGCTTAGATTTCAGGGAATGAAATCTGATCTCTGTTCGGGATCCATATCCACTTCCTCTTGTTCCAGATTTCCTTAATCAGATTGTCGGGCCAAAGTGGTTTTCCAAACTGGACCTCAAGGGAGGCTATAATCTCATCACCAATTATTACCGTAAGTTCATTAAGAACTTTTTGGTAGTGGCCAAACCACTGGCGAAAATGATCAGAAAACGGATGGATTTTTCTAAATGGTCCAGTCCAACCAGTGAGGTGTTGCTACTTTAAAGAGATGTATTGCTTCTGTGCCAATTATTATACAGAGAAAACAAAAAGCAAAAAACACAAATATCCTGAACTAAAAAGTAAAAAATATACTGCAAATAATGTACGTCACGGCATCCAGACTGGATGGCTTTCCCAGCTCAGAAAAAGGGTGGTCACACCCATATATGCACTGAATGCACAATGAAATGAATAAAAAACAGCCCTTTTTCTGAGCTGGGAAAGCCATCCAGTCTGGCCTAAGCTGTTACTAGTGGTTCAGCCGCTCGATCCTTATTCACATTCACGTCATTTGGCAAGTGAAAAGGTTTTAAATACTAGAGTAGGTACTGTCCCACAAGGGGTGCCGTGACGTGGCAGGATGGCTTGTACATTATTTTGATCAAAATTATGTTTACTAAATACCCTTATTATTATTACTACCTTTATGCATTATTTGCAGTATATTTTTTACTTTTTAGTTCAGGATATTTGTGTTTTTTGCTTTTTGTTTTCTCTGGTTAATGGTCATGTGTTAATATGCACTTACATTGTGCATACACATTAACTTACTTTCTCAGTTCAGATTTGTTTTTTATCCAATTATTATACAGCCTGACATCACTCAGCCATTCATTGTAGAGGTTGCCACATCAGAGGTGGGAGTTGAGTCTGTATTGTCGCAGAGTTCATCCCCAAGTAAATGGCTTCCATATGCATACTTCTCTAAGAGACTATCGTCCGCCGAGAGAAACTATGACATTGGTAATAGGGAACTCTTGGCTATAAAGTGGGTCTTTGAGGAGTGGCATTATATTTTGGAGCGGGCAATTCATCTGGACATGGTATTCACAGATCATAAAAATCTTTTGTACTTGGAATCTTCCAAACGCCTGACACCTAGACAGGCAAGATGGTCATTATTCTTTACGAGATTTAACGTTGTTGTGACTTATAGGCCGATGGGATAAGAACATTAAGGCAGATGCTTTATCTTGTTTTCTGGGGGAAAGAAGTATACGCAAGCAGGTGCCTATACTACAGAAAGGTGTAGTTATCACTACTATATGCTCTGATCTGGAAAAGGAGGTTGAAGAGGCTCAGGGAGATGCCCCTGCTGCCTGTCCTTCAGGTAAAATGTTTATCCCTGTAAACCTGTGTCTCAAAGTTTTGAGTGAACATCATGCTTCAGTCTTGGCTGGGCATCCTGGTAGTGAAGTCACAACAGATCTTTTTACTCATAATTTTTGGTGGTTTAGTGTGCATTAGGATTTTCAGGAATATTTAGCTGCCTGCAGTACTTGCTCGGTTTCTAAGAATATACATACTCTTCTGTCTGGGGCTCTTTAATCTTTGGCAATCCCCTGTAGACCATGGACTCTGTAGATTTTATCACTGATTTACCCAAATAAGCAGGTAACACTGTAATATAGGTGGTGGTGGATAGGCTCAGCAAGATGGCTCATTTAATTGTGCTACCTGCTTTACAAACTGTCAAGACTTTGGCAAAAAATTTTATTAAAGAAATTGTGACATTATGTGCTATTACTAGTGCTGAGCATTCCGATACTGGAAATATCAGGTATCGGCCGATATTCGCTGTATCGGAATTCCGATACCGAGTACCGATATTTTTACAATATCGAATACTGGAATCGGAAGTTCCCATAATGCAATGAGCCAGTTGTGTTAGCCATGTTAACTAATGGCATGGCTGTGATTGGCTGCTAAATTATGTCATCATGATGCACGGTCTGTGCGGGCCTGCCGGGGGTCTGTGCGGGCCTGCCGGGGGTCAGTACGGACCTGCTGGGGGTCTGTGCGGGCTGCCGGGGGTCTGTACGGGCCTGTCGGGGGTCTGTATGGGCCTGCCCGGGGTCTGTATGGGCCTGCCCGGGGTCTGTGCGGGCTGCCGGGGGTCTGTGCGGGCCTGCCGGGGGTTGTGTGTGTATGCAGGCATCGTCCGATGGGACTACAAGTCCCATCGGGCTATGCCTGCTACAATGACAGTGATTGACACATTAGCCAATGATGGAACAGTAGTAGTCCCATCATCCGGCTAATGTGTTGAATGTAAAAAAAAAACATACATACTACATACATACTACATACATACTACATATATACAACATTCATACAACATACATACATACTACATGCATACTTCATATATACTACATTCATACAACATACATACATACTACATACATACTACATTCATACAGCATACATACATACTACATAATACATATATACAACATATAATGTATACTACATTCATACAGCATACACACATACATACTACATACATACTAAATATATACTACATTCATACAACATACATACAACATATATACTACATTCAAACAGCATACATACATACATATAACATACATACTACATACATACTACATACAATACATTCATACATTCATACAATACATACATATAGACATGCAGTACATATAACATAGAGTACATACTCACCATCACTTGTCACTTTGATCCCCGAAGCCAGTGTCATCTCACTGTAAAAAATATTAAAATAACAAACAACCGATATACTCCCTGATCCGCAGAAATCCACGAGTTTCCCACGACGATCTCCTGCAGTGCATCACTGAGAGGTTACTATAGTTCACTGGTCTCACTTTATGGCAAAAGCTGCGTGGAAACTTTCTCACACAGCAATGCCAAAAGTGAGACTAGGGACTATTTTTTTACAGTGGCGGAGGAATACAGTGCGGAAGGATACCTACCTCCTGTCATTGTATTCCTGGAGCCCCTAGAGAGCGGTCGCATCAGCTGATGCTGCTGCTCTCCACGGGAGATCGTCGTATGACACTCGTGGATTTCTGCAGATCAGGGAGTATATCGGTTGTTTTTTATTTTAATATTTTTTACTGATGACACTGGCTTCGGGGATCAAAGTGACAAGTGATGGTGAGTATGTACTCTATGTTATATGTACTGTATGTCTATATGTATGTATTGTATGAATGTATGAATGTATTGTATGTAGTATGTATGTGGTATGTCTGTAGCATGTTTTATGTATGTTGTATGTATATAGTATATATGTAGTATGTATGTTGTATGTCTGTTGTATATCTGTAGCATGTTTTATGTATGTTGTATGTATGTAGTATGTATGTATGTATGTTGTATGAATGTAGTATATATGTAGCATGTATGTATGTTGTATGAATGTAGTATATATGTAGTATGTATGTATGTTGTATGAATGTAGTATATATGTAGTATGTATGTAGTATGTATGTATGTTGTATGAATGTAGTATATATTGTTCAACATCTTTATCAATGATTTAGATGAAGGAATTGAGGGTAAACTGATTAAATTTGCTGATGACACAAAGCTAGGAGGGATAGCTAATACTAGAGAAGAGAGAGAGAGGATTCAAAAAGATTTAAATAAACTGGAGAAGTGGGCAGCAACTAACAGAATGGTTTTTAACAGGGAGAGATGCAAAGTACTACATCTGGGCAATAAAAATGAAAAAAGCATATATAGAATGGGAGGAATAGGGCTAAGTGACAGCACATGTGGAAAAGACTTGGGTATACTAATAGATCACAGACTGAATATGAGTCAACAGTGTGATGCAGCAGCAAAAAAGGCAAATGCAATTCTAGGATGTATTAACAGAAGCATACAGTCTAGATCATGTGAAGTCATTATTTCCCTCTACTCCTCTTTGGTCAGACCTCATCTGGAATATTGTGTCCAGTTTTGGGCAGCACATTTTAAAAAAGACATCAGCAAACTGGAGCAAGTTCAGAAAAGAGCGACCAGAATGGTGACCGGTCTGCAAACCCTGTCTTATGAGGAAAGGTTGCAGGATTTGGGAATGTTTAGTTTGCAAAAGAGAAGACTGAGAGGAGACTTAATAGCTGTCTACAAATATCTAAAGGGCTGTCACATTGTAGAAGGATCAACTTTATTCTCATTTGCACAAGGAAAGACTAGAAGCAATGGGATGAAACTGAATGGGAGGAGACACAGATTAGATATTAGAAAAAACTTTTTGACAGTTAGAGTGATCAATGAGTGGAACAGGCTGCCACGAGAAGTGGTGAGTTCTCCTTCAATGGAAGTCTTCAAACAGAGGCTGGACAGACATCTGACTAGGATGATTTAGCGAATCCTGCTTTGAGCAGGGGGTTGGACCAGATGGCCCAGGAGGTCCCTTCCAACTCTACGATTCTATGATTCTATATGTAGTATGTATGGATGTTGTATGAATGTAGTATATATGAAGTATGTATGTAGTATGTATGTATGTTGTATGAATGTAGTATATATGTAGTATGTATGTTGTATGAATGTAGTATATATGTAGTATGTATGTAGTATGTATGTATGTTGTATGAATGTAGTATATATGAAGTATGTATGTAGTATGTATGTATGTTGTACGAATGTAGTATCTATGTAGTATCTATGTAGTATGTATGTATGTTGTATGAATGTAGTATATATGTAGTATGTATGTAGTATGTATGTATGCTGTATGAATGTAGTATATATGAAGTATGTATGTAGTATGTATGTATGTTGTACGAATGTTGTATATATGAAGTATGTACACTCACTGGCCACTTTATTAGGTACACCATGCTAGTAAGGGGTTGGACCCCCTTTTGCCTTCAGAACTGCCTCAATTCTTCGTGGCAGAGATTCAACAAGGTGCTGGAAGCATTCCTCAGAGATTTTGGACCATATTGACATGATGGCATCACACAGTTGGCGCAGATTTGTCGGCTGCACATCCCTGATGCGAATCTCCCGTTCCACCACATCCCAAAGATGCTCTATTGGATTGAGATCTGGTGACTGAGGAGGCCATTTGAGTACAGTAAACTCATTGTCATGTTCAAGAAACCAATCTGAGATGATTCGAGCTTTATGACATGGCGCATTATCCTGCTGAAAGTAGCCATCAGATGTTGGGTACATTGTGGTCATAAAGGGATGGACATGGTCAGCAACAATACTCAGGTAGGCTGTGGCGTTGCAACGATGCTCAATTGGTACCAAGGGGCCCAAAGAGTGCCCAGAAAAAATTCCCCACACCATGACACCACCACCACCAGCCTGAACCGTTGATACAAGGCAGGATGGATCCATGCTTTCATGTTGTTTACGCCAAATTCTGACCCTACCATCCGAATGTCGCAGCAGAAATCGAGACTCATCAGACCAGGCAACGTTTTTCCAATCTTCTACTGTCCAATTTCGATGAGCTTGTGCAAATTGTAGCCTCAGTTTCCTGTTCTTAGCTGAGAGGAGTGATACCCAGTGTGGTCTTCTGCTGCTGTAGCCCATCTGCCTCAAAGTTCGACGCACTGTGCGTTCAGAGATGCTCTTCTGCCTACCTTGGTTGTAACGGGTGGCAATTTGAGTCACTGTTGCCTTTCTATCAGCTCGAACCAGTCTGCCCATTCTCCTCTGACCTCTGGCATCAACATGGCATTTCCGGCCACAGAACTGCCGCTCACTGGATTTTTTTTCTTTTTCGGACCATTCTCTGTAAACCCTAGAGATGGTTGTGCGTGAAAATCCCAGTAGATCAGCAGTTTCTGAAATTCTCAGACCAGCCCTTCTGGCACCAACAATCATGCCACGTTCAAAGGCACTCAAATCACCTTTCTTCCCCATACTGATGCTCGGTTTGAACTGCAGGAGATTGTCTTGACCATGTCTACATGCCTAAATGCACTGAGTTGCCGCCATGTGATTGGCTGATTAGAAATTAAGTCTTAACACACAGTTGGACAGGTGTACCTAATAAAGTGGCCAGTGAGTGTATGTAGTATGTAGTATGTATGCATGTTGTATGAATGTTGTATATATGTAGTATGTATGTTTTTTTTTTTTTTTCATTCAACATATTAGCCGGATGATGGGACTACTACTGTCCCATCATTGGCTAATGTGTCAATCACTGTCATTGTAGCAGGCATAGCCCGATGGGACTTGTAGTCCCATTGGACGATGTCTGCACACACAAACAACCCCTGGCAGGCCTGCACAGACCCCCGGCAGCCCGTACAGACCCCCGGCAGCCCGCACAGAACCCCGGCAGGCGCGCACAGACCCCCGGCAGCCTGCACAGACCCCTGGCAGGCCCGCACAGACCCCCGGCAGCCCGCACAGACCCCCGGCAGGCCCGTACAGACCCCCGGCAGGCCCGCAGAGCTGCGGCAGCCCGCACAGACCCCCAGCAGGCCCGCACAGACCCCCGGAAGGCCCGCACAGACCCCCGAGAGGCCCGTACAGACCCCGCCTGCACACACAGACACGCACAGTGTCCGCCCATGCACCGCCTACACTCTTCCCCCCTCCCGTACTGGATGTGCAAGGAAAGAAAGGGTTTATTTTCATTCCAATATTTGTGCCCCTTTGACTTGCATGGGTTTCCGGTATCGGAATCGGCGATACCAGATATTTTTTTGGTATCGGTCCGACCCGATATTTCCCGATATCGGAAGGTATCACTCAACACTAGTTATTACATCTGATATTGTTCCCCACTGTGGTGTTCAATTTATTTCCAAATTTGGGAAAGCATTTTGTGCTTGCTTGGGGGTTCATCTTTCATTTTCATATGCCTTTTATCCTCAGTCTAATGAACAAACTGAACAAGTGAACCAGAATTTTAAGACATATCTTAGGTGCTTTGTGTCCAAGAATTAGGATTGAGTTTTTTATTTGACTGGGATGATTTAGCGAATCCTGCTTTGAGCAGGGGGTTGGACCAGATGGCCCAGGAGGTCCCTTCCAACTCTACGATTCTATGATTCTGTGACTTACCTCTAGCTGAGTTTTCCGTGAATAACCGTTGTCATGAATATACTGGCAAGTCGCCTTTCTTTGGGGCATACAGTTTTCATACCTTGCATACATCAGTGTGGCAAGGTGTTCTTAATAATTTAAGGAGGATGGGGTCCATATATAAGAGTATGGCTGATCAGAAAAACTTGGGTGTTGGTTGATCGGAGCTGAGTGTTGGTGATTTGGTGTGGTTGTCCTTAAAGAACATTAAGTTGAAGATACCTTTTTGGAAACTGGGACCAAGGTTCATTTGCCACCTTTAAAATAGTGGGCATTGTAAATCCAATAGCGTTTCACATTGTTTTACCACCTACTTTCAAGAATCATAATGTGTTTCTCCGGTCATTTCTCAAGAAAAGCATTGCTTCCTCTGAGCCATCGTCGCCACCACCACTTTCCCCAGTCATTCTTGATTGGAATCTGGAATTCCAGATTTCAAAGATTATTGATTCTTGTTTTGTACTATGGTCTCTTCAAAATTTGGTACATTGGAAGGGTTACGGTCCTGAGGAGAGAATGTGGGTCACAGCATCTGATGTAGGTGCGATCAGGTTGTTCCGGTCTTGTCACGCTTCATATCCAAATAAACCTGGTTCTGATGTTCCGGAAGTCCCTCTTAGGAGGGGGGTACAGTTATAGAGATACTACGAGAGAGAAGGACCAGAATATTGCTGCAACTGTTTTCATGAACTCATGCACTGATTAGAACTGCTTCACCATCTTATTAAACAGTGCAGAATATTCCTTGCTGGCAGTGCAAGGGTTAATCAGTTCAAATGGTCTCCTGAGTAGTGATGAGCGAACCCCTTGATGTTGGGGTCCAGCGGGTTCGGTTTGGGTACCAGAACAGTACACAACCCGAACTCAGACCCCAATCACTTGAATGGGGGGCTCTGTCATGCACAAACATACACTGCCTCTGATCAGCGGTAAAATCAATTTCTCATTTCTCCTCCGTGACATGTGGTGAACTCACCACTGCACCATGAGATTTTTTTTATCACAATGCTAGAGGTGATCTTATCAAGGTCACTACAATTCAGAGGCCTGGGTGGGAATGCAGCCTCTGTGATCTGCAGTAACCTCAATGATGTCACCGCTAGTCACTGAAGCTGCGCTCGTAGCAGCTCATTCTCCAGTGGTTTTCAGCCTGGACGATCACATCTTGGCACCGTCCAGGTTGAAAACTGTTTATCCCACATATGGATTACATCTTGGGACAGAACGACATACAGGTGAGGGATAAACTTGTTTTTAGTTTTTGTTTTTTTTACAGTAGATCATGGCTTCAGTGGAATGGGCTTTATGTGAGAATAACTGTGTTTGTTATTTTTAAATAGAAAAGTAAAAGTGTGCCTTTTTATTTCAAATTAAAGACTTTATTATGGCTGTGTGTTTATTTACAATAAACATAAGATTAGTAATCAATAGGAATTTAATAGATGCTTCTCTGTTACTAAACCGTGGTCTTGATGTCTAGATAGTGAGGAAACACTTAGCTAACGTAAATGACTTCAAGTCTCCAGGTCCAGATGAATTACACCCCAGAGTACTGAAGGAGATAGCAGAAGAAATTTTTGAACCCCTCTCCATAATCTTTGAAAATTCTTGGAGAACAGGAGAAGTCCCAGAAGACTGGAGAAGAGCAAATGTTGTTCCTATCTTCAAAAAGGGGAACAAGGTGGACCCAGGCAACTATAGGCCGGTGAGTCTGACTTCTATACCAGGAAAGATCTTTGAACAAATTATTAAACAACATGTATGTCAGTACCTGGATAAGAATGAAGTGATTAAACAGAGTCAGCATGGGTTTGTAACTAATAAGTCATGTCAGACTAACTTAATTTCCTTCTATGATGGAATCACTGATTGGGTGGATCAAGGAAATGCTGTAGATATAGTATATCTTGACTTCAGCAAAGCATTTGACAAAGTATCTCATACAATCCTTATTGAAAAAATGACTAAGTATGGAATGGACAAGGCAACTGTTAGGTGGATTCATAACTGGCTTAGTGATCGGACCCAAAGAGTGGTCGTAAATGGCTGCACATCCAGTTGGAAGAATGTCTCAAGTGGGGTACCACAGGGCTCTGTCCTGGGCCCTGTATTGTTCAACATCTTTATCAATGATTTAGATGAAGGAATTGAGGGTAAACTGATTAAATTTGTTGATGACACAAAGCTAGGAGGGATAGCTAATACTAGAGAAGAGAGAGAGGATTCAAAAATATATAAATAAACTGGAGAAGTGGGCAGCAACTAACAGAATGGTTTTTAACAGGGAAAAATGCAAAGTACTACATCTGGGCAATAAAAATGAAAAAAGCATATACAGAATGGGAGGAATAGGCCTAAGCAACAGCACATGTGAAAAGGATTTGGGTATACTAATAGATCACAGACTGAATATGAGTCAACAGTGTGATGCAGCAGCAAAAAAGTCAAATGCAATTCAAGGATGTATTAACAGAAGCATACAGTCTAGATCACGTGAAGTCATTATTTCCCTCTACTCCTCTTTGGTCAGACCTCATCTGGAATATTGTGTCCAGTTTTGGGCACCACATTTTAAAAAAGACATCAAAAAAGTGGAGCAAGTTCAGAAAAGAGCAACCATAATGGTGACCGGTCTGGAAACTCTGTCTTATGAGGAAAGGTTGCAGGATTTGGGATTGTTTAGTTTGCAAAAGCGAAGACTGAGAGGAGACTTAATAGCTGTCTACAAATATCTAAAGGGCTGTCACATTGTAGAAGGATCAACTTTATTCTCATTTGCACAAGGAAAGACTAGAAGCAATGGGATGAAACTGAATGGGAGGAGACACAGATTAGATATTAGAAAAAACTTTTTGACAGTTAGAGAGATCAATGAGTGGAACAAGCTGCCACGAGAAGTGGTGAGTTCTCCTTCAATGGAAGTCTTCAAACAGAGGCTGGACAGACATCTGACTGGGATGATTTAGCGAATCCTGCTTTGAGCAGGGGGTTGGACCAGATGGCCCAGGAGGTCCCTTCCAACTCTACGATTCTATGATTCTATGATTCTATGAGACAAAGGTGACAGCAACCCCACAAATATGAACTCCACTTACCACCGCCACAGGGCAAGTGGAAAGAGTCAGTCAAAGTGCCACAATGGGCGTATCTAATAGATGGGCTTTTCCTGGGCGATGGCTATTTTAAGGCTGAGAGGGGCCAATATCCATGACCCCTTACCAGCCTTTGTATACCAGCCCCCAGCTGTCTGCTTTAGCTTGGCTGTTTGTCAAAAATTGGAGGGACCCCACGCCATTTTTTAAAACTATTTATTTAGATAATTTTTTTAAAAAACAACCTTGGGACCCCTCTATTCTTGATAACCAACCTTGCTAAATGTTACCACGGCTGGTCAGGAGACAAATCTCCAGGAGTGGACCCTCTAGACCGTGGCACTGAGGGGCCCCGGGCGAGCTGCCAGGTGGAGCCGACCCCTATACAGGGATCGTTAGGAGCAGGCCCAGGGGTTCGGGTACCACGATAGCCGGTACCGAGAGGGGTGGCTCAGGATGGACTGGAGTAGGAGTGTGGGACTGATGCGTAGACAACAGAGTGGAATCACTGGAGACTAGACCGGAGTAGGACTGCAGGACTAAAGCATAGACAACAGGACGGAGCAGGAACATGGGAGGCAGGACAGGAGTAGGACAGTAGGACTGGAGTGTGGATAGCAGGATGGAGCAGGAACACCACAGGAACACCGGAGGCAGGACTGGAGTAGGACTGAAGGACTGGACTGTGGATAGCAGGATGGAGCAGGAACACCGGAGGCAGGACTGGAATAGGACTGAAGGACTGGAGTGAGGATAGCAGGGTGGAGCAGGAACACCGGAGGCAGGACTGGAGTGTAGATAGCTGGACCCACGGAGCACCGGACTGTTGGGCTACTGCAGGGACCACGGAAGGCAGGACTGCGAGACTGCAGAGAGCACATGAGGAAACAGGGCCCAGTGTGCTAGCAAACAAAACAATCAGGCGCCTCCCTCAGGGGGAGCAGCCTGATATGGCCCTGTCAGTTCTGCCATTGGTCCGTAGGTGCTTCCGGGTCAGGGCATTGCCAGAGCACAAGTAACAGGAGCGAGGTGCAGCAACGGCCTATGGCACATGCGCATTGCATGTAGAGACCCCGTCGGCCGCGAGCCTGTCAGAAGAGACCACCGTGGCTGTTGGGCGGCGGGGGGCTGCGGCGTAGGAGTGGAGGCTGGGTGAGTATGCGGAAGCGGCGTGACACTAAAGCTAACAGCTGAGAGTTGCATCCCACAGCTGTTAATTTTCCCAGGCTGGTTATCAAAAATACTGGGGAACACATGCCGTTCTTTTATTATTTATTTATAGCGCAGGTGCGACTGATGAATATTCAGCCATTGTCTGCTCTCACTGTTATTAATGGCAGCAGGTATAGGCTTATGGGAGTAGTAGTCCCATCAGCTATTGCCTGTGACTGAAGGTAAACTTCTTACCTCCAGTCACAGCTGGGGGCTCATACTATCATCTGACCAGTGGTATTATCTCACGGCTGATCAGAGTCGTCGATGTTTCTCATGCTGTCATGCAGAAGATAAGCATAATGAACCCCCTGCACAACCTACCGCAGGGGGCTGCACACTGAAATTGGAGAGGTGACTGGGGAACGAAGGTGAACTTACTAGACTTTGCAAAGGACCTGTCCCACGTGACTGAGGAAGCGTGGCCGGGGGCAAAGCCAGGCACCGATGGCCAGTGGGGACAAAGAAAGCCAGAGACAAGTTTAAATGCGTGCCGAGGTCAAAACCGAGAGATACGGGAGGCACCGTGGACTGAGACGTAGGGGTAGTCAAGTCGAAGCCAGAGGTCAAAAAGCCAGAATGAGCAGTGCTTTACAATAGGGACACTGTTATGAATGGGTCACCGAGGAGGAAAAAACAAAACAAGCTAAGTCACAGAAAACCAGAGATGTTGATATCTATGCAGATTGCAGATCCCTGATCCTAACCACAACAACTAGCAGCAGCCGTGGAGCGTTCCTACGATGAACCTAGACGCTTCGTCACAGCCGGAGGACTAAATAAGCCTTAAGCAAGAAAAGGGGAAAACTAACTGGCCCAGAGCAGACCCCAAAGGAAAGACAGCCCCCACACATGAATTGACAGTGAAACAAGATGAAAACACAAACACAGGCAGGAAAATAGGCTGAGCAAACGATGGAGCCCAAACTAACTAGAAAGGATAGGAAAGGAAAGACACTGTCTGCAATCTGCCAAAAACCCTACAAAAATAAAGTCCAACACTTCTGATAGCAAAATTAACCCTGAAGTCACTAGACTTCTCTGTTATGAATGAGTCACCGAGGAGGAAAAAACAAAAAGCAATCTAAGCCCAGAAAACTGTATAGGTTGGTAACTAGCGGATTGTAGACCCCTGATCCTATCCACAACAACTAGCAGTAGCCATGGAGTGTGCCTACGGTGGTCCTAGACGCCTCGTCACGGCCGGAGAACTAAATAAGCCTAAAGAAAGAAAGGGAAAATCTAAACTGCCCCAGAGCAGACCCCAAAGCAATAGACAGCCCCCAACATGTATTGTCGGTGAAACAAGATGAAAACACAGACACAGGTAGAGAGATAGGCTGAGCAAACGATGGGGCCCTCGCTAACTAGAAAGGATAGGAAAGAAAAGCTGCTGTCTGCAATCACGCAAAAAACCCTGCCAAAAAGAATGTCCAACACGTCTGATAGAAAAAGGCCCTAAAGTCGCTAGACTTCAAATCACTATATCTCACTCAGGTATATTCTGAAGACAGAGGAAAACAGATCAACTGATCAGAGAAAAAAATGGGGATTCAGCCCAGTCCCAGCTAGGGCTGGCTGAACACAAAAACTAAGTAAACCAGACAAAAACTCATATGAACAATAGCAGAGAAAACTTAGCTTTAGGAAGGCAGGAACCAAACTGGAAACCAGGAGCCACAGTCAGGAACAATCACCAGCAAGAAACTAGGGAGTTGGCTGCCTTAAATCCAATCAGAAACTCCTGATGTCCAATCGCAGTCTTCTTCCTCAGGTGGCCGGTCTCTGCCATTTAGATCAGCTTCATTACAGGGAGTCCAGATAGAGAACTCACTACTCCTCTGTCAGCACAGCCAGCTCCATAACCCTCACCAGAAGCCAGAGGCAAACCCGAAAATGAGCTCACAACACTTCTCCCACTATATCAGCACTCTGAAATATTCTGAGACAGAGCAACAAGAGGCCAATCTAATAATGGACAAAAAGCATATTGGCAAATACAGATAAATAAGAGTGGAAATTCAGCACAGCCCCAGCACCAGAATAGGGCGTCGGCTGTCTTAAATCCAGTCTGAGATTCCTGAGGTCCAATCATCATCCTCCTTATCAGATGGCAGATCTCCACTGATTTAATCAACCTCACTACCTCCTGTTACCACCAGAGGAAGCCTGGAAGGAGAACTCACAACTGGTAGACCAGAAAATGAATTCACAACAGGACACACTGTAACGGAGTAACAATAGCCAGGCCAGGAGGTCAGAACCAAAGAATACAATAGTACCAAAACAAGAGGCAGAGAACAGAGTGAGCGGACAGACCAGGTCATACACTGGAGGCAATCAAGCAATGCAGTATACATACACACCAGGGGGTCAGACACACAGTCAGAACAACAGTATAACTGACAGAGAATCCTACTCCAGTGTGGGTATAAACAATTAACCCTGAGAGGGCAGGGCATTAACCATGTCCAAACCATGACAATAAGCATGAGAAACACCCAGTAACATGGACTGGTGAAGTCCATGTTCGAGGGCAATGCCCAAACAGTAGGTGTTTGGTCTGGACCCCAAACTTTGCTGTTTTTGTTCACCCATCTCTACTTCTGAGTAGAGTTGAGCGAAACGGGTCAGTCAAATTCATAAGTCGCCGACTTTCGCTGAAGTAGGGTTTCATGAAACAAAACCCGACCATAGCGTGAGGTCGGCCATGAGGTCAGCGACCAGAGCGCCAAAGTCGCGTTTCAAATGATGCTTCCAGCGCCCTTTTTCAGCCAATGATGGAGGACGCACACTGTGGGCAACGCGATGACATGGGCATCGGTCACCACCATCTTTGAGAAGGGCATGCAAGCGATTGGCTTGCTTTGTGTGGCGTCACAGGGGCTATAAAAGGGCGTGCACGCCGACCACCATCTTACTTCTGCCGATCTTAGCATAGGGAGAGCTGCTGCTGATTCTGTAGGGAGAACGTTAGGCAGGGAAGAGAACAAAAAAACTGCTTCTGCTGTTAGCGATTTCAACTGTACAACACAACAGTATGTATGTAATGACAGGGGAGGCTATATTTTTTGTGCATCAGCTCCGTTGGGTATTAGGCTGCCTTATAAGGCTCCTTGATAGCTGCATTGCTGTTTGCACACTGCTGTGCAAACTGCTTTTTTAAAAGCAAAAATACTTTTCTTCCTCTTTTCTGCACAGTTACCAAGCGTTCATTTTTCTACACTTTTGTGTGCAGCAGTCCTGCTTATTAGGCTGCCTGCTACCATACTTGGACTGAGAGCATCATTGTCAGCCTCCTAAAATCTCTAGGGAGCTTCCAATTCTCCCCAATACTATATACACCTTGTACTTTGTCATACACCAGCCAATTTCAGCCTGTTAAATTGAGGTGTAATCTATATTGGGCCTGAGATAATAGTTCAGCCTCCTAAAATCTCTAGGGAGCTTCCAATTCTCCCCAATACTATATACACCTTGTACTTTGTCATACACCAGCCAATTTCAACCTGTTAAATTGAGGTGTAATCTATATTCGGCCTGAGATAACAGTTCAGCCTCCTAAAATCTCTAGGGAGATTCAAATTCTCCCAATACTATATACACCTTGCACTTTGTCATACACCAGCCACTTTCAGCCTGTTAAATTGAGGTGTGATCTATAGTGGGCCTGAGATAATAGTTCAGCCTCCTAAAATCTCTAGGGAGATTCAAATTCTCCCCAATACTATATACACCTTGTACTTTGTCATACACCAGCCAATTTCAGCCTGTTAAATTGAGGTGTAATCTATAGTGGGCCTGAGATAATAGTTCAGCCTCCTAAAATCTCTAGGGAGATTCAAATTCTCCACAATACTATATACACCTTGTACCTTGTTTTACAGTACCATATAGCTGGTGGTATTTTGGGTACATTTTTCCAAAAATGAGGAAGTATGATGGAAGAGGCCGTGGAAGTGGGCGGGGGTTGCCAGCTGGTACTGATGGTGGTGGTGCATCTGCTGGTAGTGGCAAAAGCACAATAGCACCTAAGGCAGGAGGTGTTGAGCCTGCGTCAACGTCTGGATCCACAAGGCCTCGAAGGCTCCCTTTTCTGGGGTAGGTAAACCGCTTTTAAAGCCGGAGCTTCAGGAATAAGTTTTGGCTTACATTGCTGACACAGCCTCCAGCTCTATCGCCTCCTCTTCTGAAGTTTAAAAAAATAAAAGCACTGAGTCGTCAGTGGAGGCTCCTGGTCAGGACCAACACCTTTCCTTGTGTCCTTCACCCCTACCAAAAGTGAAGGATGCGGCAGGCCACACTACAGATTACTCCATGGAGCTCATTTCACATACCATGCCTGGGTTATCAAGTAAAATCGTGAATTCCCCAGTCCAAGATGAATCGGATATGGAGTGCACTGATGCACAACCACTGCTAGATTTTTCTGCTGGCACATTCACTCAGAGCACTACATTGTCCTTGCAGTGTACTGAGCCAGAATCTGACCCTGATGAAACTCAGGTGCCCCTTCCTGCATACTATACCACCTTACACGGTGACACAGAGGAAGGTGCACATGAAATTGAAGAGGAGGTGATGGATGACCCAGTTGTTGACCCAGATTGGCATCCATTGGGGGAAGAGGGTGCCGCTGCCAATAGCTCAGAAGAGAAGGAGGAGGATCCACAGCAGGCATCGACATCGTAACAGTTGTTAGCTGACAGGCCCATAGCAGTCCAAAAACGGTTTACAAAAACCCAAAGGGTTGCAGGACAGCTTGGCCAGACGGTCAAATTAGCACAGCGTGGAAGGCCTCAAAATGTCTTCCATAGTCGGAAGAGTGCAGTGTGGCACTTTTTTGAACAAAATCCTAATGATAAGGCAAAGGTTATCTGTAAGAAGTGAGCAAAGACCTTTATCCGAGGGAATAATCTGAGAAATTTGATTACCAGTTGCATGCTTAGACATTTAACCACCATGCACTTGCAAGCGTGGACGAACTACCAAACCTCATGTACCACATGTGCACCTGCTCCGAATGAAGGTAGTCAGCAACGCTACATCACTTCCCCCACTGAGAAACTGGGTCTGAGTAGAAAAAGTAAATTAATGTGCATGCAAAATGTAATTGCATATGAACACATGACCTTTACACAGAGAAAACCAAAAACAAAACACAAAACAAATATCCTGGAATAAAAAAGTAAAAAAATATATTGCAAAATTTGCATGAAGGTAGTAATAATAGTAATAATAAGGGTATTTAGTTAACATAATTTTGATCAAAATAATGTAGAAGCCATCCCGCCACGTCACGGCCACCCTTGCGGGACAGTCCTAACTCTTGTATTTAAAACCTTTCCACTTGTCAAGTGACGTAAATGTGAACAAGGACAGAGGGACTGAACCACCAGTAATAGTATAGGCCAGACAGGATGGATTTTCCAACTCAGAAACAGGGCGGTCACACCCTTATATGCACAGAATGCACAATGAAACAAATGAGAAACTGGGTCTGACATCAGACGTACTATCCCGTCCATGGGACCCGGGCCCCTATGCCCATGGACGGGATAGTACGTCTAGCGCGATCAGCGGCGCCCACGTGGTGAGCGCCGCTGATCGCGGCCGGGTGTCAGCTGATTATCACAGCTGACACCCGGCACTATGTGTCAGGGGCAGTCACGGACCGCCCCCGACACGTTAACCCCTTGCACACCGCGATCAAACATGATCGCGGGGTACCGGGAGTTAAAGGGAAGCATCGGCAGGGAGGGGGCTCCCTTCGTGCTTCCCTGAGCCCCCCACAGCAGCGCAATGTGCAGCGCTGCTGTGGGGGACTCCTTTCCTCCAGGCCCCCGGATCCAAGATGGCGACGGGGGCCTTCGGGGGCCTGGAGGAAGCTGGCTTCCTCAGTGCCTGCAAAGCGCAGGCATGAGGAAGCCTTGTGCACTGCCTGTGACAGATTGCTGATCTGTCACAGTGATCTGTGATGTGACAGATCAGCGATCTGTCACAGGACAGTGATGTCCCACCTGGGACTATGTAATAAAGTAAAAAAAAAATAAAAAAAAAGTGTAAAAATAATTTTAAAAAAATCGCCAAATAAATTAGTAAAAAAAAAAAAAAATATTCCCCAATAAATTCATTTTTTGAAAATAGAAAAAAAACAAAACAATAAAAGTACACATATTAGGTATCACCGCGTCCGTAATGACCCGCCCTATAAAACTGTCCCATTAGTTAACCCCTTTAGCAAACCCCTTAAAAAATAAAAATAAAAAACGAAGCAAAAAATAATGATTTATTATCATACCGCCAAACAAAAAGTGTAATAACGCGCGATCAAAAAGACGCATATAAATATCCATGGTACCGCTGAAAACGTCATCTTGTCCCGCAAAAAACGAGCCACCACACAGCATCATCAGCGAAAAAGTAAAAAAGTTATAGCTCGCAGAATAAAGCGATGCAAAAATAATTATTTTTTATATAAAATAGTTTTGATTGCATAAAACCGACAAAACATAAAAAAACGACCTAAATGAGGTATCGCTGTAACCGTACTGACCCGAAGAATAAAACCGCTTTATCAATTTTACCACACGCGGAACGGTGTAAACGCACTCCCCCAAAAGAAATTCATGAAACGCTGGTTTTTGTTCATTCTGCGTCCCAAAAATCGGAATAAAAAGCGATCAAAAAATGTCACATGCCCGAAAATGGTACCAATAAAAACGTCAACTCGTCCCGCAAAAAATAAGACCTCACATGACTCGGTGGGTCAAAATACGGAAAAATTATAGCTCTCAATATGTGGTGATGCAAAAACTATTTTTACAATAAAAAGCGTCTTTTAGCGTGCGACAGCTGCCAAAAATAAAAACCACCATAAATAGTAAATCAAACCCCCCGTTATCACCCCCTTAGTTAGGGAAAAATAATAAAATTTAAAAAATGTATTTATTTCCATTTTTCCATTAGGGCTAGGGTTAGGGCTAGGGTTAGGGTTAGGGTTAGGGTTAGGGCTAGGGTTAGGGCTAGGGTTAGGGCTTGGGTTAGGGTTAGGGCTTGGGTTAGGGTTAGGGCTTAGGTTAGGGCTGAGATTAGGGTTAGGGGTGTGTTGGGGTTTGGGTTGGAGTTAGAATTGGGGGTTTCCACTGTTTGGGCACATCAGGGCCTCTCCAAATGCAACATTGCGTCTGATCTCAATTCCAGCCAATTCTGAGTTGAAAAAGTCATATGGTGCTCCTTCCCTTCCAAGCTCTGCCATGAGCCCAAACAGTGTTTTACCCCCACATGTAGGGTATCAGCCTACTCAGGACAAATTGCAAAACAATTTTTGGGGTCCAATTTCTCCTGTTACCCTTAGGAAAATAAAAAATTGGGGGCAAAAATATCATTTTTGTGGAAAAAAATTATTTTTTTATTTTCACGTCCGAGCGTTATAAACTTCTGTGAAGCACTTGGGGGTTCAAAGTGCTCACCACACATCTAGATAAGTTCCGTGGGGGGGTCTAGTGTCCAAAATGGGGTCACTTGTTGGGAGTTTCAATAGTTTAGGTACATCAGGGGTTCTCCAAACGCACATGACACCCGCAGACCATTCCATCAAAGTCTGCATTCCAAAATGGCACTGCTTCCCTTCCGAGCCCCGACGTGTGTCCATACAGTAGTTTTCTCCCACATATGGGGTGTCAGCGTACTCAGGACAAATTGGACAACAACTTTTGCGGTCCAATTTCTCCTGTTACCCTTGGGAAAATGAAAAAATTGGGGACTAATTGATCATGTTTGTGGAAAAAATACGATTTTTTTATTTTCATGCCCGGGCATTATAAACTTCTGTGAAGCCCTTGGGGGTTCAAAGTACTCACCACACATCTAGATAAGTTCCTTTTGGGTTCTTGTTTCCAAAATGGGGTCATTTGTGGGTGTTTCCACTGTTTAGGTACATTAGGGGCTCTCCAAAGGCAACATGACACCCGCAGACCATTCCATCAAAGTCTGCATTCCAAAACGTCACTACTTCCCTTCCGAGCCCTGATGTGTGTCCATACAGTAGTTTTCTCCCACATATGGGGTGTCAGCGTACTCAGGACAAATTGGACAACAACTTTTGGGGTTCAATTTCTCCTGTTACCCTTGGGAAAATAAAAAAATTGGGGAATAATTGATCATGTTTGTGGGAAAAATACGATTTTTTTATTTTCATGCCCTGGCATTATAAACTTCTGTGAAGCCCTTGGGGGTTCAAAGTGCTCACCTCACATCTAGATAAGTTCCTTAGGGGGTCTAGTTTTCAAAATGGGGTCACTTGTGGGGGGTTTCCACTGTTTAGGTACATTAGGGGCTCTCCAAAGGCAACATGACACCCGCAGACCATTCCATCAATTTCTGCATTCCAAAACGTCACTACTTCCCTTCCGAGCCCTGACGTGTGTCCATACAGTAGTTTTCTCCCACATATGGGGTGTCAGCTTACTCAGGACAAATTGGACAACAGCTTTTGGGGTTCAATTTCTCCTGTTACCCTTGGGAAAATAAAAAAATTGGGGAATAATTGATCATGTTTGTGGAAAAAATACGATTTTTTTATTTTCATGCCCTGGCATTATAAACTTCTGTGAAGCCCTTGGGGGTTCAAAGTGCTCACCTCACATCTAGATAAGTTCCTTAGGGGGTCTAGTTTTCAAAATGGGGTCATTTGTGGGGAGTTTCCACTGTTTAGGCACATTAGGGGCTCTCCAAAGGCAACATGACACCCGCAGACCATTCCATCAATGTCTGCATTCCAAAACGTCACTACTTCCCTTCCGATCCCCGACGTGTTCCCATACAGTAGTTTTCTCCCACATATGGGGTATCAACATACTCAGGACAAATTGGACAACAACTTTTGGGGTCCAATTTCTCCTGTTACCCTTGGGAAAATAAAAAAAATGGTGACTAAAAGATCATGTTTGTGGAAAAAATACGAATTTTTTATTTTCACGCCCGGGCGTTATAAACTTCTGTGAAGCACTGGGGGGTTCAAAGTGCTCACCACACATCTAGATAAGTCCCTTGGGGGGTCTAGTTTCCAAAATGGTGTCATTTGTGGGGGGTTTCCACTGTTTAGGTACATCAGGGGTTTTCCAATCGCGACATGGTGTCCGATCTCAATTCCAGCCAAAAACGTCAAATAGCGCTGCTTCCCTTCCGAGCTCTGCCATGCGCCCAAATAGTGGTTTACCCCCACATGTGGGGTATCAGCGTACTCAGGACAAATTGCACAATAACTTTTAGGGTGCTGTTACCCTTGGAAAAATAAGAATTGAGGGTGAAAAGATCATTTTTGTGGAAAAAATATGATTTTTTTATTGTACGGCTTTATGTTATAAACTTCTGTGAAGCCCTTGGGGGTTCAAAGTTCTCACCACACATCTAGATAAGTTCCTTAGGGGGTCTAGTTTCCAAAATGGTGTCATTTGTGGGGGGTTTTCACTGTTTAGGTACATCAGGGGTTTTCCAATCGCGACATGGTGTCCGATCTCAATTCCAGCCAAAAACATCAAATGGCGCTGCTTCCCTTCCGAGCTCTGCCATGCGCCCAAATAGTGGTTTACCCCCACATGTGGGGTATCAGCGTACTCAGGACAAATTGCACAATAACTTTTAGGGTGCTGTTACCCTTGGAAAAATAAGAATTGAGGGTGAAAAGATCATTTATGTGGAAAAAATATGATTTTTTAATTGTACGGCTTTATGTTATAAACTTCTGTGAAGCCCTTGGGGGTTCAAAGTTCTCACCACACATCTAGATAAGTTCCTTAGGGGGTCTAATTTCCAAAATGGTGTCATTTGTGGGGGGTTTCCACTGTTTTAGTACATCAGGGGTTTTCCAATCGCGACATGATGTCCGATCTCAATTCCAGCCAAAAACGTCAAATGGCGCTGCTTCCCTTCCGAGCTCTGCCATGCGCCCAAATAGTGGTTTACCCCCACATGTGGGGTATCAGCATACTCAGGACAAATTGCACAATAACTTTTAGGGTCCTGTTACCCTTGGGAAAATAAAAATTGGGGTGAAAAGATCATTTTTGTGGAAAAAATATGATTTTTTAATTGCACCGCTGTACATTATAAACTTCTGTAAAGCCCTTGTGGGTTCAAAGTTCTCACCACATATCTAGATAAGTTCCTTGGGGGGGTCTAATTTCCAAAATGGGGTCACTTCTAGGGGGTTTCCACTGTTTAGGTACATCAGGGACTCTCCAAACGTGACATGGCGTCCGATCTGAATTCCAGACAATTTTGCATTGAAAAAGTCAAACGGCGCTCCTTCCATTCTGAGCTCTGCCATGCGCCGAAACAGTCGTTCCCCCCCACAAATCAGGTATCAGCGTACTCAGGACAAATTGCACAATAACTTTTGCAGTCCAATTTTTCCTGTTACCCTTGGTAAAATAAAAAAAATTGAACCTGAAGTATTTTTTTTGTGAAAAAAAGTTAGATGTTCATTTTTTTTTAAATATTAAAAAAAAATTCCTGTGACGCACCTAAAGGGTTAATAAACTTCTTGAATGTGGTTTTGAGCACCTTAAGGGGTGCAGTTTTTAGAATGGTGTCACTTTTGGGTATTTTCTATCATATAGACCCCTCAAAGTGGCTTCAAATGTGATGTGGTCCTAAAAATAAAATGGTGTTGTAAAAATGAGAAATCGCTGGTCAACTTTTAACCCTTATAACTTCCTAACAAAAAAAAATTTTGGTTCTAAAATTCTGCTGATGTAAAGTAAACATGTGGGAAATGTTAGTTATCAAGTTTTTTGTGTGCCGAAAAATTTGTTATTTGATTGTTTTCAATGTTGGGACAGCAATTTTTGGGGAGCACTATACTCTGGAGAATGATAGATGGGGCCCACCATACACTGGAACATTCCAAAGGTGGACATCAGACACTGGAGCAGCATTTACAGGGCCCATTATACACTAGAGCATTAGAAATGGGGCCCATTATATATGGAGCATTATTTGGGCCCATAAGACAGTGGAGCTTCATCCATGGGGACCAACATATACTGTAGCATTATGTGGAGCTCATCATATACTGTATGGAACATTATATGGGACCAATGATTCTGTATGGAGAAACATATGGGCCTCATTACTCTGTATAGCGCACCATGCGGTGGCCATAATACTGTATGGAGTAATATACTGTCCGTTTTTGGAGCTATTGGAGAATTTAAAATGGATATCAGTCATGTGATGTATGAAGTGAAGCATTTTTCATTGTACTATACCGCTATTTCTCTGCCGTATCAGAGGATCATGAATTGTGGCATGTGTTAAAGGAGCCCATTGACACTCTTTGGCCCTGGGCCCACGAAACCTGGAGCTAGCCCTACCCCCCACACAACTTTAGCCAAATAACCCCCAGTTTTCAATGCGTAACTATTATTATAAAGTAAATTAATGTTGACAAGCTTAAGTAATAAAAATTGATGTTTTTGGCATTAAAATGGGCACTGTAGGTGTGTTTCCTGTCCTCCACTCACTGCCGACTTTTCTTCCCCATTGACTTGCATTGGGTTTCGTGTTTCAGTCGGCTTTCGACTATTCACAATAATCGTCCGATTTCGTTCGACCCGACTTTTCCGAAAGTCGGGTTTCATGAAACCCGACTCGACCCGAAAGAAGGCAAAGTCGCTCATCTCTACTTCTGAGCACTCCAACCTGGATTGTTTCAGCTGGTCAGTATTGACCTCTCACCTTGCCACTGGCACTTGGGAAATATCACTAATAGTTGTTACTTCCTGATCAGGAGTTGGAGGTGAAGGTTGTGTTTGGAGAGTTGTTCACTGTTCAGGAGATTGTTGCATGGAGTTTGTTTGTGTGTCTGTTCATCCTCATCCCCTTCTATTTGATTCTACCTTACAATACCTCCCCATTGTTTCACTCTGTTGCTTGGTGAGTGTATTTTGTATGATTGTAGTTTTCATTTATCCATGTCTGTCTTCCCTTGTTTGTCTAGCTAGTGTTATCCTATACACTTTGGACTCACACATCCCTGGGTGGAGAAGGGAACAGATAAGGGTTAATATAGGAGAATAGCAAGGCACGGGACGCTGGCATCTCAACCTTCAAAAGTATTCCAGGAGACAGGGATAGACTAGAGCATCCCTTAGTTTGAGGTATTTGGTAGGCACCAACTGTATCTAGTCACTACCTGACAGATATCATACCCACATCACTAGAAAAGTCGAGATTAAGAGATAGCGAACCCACAGCATTGAAACCTTAAAAAGGGTTGCCTGCATCGCAGCATATGTACACTAATGGATATTTAGTGGAGCAAGCTTTTTTGACCATAATACAGTTTTTTTTAGCTTTGTCTTGGACATCCTAGTGGGGTTTAGAGCATTGATTTAAAGAGGACATGACATTGTATTAAAAAAGTTAAAGAGTTAAAAAATTATACATTTATTACTCTGCGTTTGTTTGTTCCAATGGTGTTACATCCATGTGTTTACTGTTATCACATTATAAAACTGTATCTTTCCTTTTTATCATGAAGATGTCCTCAACTTTCTCCATGTACTTTAAGTGATGACTATATAAAGGAACCTGTCATTAGAGTTAGGCTGCCCAAACCACAGGCAGCATAAATCAGACATTAGCTGTGCGATAACAGTCAGGTATGTTTGACTCACAAGACTCTACCATGTGCACATAGGGGAGAGACTTGACAATCTACTGGAGCAGGGAGAAGGTGGCACTAGGACCGCATTGCGCTATTCATTATAGATTGTCTCATCCGGCTTTTCAAACTATGTTTTCTCTGAAACACTGGTGCGTTTCAGAGTAAACCATACCTGGCTTCAGTATCTCAGTAAGGATCTAATTTATGCTACTTGTGCTTTGAGAAACATGAATCTATTAACAGTTACCCTTTAAGGTGTCGGCAAAAATGTGGAGAACCACTTAAAGAGCACCAATCACCAGTTTGGGCTGCCTTTTTATTTAATAAAAGAGTGGGCAGCACAAGACTTGTGAATTTATTAAATGTAAGTTAGCTCTTAAGTAACCCTAAATGCCCTTTAATGGGAGATTTCTCGTATAAAGAGTGGGATCACATAACTCTCTGTGGTCCCTCTTAGACTGAAACAGTGAAATCTCGCTCTTTGCGCCAAGCCCCGCTGTGCCCCATACTTTACAAGGCTGTTACTGAACAGTAACCTTTTATACTGTAGTGGTTCATCTCTGTAAAAGCTTAGCAAAGGACATGGCAGTGTAATCTGGCACAAGTTGGAAAAAGAAAAAATAGAATTATTTTATTTTTATCTTTATAAAGATATTTGTAAACTGGAGATACATATGGCTGAAAATGAATTAGATAATTATGAGTATATCAAGTTTTTTTTAGAAATTTTTTTTTGGAAATAAAACAATACTATTTTAACTTTTTACAACTGATGCCAAATTGCTATCTTTTATCTTACTTCATTATTATTCAAGGAGACTGGCCTGGACTCCTCCGAGCATAGGTGAAAAGCAAGTGACTGTTTTTCTATATATGGTTGCGAGCTGAAACTACTTTTTCACATGTTCAACTCTTTAAGTATACTCATACTAAATATTACAAACGATAACAACAAAACTTAAATTGTTAGTATTCAGTTAAGGAATTTCAAATTATGTTTTTTTTTCTTCAATTTTTTACTCTAGAAATTCTGTACATCACCCAGTCCAATTCAGATACTAGATATACAATGTATCTAATGTTGATACATATTGGACAAAACAAACAGGTTTTAGCTAATTTCTGTGCAGCACATTCTTCATGTTTCGTTAGCCATGTGGAATTGACATAATGCCCATTGCATATGTACTTCTGTTCTATTTTTACTGATACTTTGTCTTGATTATAGTTAAGGAGTTATCCTACCACTAAACTTAATCAGGTTCTTTTTTGAATATGCAGCACAGGGGGTGGAGGAGGTGGATGGGGAGGGTTAGGATGAAAATGGTTTATGGTCAGCTGCATTTTACCAATGTTTCGTTTGGTATTCAACCATCCGAAGTCAAATAATGAGTTGCTCTTATAATAGGAGAGATTACAATGAGATTAACGCTAGCTGGGGACAAGGTACTCAAGTCTGAAATGAGACAAATTATACTGCCATAGAACCTCCCGTCTAATCAGAACAAAGAGGTTTGCATAAAGAAAGTCCTGTTATGTGGACAAGTTAGGGTCGTCTTTATGCATATTATTTCTCATAACGGTATACTAACCATGCAAATGAGAAGCACATTTAATATTCTACACTCACTGATTGTAAAACTGCTAGGATCTGTAAAAAAATTACTATGCTCATATTAAATGCAGAAAGAAACGACTCAATGCATTTATTTTTGTCCCTAAATAAAGTATAAAAAAAACTACAATCTGCCCATGGAAAGTTACTCACAACAAGTCCACAAATCCAAAATGAGTCAAGGATAGGTTATAGTCAGTGCAATACGTACCGTACATTTCTTTTCTGTTTTAGATAAGCCTCATAAATATCCTGTTTCCAGAATTCTATTTTGTTCAATTCATCATTGAATTTAGCATAGCAATTACATTTTTCTTTTAACAACACATAGAATATTTAGATCACATAAGCTCTTCTTTGGGATGAGCTACAATAAAATGACTACATACCATTAGGGATGAGCTAATAGCTTCGGATAAGTGCTTATATGAATAGTTTTAGTGATTTCCGAATAGCTGCATCGGGAACCTGGATACCTGGAGCGCTCCTGATAATCAGCGGTTCGGCGCTGCAGCTGCATGTGTCGCGGCTGTGTGACAGTCACAACATATACATAAAGAGCCCAACAAACAGGCTCTCCATGCATGTGTTGTGACTGTCACACAGCTGCGACACATGCAGCTGCAGCGCCGAACTGCTGATTATCGGGAGCGCTCCAGGTATCCTGGTTCCCGATGCAGCTATTCGGAAACTGCTAAAACTATTCAGATAAGCACTTATCCGAAGCTATTCGCTCATCCCTACTCAATGATGTCTGACCTTTAAGCCTGTTGGGACCTGGTGTTAAAAATGCCTATGAATCTTAAATGGCTCCATATATGACCATTTTTAAACTTGATGGATGATCCATCAAAACAGAAAAATTCCTTGTGTTAAGTATCGCATTTTTTGGACTATAAGACGCAGTTAATTTTCCCCAAATTTGAGAGAAAAATGGGGGTGCATGTTACAGTTTGAATATGCCTGGCTTGCTGTTGGGAATGTTAGCATTGGTGGTGCAGTGGGGTCTCATAATGCAGGAGCAGGGTCCTCGCTGCAGGAAGTCAGAGGTTTGGGGCACGAAGGTCAGTGATACTAAATATAAAAAGGGAAAGGGGAAACCAGCTCACCCTGTGTAAGGCATGTGGAAGCACGGACTCCAATGAACTGTTTGAGAGGAACGCAATAAAGAAAATGAAGAGTCCAGCTCCCAATAAAGGCTTGAATTTATTGAAACATTTTAAAATGACAAGTTATGCATGACCGCAGCAACGCATTTCAAACACTGGCAGTGTTCTTTTTCATAGCTTCATTTGCAATGATCAACCAGCAATTTATACAAAAAAAGACACCCTTGAACACACCGACCAAGAAGGTTACATGACCTAATAAAACCAACCCCTCACATGGGGGTTACACATTAAAACCGCAAGCAAGTTTGATACATACAAAACGCAAGAAAACATGAAAGACAGAGTAAACTTTAAAAAAACGCAATTGAAACAGCATGGAAAAATGCAGGCAAATATGTCTAGACAATAAAGAAATGCAATTAGCACTGGGGCACCTCTTCGCAATATTCTAGCAAGGAAAAATGCAAATTCTGAAGTTAATAGCGGAACAGCAGTTCTCTATGTAAGTTTAGTCCATTAGGAGTGCACTGATTTAAATTGAACATCCGAAATGCTTCACGGTCGTGGAGGCGCTTCCTGATATCATCTTCCCTTAAAGAATATGGAACTCTTTCAATTGCATGGACCCAAAGCAAGGAAGTGTCCCATTGGTGTTGTTGAACAAAATGTCTGGATGCCTACGACATCGCCCAGAAGGAATCAGAGATGCTATAAAAATCAGACAGGCATTCTGATATGAATTTTTTTAAATTCCTGGAAGTGCAACCAACATATAACTTATTACATGTAGTACATTTGATAATATAGACAACATTGTCACTATTGCAATTCAGATATTGATTTATTGCATACTGTTTTGCACCATCTGAATTAATATAATTGTTAGTCACTTGTACAAATTTACAGATTCTACACCGATTTTCTCCGCATCTGAAAAAGCCCATACAATTGAGCCAAGTATGCCCATCAGATTTAATGTTAAGGGGCCAGGTTGATAGGATATTTCCCAGGGTTTTTGCTCTTTTTGCCACCACAGAACATCTCAAGCTTAAAACCTCAGACAGGATAGTATCTTCTTCAAGCAAGGGAAGATATTTTAATATTATCCTCTTAATATCATTGAACTGAGTGTTAGGGCTGGCGGAACGCACCAAATAATAAAATAATAATAAGGTGCGTTCGCAGCCCGGGGTTCACCGTGCAGAGGTGGTAAACTCTTGCTTAGTAATGGTGGATGGATATAGCGGTATACAAAAGGTCATACGTGGGTTAACGTCACCCGGTGTGAACAGGAGCGGACTCTGTTACGTCACAGAGCCGAAGGACCGCGGAACATAAATGCCAGAGCCTGTTAAGACACACAGCACTCGGCAAGAGAGCGCTCAGTAAATGGTCACAGAACTCAGCCCCAAGGACACGGGGTCTGAGTCCCTCTAGACCTACTGAGCGTGCGGCGTCGCACCTGCAGACGCCTCTAATGAACAATCACCACCGAGGAGTGCAGACTATGTGCTCCGTGGTGTACAGACAAAGCCACTGGTGGATGCTGATGCCAGTCTCTGACGCTGCCTCTACCTGGACCTCAGGCTGGGCGCTAGAAGGCTAGGCTACACAACACATGTGTACCAAGGGTAGGGGTTTCATAATGAGTCATTCACCAGAGACATTCATACATGCATACAACACTCACTCCACATGGTCTAATCTTTTTCTATATTAATGCACGGTCGTGCAATCATTTTATAGATGCAGCCTCCCAGGACCTTCCTGATGGTCCAATCTCAGCTGCAATAGGACCTGAGCATGTGACCTCCGACCTCCAATAAGAGGTCATCCCATGGGCATGCTCAGTAGGAGAAAAGCAGGACTTAGTCCCAGGAGCGTCTGCTCGCCGCTGACTCATGCATAGTACAATAGCTGAACATGGAGTAGCAACAAGGTGCCTAACATTAGCCTGGGCAAGACACTGGGACTGACATCTCTGCTGAGCAGGAACCTGTGTGGCTGTAGAGGAATGGGAGACAGCAGAGGACAAGGCTTGAGATTCCCCCTGTGCAGTGGGAGAACCTCGGCACCTAACACTGAGGATTATATTGCATATGGCTTATCTGTTATCTTCCCACTTATTAACAACTTGGAATGTACAATTAAGTTATTATGAGCATTTTTTCCATCCCACAATATCCTTAGCCCTATTGAGAATCCAAAAGGGGTAACGCTTCTTCCTCATCTTCTTGTCCCAATCAGCAAATTCCCCCTCTAAATTGCATGCATCACTGCAATTGTGTTTTATGAACTCACCCAACAGAACCGATTTGATGCTTTGGATGGCCACTGGCAGCATGCAAAATAGTATTTCTTGATAGAGGCTTGGCAAAGGTGGAAGTAAAATATCACTGCCTTAACCCTCCACTCTAAGGTCCAGGAAAGAAATACATGAGTTATGAGAAAATGAAGAAAATGACAAACTATATGGATTACTGTTAATGTAAAGGACAAAATCCGGTATGGGACATACATGGCCCCTCCAAATTAAGAGCCATAGATGTATCTCCCATACTAATACATTTTGGTATGGGAAATACATCGATGACTTCCTCTTCATTTGGAGGGACGTTGTATCTCCCATAGGTGGGCGGCAATATGGTTGTGGGGAGCAGTGAATATTTATTTCCCTTTAATGGGAATTTCCACAAACTTCCTGCAGTGTCAACCCTGCTCCTGCCTTCACAATGTCTGTAACTGGAGGCGCATTGATGTGACATCATGCTGCCCATCACTCACTTACATGCCAACGTTAGTTGCTGGTATCAGAAGAGGATGCCACGTGACTGGGAAGCAGAGGGAAGGTGAGTAGAATCATTATTTTTTATGTGTACGGCATAACAGGAGGCATATATATCAGGATGGGCCCATGATGGGGGACATATATACCAGTATGGGCCCATGATTAGGGACATATGCCATGCTGAGGGACATATATACCAGGATGGAGGACATATATGTCAGTATAGGGGACATACAAAAACAGCAAAGGGACGTGGATGGGGGAAGGTAATATAGAATTGGGGGACATTAACCCCATAACACTGTCAGCAGCAAATCCCTCCTATAACAGTGTATCATGACCACATTTTTTGCTTCCATTTTGTTAGGGCTGGCGTAACGCACCAAATAATAAAGATAGTAATAAGGTGCGTTCGCAGCCCGGGGTCCACCATGCAGAGATGGTAAACTGCTGCTCGGTAATGGCGGATGCTATAAGGCAGTATAAGAGAGGAGCACACGTGGGTTAACGTCACCCGGTGTGTACAGAGGTGGACTCTGTTACTTCACAGAACCGCACTACCACGGAACATAAATGCTGGAGCCTGTTAAAGCTCACAGAGCTCGGCAAGGTAAGCGCTCAGGATGCGGTCACAGAACTCTGCCCCAGGACACGGGGTCGGAGTCCCTCTAGACCTACTAAGCATGCGACATCACACCTGCAGACTCCACTAATTGACGCTGACTAACGTGGAGTGTCAACCAAGTGCATTGTGGCGTACAGACAAGCCACCACTTGGCGCTGATGCCAGTCTCTGACTCTACCTCCTACCTGTACCTCAGCCTGGGCGCTCACAGGCAAGGCTACACAACACATGCGTACCAAGGGTAGGGGTTTTTTAATGAGTCATTCACCAGAGACATTCATACGTGCATACAACACTCACGCCACATGGTCTATACTAGAGCGCGGCCGTGCGGCTGTGCGATCCTTTTATAGGTGCTGCCTTCCGGATCCTCCCTGATGGCCCAATCCGAGCTGTTTCAGGACCTGAGCATGTGACCTCTGACCACCAATGAGCTGTCGTCTCATGGGCTTGCTCAGATGGAGAAAAGCAGGACTTAGTCCCAGGAGCGTCTGCTCGCCGCTGACTAATGGATGATGCAAAAGCTGAGCCTGGAGCAGCAGCAGCAGCAACCAGATGCCTAGCATTAGCCTGGGCAAGATGCTGGGACTGACGTCTCTGCTGAGCAGGAACTTCTGCAGCAGCAGAAAAATGGGAGACCGAAGAGGACATGGCTTGAGATTCCCCCTGTGCTGTGGGGGAAACTCGATGCCTAGCACATTTTTTGTCCTCATTTCCTCCTTTAAAACCTAGCTGTGTCCTATGGTTCGGTGCGTCTTATAGTCCAAAAAATACGGTAAGTAATGTTTTGCTAATGCAATCTCAATAACAGAATTTCGATGGGGCTAATTTGTACATGAAAGTATTATTCTTTCAATCATACAAAAACGTATTGGAGTGGATGACTTTAAAATGGCACTACTAAGAGACTGTAAAAGTTCGAGTGGAGGATGATAGTGGATCATTTTTGGATCTATACAATGTTCCTATAACAATATTTAAAACGTCAGAATACAAAAAAAGGATATTTTGTGATGAGATCCTTGGAAAAAGTACTTATAGGCTCAACGAAAATGTTGACTATAAAGCTGGATATATAAACTAAGGTACCAATTCACCATAGTGTTTACATCAGAAAATTGGTGTAAAACGCTTTGAAAAGTTACATAAATTTAGCTCAACACGAAGTAGATAAATTCATAAAAAGACCACTGAATTCGTAAAACATTATGGAGTAACTTAAGACAGAAATATTACACCTTGTAACGTGGCTTGGGGTGGTAGTTGTGGGTGAGGAACTCCCCTTTGGCACCCTGACATTTCAATGAGGGAGATCACCATTCAAAAATAAGCTCTTTACTGAACTGTAAATTTGCAATTATTATATACAAGGGATAGCGCGTACACAGTCTTATGAACGTTTCATTTCCTTTCCTACTTCTTGAAGCATTTTCCATAGTTTCTTTTCTTAGTAGTATACTTCAGGGTTCTCTATGTCTACTTTTTCTCCCTATTTCACCACAACTCAGCTTTAGCATTACAGTCCTGATCAACAAGTGCCATCTATTTGTTCCTTCGCTTCCTTTTTTCTCTGCTGATGCTCTATAACTCCCATGCTTGGAATACTTTACTAGTCTCAACCACTCAGTCCTGTTTAGACCCGCTACATTCTAGTGTTACAAGTTCAAGGTTTTGTGACAAGAAGTCTTCTCCTAGGACTCGTTTCCAGAAGGCCATTCTGTCTCTTAGTCACTCGTAATTTAGATCTTTCTATCCCTTATCTTTGGTCTCCTCTCACTTAGGGTCAACCCAGAAAGCAGCACTGCTCACTTTGGACCTTTACATCCACACTCTATTCACTCCAGGCCATATCTATTTTTCTAACAGTAAACAGTCACTTTGCCTTAAATTAGTCCCTCCCACTGTGGGCTTGTCCCAACTGTTAACACTGTCTGTTCCTATGGTCAAACTACACATACTACCAACATTACTAACATCTAACGTAAAACGCTATTCAAATTGCATCAAAACATTGAAATTTGTTTCTTCAAGGGGGAAACGTGGGCAGCATGCCCATATCCTTACACCCTGACTGGAGTAACATTTTAGGTTTGGTGAATGGAGGCACATGCACTGAGAAACTGTGTCACATTGGTTCCACAATATGTCAGTCTTATTGAATTGACCACTAAATATTCAAAGCATTAGAGACACCCATCCAGTAGTGCATTGGATCTCCTTTGGCCCTTAAAACCACAGCAATTTATCCTGGAAGAAAACAAAAGAAGAAAGCCGACCATAAAGTCCAATCATAGTATGATGAAAAATAAATAACATCTATTAATTATAGTAATGTACAGGTAACAATAGGAGCAAAAAATCAATGTATACCAAAAGTTCATTAAAAACAAGGCCCACACCCAGATAAGAAAATTGGCCATAAACAATAAGATGAAATCCGGCCAATTGCAAAGTGCCAATCTCAATGCAATAAAAGTTTATAATTAGTAAAGTGCATACATGGAGTTGCATGGGATAGATAACATATAATTAAAGTGCTTTGTGCCTAAGTGCAAACAGACAGCTCCAGAAAAAAAAGTTACAGAGGATATTAACATGAATTCATGGTGTACATATTAATAATATTAGGGATAATATTCAGGCACATTGAAACAGTAGGAGTGCTGTATAAGATAGAGAAGAGACAAAATATAAGTATGTAAAGATGAATCCAAAAGTGAAAAGAATTAATAATGCTTACAAAAGTAGTATGGATGTCACTCTCCTGGATGGCATCCTCCCCAATGCATGTTTTGGCATGCTGCCTTCGTGCAGCCACCTTTTAGATGTGCTGTCTTTGTCCTTAGAGGGACAAGTCAAACAATGTGACAGCAATCTATCCTTGCTTTAAGGTGGTGATACCCTATAGTTGCCAGCACTTGAAAGGGTGGAGCAGGAAGTGGAAATGCCTAGTGAGCTTGTGCATTGATATCATCGCTGACATCACTGTCGAGTAGCCAATCGGGATTATCTGATTACTGACACGCTCAGTTGTGCTCTGAGAATGCTGTTATGGTGGAACTACAACATGGGTCTGAGTGTTCATGGTGATTTATAATGTTTATGCATTTTAAATATTACATAGGTGTTTCACATCTTTTAATCATTGTTAATCTAGCTGTATCAATGATTGTAGGTACGGTTGGATATAATTTTTTGCACTCTAACATGCACCTTATGTATGTAAACACTATGATGGTTCTCATATTTACTGCAATGTAATTTTCATACACTTTGATTGTGATTTATATTGAATATATGCTAATTTTTGTCTATTGGTAAATTGAAGAGATATGTATAAAAAGTGCACTATTCTATGGTAACACTGTGCTTGACACAGACCGTGCTGTGAGGTCGAAACGTTGCACCACTTGGCGCTGGATTAAAGTCCACAATTTTCCCTTTAACTGGAGTGCTGCCTGTTTTTTTCTAGATAGATAGATAGCGGGATAACATAGACCCCGGCAGAGATAAAGCTTATTCAATGTGACTAGGTCTGTTGAATGTTATGTCGTGTGTCACTATAGCACTTGCACTTTATGTCAATATTTTTTTTTTGTGGGGGTAGAGTGACATTAAAAGTTACGTTTTAATAATATACCACTAATTGCTTTCTTAAATACTGGTCTCAGCTAGTCAAGTACGATGACCATGCCTTTTTTGAAGTTGCTCAACTCGCTTGATTTACCCATTCTTATCATTCACAGTGAAGCTGATCTACAAAAAACTAGTTCCCCCTTTTTTGCTGCACTCTAGGGTGAAGTGTATAATCTCCATACTTGAACGTTCCAAACATGAAAGGGCAGATGTCTTTAATACGGTGATCATTCCATGTTTTTCTCAAGGTGATTTTTTTTTTAAGTTACAAAGATAAACGTAATCCATCCACAAACAAGTTGCATGAGTTCAACTCATTTGATTAGCAAACTGCGTTATTGAATAAAGTCTACATCTCTGTTGGCTTGTAATAGTCAGTGACTGGGTATGAATCTTCAGCTCTAAAATTAGAATTACATCTAACAAATATAAAATTATAGAAGTTTTTAAAACCAATAATTAAACTAGAGATAAACAAAGAGAAAGAGTATAAAACCTGACTTTTAATATTTATAGTTAAAAATCCTTAGCTCCAAAAGCTTTTACAAAAATAAATAATAATTAGCAATAATAAAGTGCTAATTTGTACCAGAGCTAGTATAAAAAGTCACGGTCTCACCCAAATAGGTTGTGATAGTTCCAAAAGGATCCCTGGCACGGAGACATGTAGTCAGAGACAGGATAATAATCGTGTTCCTAGTCTCCCTGTCATGCCCTGTGTGTCTCCAGCCCTTTCAATGGCAGTGCCCAAGTATAACCTGTATATGACGGCCCCACACATGCAAAAAGCCCTTCCAACGCGTTTCTGCCTCAGTATCCAGGCCTCATCACAGGGGTGTAGTTGGTAAATGAAAGGGCTCCAAAAGGTCTGAAAGGTGTATGCAGACAAAAATGAATAAATGAGGAGCTCCAAGGGCAGTTACACCTCTCAAAAGACCATGGAGAGTGCTACACCATCCTAATGTATCAGGTTTTTGTGTTACATGTGTTTCTTAAAAAAAAATTGGAATTTTTTTATTTAAATCACAATCTTTATAAAAAAAAACAAACACAAAATTAGTAATCTTGCATTTTTCAGGGTGGCTAGAGTGCCTTTTGTTAAGGGGGTTTTACACATAGCGATATCGCTAGCAATATCGCTAAAATGTCACTGATTTTGTGACGTTATAGCGATATTGCTAGCGATATCGCTATGTGTTATACTTCCCTCCGACCGGCTTCCCCGCTGTCTGTGCTGATCGCGCGAGATCGGGCGGCTCCATTTCTCGTCGTCTGCTTCCTGCTGGGCTTCCTGCTGTGTGATGACGAGCGACGCGTGGAGGCGGGAGGGAGGACGTCAGGATCGCTGTGTGTGAAAGGTGAGTATCGTGCGCTGCGTCGCTGCTGCATCGCTGTGAGATCTTTCTGTGTGAAAGCTCACTAGCAATCATTTAGCGATGCACCAGCGATCCTGACCGGGTCGTAACGCTGGTCGGATCGCTGGTGCATCGCTAAATGTAAAAGGGCCTTTAGACTTCTACTGTCCTTTCAGAAAGAGTTTTCAGCAAGGCTCCTTATCAGCAGAGGCAGGATTACAATGACAAGTAATCCTCTATGTAAAACATAGGATCAGAGACTGTTCATTTTGTTCATTGTGGCTAATTTACATGCGTTGCTTCCTGGAGCAGGAAGTATAAGTCTAAAAAGAAATCTGCTTTAAACAATGTCATTTCCTGATGATAGCTACTCTTTAAAATTCCATTATTATAGTATTTGTCATAAATATGCAACAGGTTTTTCTAGATAGCCTTGTAATACAAGAAAAATAAAGCAAAATGGTTCTGCAGAACAGTTTTCCCATTTCAGCCAAATGCACCCAGGATGCCAGGCCAAAGATGTCAGTTGCAGAAATGAAGAATGCTCTAGTCCAGCATCCAAGGAGGTAAACACTGAAATGCTCAGATCTTGTTACTGTTCTAACTAACAAAAAGAAATAAGTGGGTTGATCCGTGGAGGATCTTGTTCAAATCAAAATTTCTGAAATTTGCAGTTCAACAAGCATTCAAACATTTTGAGATTTGATTAGAAAAAATGCCCGGTGCCATTTCCCACACTGGTGAAGCATCAGTGGGAGGACTAATATCTAGGGATGAGCGAGTAGTGAAATACTCGAACGCTCTGTAGTCGTTATGAGTAGCTTCTAATACTCGGGTACTCGTAACGAGTCCAATGTAAGTCTATGGGAAATGCGGGTATTGGGCTGTGTGTGTGTGTGCGGGGCTGTGCTCGCCTTTGCAGGACTGTGCCAGGCTGTGCGGGGACTGTGCGGGGACTGTGCGGGGACTGTGCCGGGCTGTGCGGGACTGTGCTGGACTGTGCTGGGCTTGTGCAGGGACTGTGCTGGGCTGTGCGGGGACTGTGCGGGGACTGTGCCAGGCTGTGCGGGGACTGTGCGGGGACTGTGCCGGGCTGTGCGGGGACTGTGCCGGGCTGTGCGGGACTGTGCTGGGCTGTGCGGGACTGTGCTGTGCTGTGTGGGGACTGTGTTGGGCTGTTTTCGGACTGTGCTGGGCTGTGCTGGGACAGTGCAGGGACTGTGCTGGGCTGTGCAGGAATGTGCTGGGCTGTGCAGAGACTGTGCGGGGACTGTGCCGGGCTGTGCGGGACTGTGCTAGGTTGTGCGGGGACTGTGCGGGCTGTGCCAAATATTGCGAGGCGAGTAGTGAAATTTACTCGCCAGGATTCGAGCACTGCGAGTACCGCATTACTCACCGAGTACCGAATCCTAACGAGTATACTCGCTCATCCCTACTAATATCGTTTTTCTGGCTGTGCTGGCTTCCCCATAATGCCCTGCAGCTTCCATATGCCTTGTATCATACCTTGTACAAAGGTCATCAGATACCAGCAGTTTCCATTGGAGCACAGTCAGGCACAGAAATGCTGAGAAATACAGGCAGATGCTTCCAGAAGACATTTGGTTGACTTTATTCTACAGCAGGAAAACCACACCAAACATTCAGCCAAGATAATTAAGAATTATCTTCAGCGTAAAAAAGAACAAGGAATTCTGGAAATTATGATATGGCTCCCACAGAACCCTTATTTTATCATTGAGCCTGCCTGGATTTACATAAAGAGAGAAAAGTATTTGCGTAAGACTAAATCCATAGAAGATCAGTGGTTAGTTCTCCAAGATGTTTAGAACAACCTAGGTCCTTCAAAAATTGATATCTGAAAGTACACCTAAAGGCAATAAGAGGAAGTGAGCCAGAAGCTACAGCTCTCACTTCATCCAAATGTCTAAATCATACAACGGCAGAGAGAGTGAAGCCAGTGCTGATTGGCCACAGGGATTGCATGACATAATAATGTCATGTAGTCCCTGGGATAGTCAGTTCTGACACGGCTGGAATGATGCTGGTACTGGATGTGTTGTTATTTTACTCATTGGAACCATGATGACTGAAACAGGGTTGTTTGAGTAGTGGACAACCCCTTTAATTTTTTTTAATATATCCAACTGTTAAAAATTTTAAAAAGTGGATACTTTGAAGAGCAAGTGACCGGCTTGGTGTTTTACTGTAAGTTTTAATTAACTATCCTCAGATTAATCAGTGCTTTATTTTTAAAGGGCTGTAGCTGGATTTTCCTTCAAACAGAGCAAGAATTCAGATTGGTAGTGGTACCTCCTCCTACAAAATACGGTAAATCGTACAACATCCTACAACATCATACATTCTGGTATGATTAAGTGCACACATGGTTTGAAAATCAGCCATCAACCTGTTTTAACATGGACCAATGATATTGCTTGATGTTTGTTCAGCTATCTCCAGCATGGAAGGTTAGTCTACAGCTAAAATAGTATGCCTTCCTGTTAGTATTAAAACTTTACCATTAATTCTTGCTTCCGGTGTATCTCCCCCATCATTGGGGGTATATACCATACCTGTTCCACGATAGCTGCACCTCTATATTAAAGACTCAAAAGAAGTAGTATGTGAATAAGGTGCAAAAAAAATATGTTATTGCACATATCCACTCTTTTGATTACATATAAAAACAAGAAAATAATAAGATCACACAGTAAATGCAAGTAGGAAGAAAAAAAACAATTTACCTATTTTTTAAGCTTAATAGTAATCCAGCACTTTGATGGGTTAAACCTTTTACTCCCCTTTCCGAACTGTCAGTACAAGCTAGCGAGTATCTTCCCTGCCTTTATCCCCACCATTAGTTTTCCCTACCTCCCTATAAGAGAAGAAATGTGACTGGAGAGCCTTTACAGCATTACGCTCTAAGACAAATGATTGACTCCAAACAATATCTAAGGCGATCAGGATAAAGTACCCACCATTTCAAGGCTCAGCAGAATTCAAATTCTAATTAGACTTCTCACCACATCCCAAATAAAAATTGTTCCCTTGATATTCTTTTTGCCTATCAGGTGTCTCTCCCTGATCGCTGGAACAAAACGCATAAAGAAAGTGATTAAAGCCATAACAAAGGCATAAAATTGAAATTATCGCTGGCATCACATCTGGGAGCAGAGAGTGTCGCCGCACTGGGCACACGCACTCCCTCCCCTTCTACAAAACTCACCCTACCGCAGACACACACCAAAGTCATGAGCACATGCAGAGTTATACAGTTACTTTCCAGGTTAGCAGAGCTGTAATACAGGAAATATTCTCCCACCAAACTAACAATGCTACAAAAACTGATTATATAAAATCAGTGATTGAAATCTGTGGAGTCGATGAAAAGAGAGAAAAGAAGAATACATGTGCCAAGAAATGTGGTTTAATCCATAGTATGGATTTCTGCCATTATTTTAGTGTGCAATTCACTCACTATAGCATTTCTTGCCTGTCAAAGAGTCGAAGCAAAAAAGCTTTACTATTGCAAATTATACCATATAGACATTAATTCTAATAGTTTTTGGATATTAGGTCTAAATCTGAGCTACAATAGATGTTTTCTAAAATGGAGCATGTTTTCCTTGGTTTTGCTGCTATGTTATATGCAATACATCTGCAATATTCCTTGTTCCAAATATACACAGTATATCCCCTTATATCCCAGTGTATTTGCATTACCACAATAACCACTTTATGCTGCAACTTTTTTGGCATCAGGACTTTGGCATGCATATGTATAAAACTGTAGGGACTAGAGATGCGCAAACCTTTTAAGGTTCAGCTATGTTCACCGAACTTCCCGTTGTTCATCGAGCAGTTTACCTAGCATAATCGAACATCATTGAATTCAAAGGGAGGCAAAACCAAATGCATAGATAACATGTTCAGGGGGCCCAAAAACTGTAAAAACACTCAAATTAGGGGCAGACACCAGGAAAAGTGGCATCAGTTGCGCTATAAATAAATAATAAAGAAAAACATTGATATGGGTTCCCCTGTATTTTTGATAACCAGCCAGGCAAAAATGACGGCTGTGGGCTGCAACACTCAGTTGTCAACTTCAGCAAAGCTGGTTGTCAAGAATAGAGGGGTCTCTACTCCGTTTATTAAATTATTTAAATAAATAATTAAAACATGAGTTGGTATTCTCAGGCTAGTAAGTGGCCATAGATATTGCCCTCCCAGCCTAAAAATAGCAGTTTGCAGTCAATCCAGAAAAGGCACAGCTATTAGATGTGCCAGTTCTGGTGCTTTGCTCAGCTCTTCTCACTTGCCCTGTGCCGGTGGCAAGTGGGGCTCATATTTGTGGGTTGGATATCACCTTTGTATTGTCTGGTGACATCAAACCCAGAGGTTAGTAATGGAGAGGCCTCTAAAAGATGTCCCCATTAATAACCCCATAGTGATATTGTATAAAAAACAACACACCCAGAGTAAAGTTCTTTAATTGAAATAATGACACTATAATGACTGTAAATTAAACCATACTCACATCATCGCCCAGTTCACTGAAGCCAATATCCCCTGCAAATAAATTAAAATAGTAAACAACCATAATCCTCTCCTGTCCAAAGTGAAGAGATCATCCATAATGTCCCATGATGATCCTGATGACTTTGAAAACAGTCATTAATTTGACTGCTCTACCTGGTCATCAGCGACACACTGACAGGAGCATGTAATCACTTATGCAATGTGTAGCATTGAGCTGTGGTGAGAAAGTTCACCAGCATTCATCAGCTGATGAGCCCAAGTGATCTTACTTACAGCACTTCTGCTTCATGAGAACTTTCCACCTATCAGAACTGCATGAGAACTTTATGCCGATCCATTAAATGCACCAATTCTGGCACTTTGCCTGGCTCTTACCGCTTGCCCTTGTGAGTTGGCAAGCTTTGTAATGCCTGCTGACATCAAACCCAAAGGTTAGTAATGGGGTTCATCAGACAACCCCATTACTAACCCAGTACGTGAATGGTTAAAAAAACAGACACAGAGAAAAAAAAATACTTTGTTTAAATAAAGACTCCCTCACACTCCCTCATTTATCCATTAATTAATTAAAAATAAGTCCAGGAAGTTCTGACGGTAAACCAATAGTGAAATGTCCCACAATGCGCATCGAATCCTAAAGAGTTTTGTGGTGAGAAAGTTCTCAGAACGAGACTTCATAGTTCATTCGCAGTCAGTGCAGGGAAGCGATGACCGCGAGTAACCCTATTTATCCTCACTCTCAGAATGTTCTAAGAGCAATTCTCATGCTTCTGCTTGCTGCTGACCACAAGTAACCATGCTGAGAGACATTTTCCTATTGGATTACTGTGAAAACGTCCTGGATTTATTTTTAATTAATGGGTAAACGTGCCTTTCAGGGAGACTTTAAAGGGAATCTGTCACCCATATTTAGTGATATCATGTAAAGATATCACCCAATTGTGCATCCCATAAGGATTCTATTAGGATTTTTTATTCCCCCCCAACCCCGCACCTTTGAGGCATAAATACCTTTTTTATCTGTTGGGGATGCCCCGGAAGTCTTCACATGCAGGACACACTTCCGGGGCATAGACCGCGCTGGAAAATACCGGCGCATGCGTAGTAGCGATTATATGCTTCGCTCACAGTTGGGCAAAGCATACTGCGCATGCGCCGGAGGCCTTTACAATGCGCAAGCACGGAAACCAATGTTATCTGTGATATTCACAGATGAAGATTACGTGCAGCAAGCCGAGGGGGAGGGAAGGAGACTAAGCCACGCCCATCGGACCGGACCACGGCGATTTGCATACATCCCCAACAAGATAAAAAAGGTATTTATGCGTCAAAGGTGCGGGGTCAGGGGGAATAAAAAATCCTAATAGAATCCTTATGGGACGCACAATTGGGTGATATCTTTACATGATATCACTAAATATGGGTGACAGATTCCCTTTAATGGGGTTTGATTTGAATGAGGTTTGGGTTTGGGGCCAAGTTCGGGTGCCGTTTTGGTTCCCGAACCAAACTTTTTTTAAAGTTCGTCCTAGTAGTAACCAATGGCACATTTAATAACCCATTGTACTGACTGTTTTCTTGTTTTTTAAATTAAAATATGGTAATATAATAATACCTTTTGTTGTTTGTGATTAGGCAGACCATTCTGTGCAGAACACTGACTCAAACCTATGGTGTCACCATCAGAGGAAACATATACTAGATTATACGTTTCACTTCATCTCCACTAATACACTTGACAGAGGCAAAGGAGACCAATTGTGACTAGTGATGAGCAAGTATACTCGTTGCTCGAGTTTTCCTGAGCGTGCTCGGGTGTCCTCCGAGTATTTGGGTGTGCTCGGAGATTTAGTTTGTGTCGACACAGCTGCATAATTTGTGGCTGATAGACAGCCTGAATACATGAGGGGATTCCCTAACAAGCAGGCAATCCCCACATGTGTTTAGGCTGTCTAGCAGCTGCAAATCATGCAGCTATGTCGATACAAATTAAATCTCCGAGCATGCCCAAATGCTCAGGAGTAGAGTTGAGCGAAACGGGTCGAAAAATTTCAAAAGTCGCCGACTTTTGGCAAAGTCGGGTTTCATGAAACGAAACCCGACCCTAGGATGAGGTCGGCCACGGGGTCGGCGACTTACGCGCCAAAGTCGCGTTTCAAAAGTTTGTTTTGCGCTCTTTTTCAGCCAATCAGGATCCACGGACACTGTGGGCAACGTGATGACATAGGCAGGGGTCACCACCATCTTTCAGAAGGGCATGCAAGTGATTGGCTTGCTTTGGTGGGCGTCACAGGGGGTATAAAAGGGCGTGCACGCCGACCGCCATCTTACTTCTGCCGATCTCAGTATAGGGAGCGGTTGCTGCTGATTCTGTAGGGAGAGCGTTAGGCAGGGAAGAAGACAAAAAAACTGCTTCTGCTGCTAGCGATTTTGCCTGTACAACACACCAGTCACTGTGTGTGCAGTACAAGGGGAGGCTATATGTAGTGGTGTATCAGTGGAGTTGGTTGTTGGGCTGCCTTCTAAGGCTTCCTGACATTCCTGCATTGCTGTTTACCCACTGCTCCGCAAACTGCTTTTTTAAAAGCAATCCCAATTTTTTTTTTTTGTCCTGCTGAGAAGAAAAAAAAACTGCTTCTGCTGCTAGCGATTTGGCCTGTACAACACACCAGTCACTGTGTGTGCAGTGCAAGGGGAGGCTATATTGTGGTGTATCAGTGGTGTTGGTTGTTGGGCTGCCTTTTAAGGCTTCCTGACAGGCTGGCATTGCTGTTTACCCACTGCTCTGCAAACTGCTTTTTTAAAAGCAATTCAATCTCCCTTATCCTCTAGTCACTTTTGTCACAGCTGTGCCATCGAGCCTGTGACAAAGCGCTCAGATATCATTGGGCCTCACACAATCCAAAAGTGTCCAGTGTCCACAAGTGTCTGCAGAAATTCAAAATCTCCCTTATCCTCTTGTCACTTTTGTCACAGCTGTGCCATCGAGCCTGTCACATAGCGCTCAGATATCAGTGGCCCTCACACAATCCAAAAGTGTCCAGTGTCCACAAGTGTGTGCAGAAATTCAAAATCTCCCTTATCCTCTAGTCACTTTGGTCACAGCTGTGCCATCGAGCCTGTCACATAGCGCTCAGATATTGATTGGGCCTCACACAATCCAAAAGTGTCCAGTGTCCACAAGTGTGTGCAGAAATTCAAAATCTCCCTTATCCTCTAGTCACTTTGGTCACAGCTGTGCCATCGAGCCTGTCACATAGCGCTCAGATATCAGTGGGCCTCACACAATCCAAAAGTGTCCAGTGTCCACAAGTGTGTGCAGAAATTCAAAATCTCCCTTATCCTCTCGTCACTTTTGTCACAGCTGTGCCATCGAGCCTGTGACATAGCGCTCAGATATCAGTGGGCCTCACACAATCCAAAAGTGTCCAGTGTCCACAAGTGACTGCAGAAATTCAAAATCTCCCTTATCCTCTCGTCACTTTTGTCACAGCTGTGCCATCGAGCCTGTGACATAGCGCTCAGATATCAGTGGCCCTCACACAATCCAAAAGTGTCCAGTGTCCACAAGTGTCTGCAGAAATTCAAAATCTCCCTTATCCTTTAGTCACTTTGGTCACAGCTGTGCCATCGAGCCTGTCACATAGCGCTCAGATATTCATTGGGCCTCACACAATCCAAAAGTGTCCAGTGTCCACAAGTGTGTGCAGAAATTCAAAATCTCCCTTATCCTCTAGTCACTTTGGTCACAGCTGTGCCATCGAGCCTGTCACATAGCGCTCAGATATTCATTGGGCCTCACACAATCCAAAAGTGTCCAGTGTCCACAAGTGTGTGCAGAAATTCAAAATCTCCCTTATCCTCTAGTCACTTTGGTCACAGCTGTGCCATCGAGCCTGTCACATAGCGCTCAGATATTCATTGGGCCTCACACAATCCAAAAGTGTCCAGTGTCCACAAGTGTGTGCAGAAATTCAAAATCTCCCTTATCCTCTAGTCACTTTGGTCACAGCTGTGCCATCAAGCCTGTCACATAGCGCTCAGATATTCATTGGGTCTCACACAATCCAAAAGTGTCCAGTGTCCACAAGTGTCTGCAGAAATTCAAAATCTCCCTTATCCTCTCGTCACTTTTGTCACAGCTGTGCCATCGAGCCTGTGACATAGCGCTCAGATATCAGTGGGCCTCACACAATCCAAAAGTGTCCAGTGTCCACAAGTGTCTGCAGAAATTCAAAATCTCCCCTGTCCTATAGACACCTTGTACCTTGTTTTACATTACTATATAGTTTGTTGGATTTTGTCTACATTTCTACCAAAAATGAGGAAGGCTGGTGGAAGAGGCCGTGGAATTGGGCGGGGGTTGGCAGCTGGTAATGATGGTGTTGGTGGTGGATTTGATGGTAGTGGCAAGAGCAAAATAGGACCGAATGCAGGAGGTGTTGAGCCTGCGTCATCGTCTGGCTACATAAGGCCTCGAACGCTTAGTTTTCTAGGAGTTGGCAAACCGCTTTTAAAGCCAGAGCATCAGGAAAAAGTTTTGTCTTACATTGCTGACTCAGCCTCCAGCTCTATCGCCTCCTCTTCTTCAGTTGTAAAAAGTAAAAGCACTGAGTCGTCACTGGAGGCTCATGTTCATGAACCACACCTTTCCTTGTGTCCTTCACCCCAACCAAGATTGAAGGATGACGCAGGCCATACTACTGATTACTCCATGGAGCTGTTTTCACATACCATGCCTGGATTATCAAGTCAAATGGTGAATTACCCAGGCCAAGATGAATCTGACATGGAGTGCACTGATGCACAGCCGCTGATGGATGATTCTGCTGGTACATTCACTCAGAGCACTACATTGTCCTCGCAGTGTACAGAGCCAGATTCTGACCCTGATGAGACTCAGGTGCCCCTTCCCGCATACTATACCACCATACACGGTGACACAGAGGAAGGTGCACATGACATAGAAGAGGAGGTGATGGATGACCCAGTTGTTGACCCAGATTGGCATCCATTGGGGGAAGAGGGTGCTGCTTCCAATAACTCAGATGAGGAGCATCCACAGCAGACATCGACATCGCAACAGCTGTTATCTGGCAGGCCCGGAGCACTCCAAAGACAGGTTCCAAACATCAAAAGAGTTGCTGGACAGCTTGTCCAGAGGGTCAAAAGATCACAGCGTGCTAGGCCGCAAAATGTCTGCCAAAGTAGGAAGAGTGCAGTGTGGCACTTTTTTGAACAAAATCCTCATGATCAGGCCAAGGTTATCTGTAAGAAGTGCGCAAAGACCTTTAGCCGAGGGAAAAATCTGAAAAATTTGAATACAAGTTGCATGCTTAGACATTTAACCAGCATGCACTTGCAAGCGTGGACACAACACCAAACCTCAAGTGCCACATGTGCAACTGATCACAACGAAGGTAGTCAGCAACGCTACATTGTTTCCCCCACTGTAAGCCCACCGGTTAGCACAGCAGCAAATGTTGAGGTGTCGTTGCAAGGCCAAAGCAGTCAGGGAATCCCACTGTTATATCAACGAAAGACTGAATCTAGGCCATCAGAAAGAACACCAACTCCATCACCATCATCAACCCTCTCTCAGTCCGCCCTGTCCACCGCTACTTCCACCATATGCAGCTCTCAAGTCCAGCTCACCCTCCCAGACACTATGAGTAGGTCAAGAAAGTACTCAGTCTCTCATCCGCGTACACTGGGTTTGAACGCCCACATTGCCAAACTAATCTTGTTTGAGATGATGCCCTTTCGGTTGGTGGAAAGCACAGCTTTCCGCGAACTCATGGCCTATGCAGTACCACGCTGTGACCTACCCAGTTGCCACTTCTTCTCTCGCAAAGCCATCCCAGCCCTCCACCATCATGTGAAAGACCGCATTGTCCATGCACTCAAGCAGTCAGTGAGCGGAAAGGTGCACCTCACAACTGATGCATGGTCCAGTCGGCATGGCCAGGGCCGTTACGTGTCCATCACTGCGCACTGGGTTAATGTGGTGGATGCAGGGTCCACAGGGGACAGCGGTGGTGGGACAGTGCTGCCTAGCCCACGGTATAGGAAACAGTTGGCTGTAGGCGTTCGACCCTCCTCCTCCTCCTCCTCCAGAAGCGAAAGCTCGTCCACAGAGCGCAGTCGTACGAGCACTCTATCTGCAGCTGCCACTGTTGCACACGATGTGTCCCCCTATCGAGCAGCTAGTGGAAAGCGTCAGCAGGCTGTGTTGCAGATGATGTGTTTGGGCAACAGACACACCGTCGAGGTGCTGGCCGAGTACTTGAAGCGACAAACTGAGTCATGGCTGGGCAGTGTACATCTTGAGGCAGGCAAGGTAGTTAGTGATAACGGCCGTAATTTTGTGGCAGCCATAGCCCTTTCAAAACTCAGCCATATACCTTGCTTGGCTCACACCTTGAACATGGTGGTGCAGTGCTTCCTCAAAAATTATCCGGAGTTAACAGCCCTGCTCCAGAAGGTGCGAAGACTGTGCGCGCACATCCGCCGGTCGCCTGTACACTCCGTTCGTATGCAGAAGCTGCAGCGATTGCTCCACCTTCCCAACCACCGCCTCATTATCGACATTGCAACAAGGTGGAACTCCACCCTGCACATGGTGGAGTGGCTGTGCGAGCAGAGGCAGGCCATAATGCATTTGTGGGAGGATACACGGCCAGGCACTTTGAGAGCAGACATGGAGTTGACAGGTGTGCAGTGGTCGAAGCTGAAAGACCCCTGTAAAGTCCTTCAGTGTTTTGAGGAATGCACACGGCTGGTAAGCGCAGACGACGCCATCCTAAGCATGAGCATCCCACTTATGCGTCTGCTCATGCAAACTTTGACGCACCTTAAGGAGCAGGCGTCTGCAGCCAATGTTGATGAGGAGGAAGAGGAGGAGGGAATCCTTGATGACATTCAGCCATTGTCTGCTCAGGAACCTCTCCTGGACGAGGTGGAGGAAGAAGAGGAGGAGGAGGAGGATGATGGGGATGATTACTTAGGGGAGGAGGATGCATCTCGTGGGGCAAGTGAAAATGTTGGCGTGGCAAGGTCTGGTACAGGGTTTGTGCGTGACTGGAGGGATGTGGATTTGCCAGAAAGTGCTCCTCCAACCAGCACTCGCAGTGCATCATTGACACCGGGAACATTGGCCCACATGTCAGATTATGCCTTGCAGATCCTAAAAAGGGACCCACGCATTGCCAAAATGATGAACGATGACGACTACTGGTTGGCCAGCATCCTGGATCCACGCTATAAAGGCAAATTACAAAACATCATGCCACAGGAGAACCTTGACCTAATATTGGCTAATAAACAAGCAACTCTGGTAAATCGGTTGCTTGAGGCATTCCCAGCACACAGCAGCGGTGATGGTTCTCACACGAGCCGTACGAGCCGGGGGCAGCTTGGCAGAGGTGTTCGTGGTGCACACAGCAGAAGTGGCGTTGGAGACAGGGGTTTCATGACAATGTTGTGGACTGATTTTTCAAGTACCGCTCACACAACTGGTAATACTGCATCGATGGAAAGTGACAGGAGACAGCAGTTGTCAACTATGGTTACAAACTACTTTTCCTCCCATATCGATGTTCTCCCACACAGGTCATTCCCCTTTGACTATTGGGCCACTAAACTGGACACCTGGCCTGAATTGGCACAATATGCCTTACAGGAGCTCGCTTGCCCAGCTGCAAGTGTGCTATCGGAAAGAGTCTTCAGTGCAGCTGGATCAATCCTGACAGAAAAAAGGACCCGTCTGTCAACCCAAAATGTGGATGATCTAACCTTCATTAAAATGAACCACGCATGGGTTTCCAAGGATTTTGTCCCACCTTCCCCTGATGACACATAGGGTGACAGAAAAATGGCTTGCTTTGGTCCACCTCTTCCTGGGACTTGACCTATTTCACCTCTTGCATCAGCTGAATGTCCAACATCAACATATGCCACTTTCTAAAACTCCCTAACTGTGCTGCCTCCCCCCCATGGCCAGGGTCACCACCTAGTGCACGACACCGTGCGAGTGCCGTTGCCCTGGACAGGTGGGTAGGCCGACTCTTGGGCGCGGGCACTGGTACAGGGTCCTTCATAGTGCAATCAAGTGTCTCTGACGGTGGTGGTGCACACCCGCCGTCAGACACACCGCCGTACTATGAGGGGCCCAGTGCCAGTACCGACGCCCACGAGTGGGCCCCCCTTGCTTGGGCAGGGCCCCAGCATTTGCAATCTTTACCTCTCCCTGCTCCTCCGCTGTGTAGTCTGGGCCGTCAAATCCATACTGTGCCTGACACCGTCTGAGCCTGCCTCCTGATGTATAGACATATATTTTGAATGTGTACGCTATCCATACATGTTATCTGGGGATACGGTACCCTTTCTAACCTTTGTGCAATCACGTGCAATCCATACTGGGCCTAACACCATCTGAGCCTGCCTCCTGATGTATAGACATATATTTTGAATGTGTACGCTATCCATACATGTTATCCGGGGAAACGGTACCCTTTCTAACCTTTGTGCAATCACGTGCAATCCATACTGGGCCTAACACCGTCTGAGCCTGCCTCCTGATGTATAGACATATATTTTGAATGTGTACGCTATCCATACATGTTATCTGGGGATACTGTACCCTTTCTAACCTTTGTGCAATCACCTGCAATCCATACTTGGCCTAACACCATCTGAGCCTGCCTCCTGATGTAAAGACATATATTTTGAATGTGTACGCTATCCATACATGTTATCCGGGGAAACGGTACCCTTTCTAACCTTTGTGCAATCACGTGCAATCCATACTGGGCCTAACACCGTCTGAGCCTGCCTCCTGATGTATAGACATATATTTTGAATGTGTATGCTATCCATACTTGTTATCTGGGGATACGATACCCTTTCTAACCTTTGTGCAATCACGTGCAATCCATACTGGGCCTAACACCGTCTGAGCCTGCCTCCTGATGTATAGACATATATTTTGAATGTGTACGCTATCCATACATGTTATCCGGGGAAACGGTACCCTTTCTAACCTTTGTGCAATCACGTGCAATCCATACTGGGCCTAACACCGTCTGAGCCTGCCTCCTGATGTATAGACATATATTTTGAATCTGTACGCTATCCATACATGTTATCTGGTGATACGGTACCCTTTCTAACCTTTGTGCAATCACGTGCAATCCATACTGGGCCTAACACCGTCTGAGCCTGCCTCCTGATGTATAGACATATATTTTGAATGTGTACGCTATCCATACATGTTATCCGGGGAAACGGTACCCTTTCTAACCTTTGTGCAATCACGTGCAATCCATACTGGGCCTAACACCATCTGAGCCTGCCTCCTGATGTATAGACATATATTTTGAATGTGTACGCTATCCATACATGTTATCTGGGGATACGGTACCCTTTCTAACCTTTGTGCATTCACGTGCAATCCATACTGGGCCTAACACCGTCTGAGCCTGCCTCCTGATGTATAAACATATATTTTGAATGTGTACGCTATCCATACATGTTATCTGGGGATACGGTACCCTTTCTAACCTTTGTGCAATCACGTGCAATCCATACTGGGCCTAACACCGTCTGAGCCTGCCTCCTGATGTATAGACATATATTTTGAATGTGTACGCTATCCATACATGTTATCTGGGGATACGGTACCCTTTCTAACCTTTGTGCAATCACGTGCAATCCATACTGGGCCTAACACCGTCTGAGCCTGCCTCCTGATGTATAGACATATATTTTGAATGTGTACGCTATCCATACATGTTATCCGGGGAAACGGTACCCTTTCTAACCTTTGTGCAATCACGTGCAATCCATACTGGGCCTAACACCGTCAGAGCCTGCCTCCTGATGTATAGACATATATTTTGAATGTGTACGCTATCCATACATGTTATCTGGGGATACGGTACCCTTTCTAACCTTTGTGCAATCACGCGCAATCCATACTGGGCCTAACACCGTCTGAGCCTGCCTCCTGATGTATAGACATATATTTTGAATGTGTACGGTATCCATACATATTATCTGGGGATACGGTACCCTTTCTCACCTTTGTGCAATCACGTGTAATCCATACTGGGCGTGAGAACGGCTGGCGAGCTGTTAAGCAAGCTACAGCACCTGTGGTTTGCACACGTAAGTTTTTCATTTTTTCAGGAATGATGGTTAGGCCTAATTCCGGAACTGCGGTTGACCTGCACTTACTGGGAAATCATTGTTCGCGGGTAATAATTGTAATCAGTGATCCCCATCACTAACGTTGTTCAGCGGGTTATCTGCACCTGTAAGCGACAAACGCTGGCCTTTTCAGTGTAGCGCACATGCAGCCACGGACATGTAAGGGCATGACACACCAGTTATTGGCCAATCTCATGTGCCAGAGCCTCACGTGTCCCTCTAGTAAGCCGGACTCGGACCGCGGGGCATGACGGAGTCTCGTTCGTTAACGGAATTAAGCTTGCAATGTGTGCATCTGTTCTGTAGCTGGCATGGTTGAGGTTTCCCAGGTGGAGTCGAATTTAACCGTAGGCTCCACTCCTGGTGGTGCCCTTCTGGAAATTCCTTTAAGGTTCAGCTTTGCAACCATACTGCCCACATAAAACAAACACTTTGCCTTCATGAACGCTGTTTGGAGGGTCATGACTCTTGGGTATAACGCCGCCCAATCAGTTAACCTGCTAGAGAGATCGTTCGTTGCTCCCAAGCATGACATCACACTCCCTAGGAAGAAGGTAATGCCACTGTGGCGACCGTACTCCTGGGGGCGACACAAGTGCACTGATGCCCACTGCTCGATGAATCTGCTGGTACATTGACCCAGACCACTACATTCCCCTCGCACGCTACACGACCTGAATCTGACCCTGATGAAACTCAGGTTACCCTTCCCATATACAGTTCCATCTTACACGGTGACAAAGAGGAAGCTGCAGATGAAAGTGCAGGTTCGGCCCACCCGCCATCAGACACACCACCGTACTATCAGGGGCCCTGTGCCAGTGCCGTCGCCAACGAGTGGGCCCCCCCTGCTTGCTCAGGATCACAGCACTTGCAAAGTTGAAATACTGTGCAGTGAGATGGAAGATGGGGACGACGAGGAATCCAGACAAGTACAGGGATTCCCTAGCGAGGAGACTTATTTGATTGTTTTCAATGTTGGGACAGCAATTTTTGGGGAGCACTATACTCTGGAGAATGATAGATGGGGCCCACCATACACTGGAACATTCCAAAGGTGGACATCAGACACTGGAGCAGCATTTACAGGGCCCATTATATACTAGAGCATTAGAAATGGGGCCCATTATGTTTGGAGCATTATTTGGGCCCATAAGACAGTGGAGCTTCATCCATGGGGACCAACATATACTGTAGCATTATGTGGAGCTCATCATATACTGTTTCAAACATTATATGGGACCAATGATTCTGTATGGAGAAATAGATGGGCCTCGTCATGAGATGTAAAAAGTGAGGTATTTTTCATTGCACTATACCGCTATTTCTCTGCCGTATCGGAGCATGATGAGTTGTGGTATGTGTTAAAGGGGCGCTCTTTCGCCCAGGGCACATGAAAACCTGCAGCCAGCCCTCCCCCCCCACAACTTTAGCCAAATAACCCCCATTTTTCAGTGCGTAACTTGTGTTATGAAGTTAATTAAGGTTGACAAGCTTAAGTAAGAAGAATTGATGATTTTGGCATTCAAATGGGCACTGTAGGTGTGTTTCCTGTCCTCCTCTCACTGCCAACTTTTATTCCCCATTGACTTACATTGGGTTTCGTGTTTCGGGACGACCCCGACTTTTCCCTATAATCGGACGATCTTGCTCGACCCGACTTTTGGAAAAGTCGGGTTTCACGAAATGAAACGCGACCCTAAAAAACCAAAAGTCGCTCAACTCTAGTGGCCACCAAAAACCATCCAGTGGAAGTGTGTTGTGGAGTGTTGCCAGCTCATACCAAACATACACATACACAACTCGTTCCCCAGGTCAGCACTTCGGAGATGTGTGCTGCCTCCAGAAACGTTGCCAATACCAGCGGGCTCGTTTGTCATCAACCTGACACGCAGGTAGTTGCTGGGGTGAACTCTGGGTCTGGGCGTCCCCACTGTAGGTGGTTCCCTGATGAGGAGTGGTCTTGAGGGTCCAGAGGCCCTCATTAAGGGGAGGGTACTGTCATGATCCATGCTGGATCAGGACTGATAAAAAGCACAGGTAACCTATTTTTTCTTAAGCTGTGCTTAAGTTTGGTTTTCCCCCCCGGTGGCCATTAGGATTATTGCACTGTGGTGTTGTTTGTTCTAAGTTTGCCCCCGGTGGTGGTGAGCGTCATTGCACTCTGGTTTCTTTAGTTAAGTGCACGTGATTATAATGCAGGTGTGATTGCTCTGGCTCTGCTATAAAAGAGTCACAGGTGTTGCAATCAGTGTTGGTGATAGTGTTCATTTCAACCATCCTTGGAGGAGGAAGGAGCTGGAGAGCACTCCTTGCAGCACTGTCTTAGCCCTGGTGTGGAAGGAGTCATAGGGGATTTCCTTGTAGCCCTGACAGAGCTTGGTGGCAGCGATTCATGAGGAGAGCTGCATTCTAGTGGTGGACTGTGTTGCCCGGAGCAAGTGCAACAGAGTAAAGCTAAGTGGTGTTTCCCTGTTTGTGTTTTTCCTTAGTGTGTATTAGTACAGCGGTGGGGCCTGTGCCTGCACCACCCAGCTCCCTAGCAAGGGATAGGTGTAGGGTGTGCTAGGGCGACAGGTTCCTGATCGGCGCCCGGTGCGGAACCGGCATAGGGATCATTAGGAGCGTTAGGGACACTGACTCAAGGGAGTGCAGGAGGTCTCCACGTCCCCTCTCCCTATCGCAGGGCCCACCGTTGTAACTGTTTCCCCTTCCCCCTTGTCTTGTCGTTTTAGTTATCGGCCTGCGGGTCATGTCACACAGGACAGTTACACGTGCCATGTCTTGTTGTCTTAGTTACCGGCCTGCGGGTCATGTCACACAGGACTGGTCCATGTGACACATGAGTCTTGCATCTCAATACCGGACGCTGCTGCCGGCACACGGGATCGGAGTATGCGCCTGCATGTAATTCTATGCAGCTGAGCGCGCTCTGGTCCGAGTGCCGGAGGCAGTGCCGGGTATTGAGATGCGAGACTCGTGCTAGTTTCTCGCAAGTGTGACCCTGGCCTTAGTGTCATTGTCTGCAACTGTATAGACAACATATTTTCAGAACATGATTTCAACCTCTAAATATACCTTATCTACCTAATAAAGCATTGATAATGCAATATTGTGTATATAAAATATATAGTACAACTTTATATTATACAATGAATAATCTTTATGCAAGTATATTTTCATAGGTTTGTTAGCCCATAGGCTTCCAAGAGTTAAAAATAACAAACAGCGGTTTATATTGGACCTGCTTCAGCTCTCATTATGCACTGGTTGTAGTGGTGATGTTACTATTACAGCGAGCGTCACTGCTACAGCCAATCATCAGGTTCAGTTGCTTCACGTGTGACCGATGAAGTCAATCATTTCTCTGGCTCTACCAAAGTAGATGGCACAAGCTCAGTGACTGACTGCAGTGGTCATGTGACTTATTCAACCTGTAAACAATCGCAGTACAATCACTGGAAGTAGTGGGTGGGAAGTGGAATATAAGCAGGGGTGGTGAGTAAATCTCTGTTTAATTTTTTTTTATGTTTGGAAGCCCGTGAGCTAACAAAAAAAATATTATGCAACTTTTTTTTTACCATTGTTTCAATTTTAGATAAAATCCAGTTTAGGCTTCTTGAAATAAAACTTGAGAAAGTTTGTGTCTGGAAAATATTAACAATGTCTTGGAGATTATTGTATCTACCTGACCATTCTAGTAAAATCTATTGAAAACAACAGCCAAGAGTTAATTTCTATTGCTAAATTGTAATTATCTAATGGAGAACAGAGGGACTGAAAGGAGTACTTATTGCTCATTAGCGATTGGAGAATTAGTTATGTGAACCGTGGATCATTACGAAAAATTTTCTGAACACACTGACATTAGCAATGGCTGGTGGTTCTACCTCTGTCAACACGCAGTATTTGATAGCTATGTATCAAAAAAAGTTTATGAAATGACAGCTCATAATCCCGAGTTCATTATATCATCTAACAATGGCAGTCTTTTCCTTTTTCTTTCCTTTTATTTTAAAATGGAAATTGCTATGAAAATATTCTGACAATTTAAAGAAGACCTTTCACAAATTTTTTGCAATTGAACTGGACAAAAGATATAATTATCGTAGAACGGAGTAAAACTTTTTTCGTTTGTTTTTTGCCTTTCCGTTGAGGGGATATTAGCGATCAAAGTATGTAGCACCTAAACAGTAGAGAAGAGGGGATCTATCCACAGAGGATCTAAATTCGGTCGAATTTCCTGAAATCTGCAGTCCTATGCAAAATCAATTTGCGATTTGATTCGGAAACATCAGCAAAAGAAAAAAAAATATCCGGCACCATTTCACACATGCTGTACTCTCACTGAGCGCGAAACGGCCATTGTCCGCACTCATCACATTGCTCCCGAGCCGATGTAATTTTATCCTTGAATAAAGTTTTCTAATTTTGGAATTGTGAGTGCAATCCTCTCTTCTCTTTTTGTATATTTGAATTTTGTCATTTCCAAGGATAGAGCACCCGTTCCTTGTGTGTATATGGTGTTTATCAAGTGTGTGAGTTGTACCTCTCGATTTAGTTCAGAGGTAATGGTGGTGCAGCGGTGCCAAATTTGCTTTCTCTTGTTGGGTGCTAATGACTTGGGGCACAAGAGTGAGGGCTTACCCATAATGCTCTGCAACTATCCGATCATATGGTGTAGCACAGGGGAGCTATCACTCACAGGCAGTATAAAATATAGGGGCTGGCCAGGCAACACCATTTTATTCCTGCATTGTGTAGTGATAGGAGTGCTCAGAGCACACGGGATAGGGGTAGATAAAGACCTAACGTAATTGTGGTGTACTACTTCAGTTTTGAACTGCCAGATTGAAAATGAAAGAAACAGTCTCAGTCTGTGAATAGAAATCCAAGGTTCATGTGAAAAATAGTGAACTGTTGTAGAGTCTCATCATCACCACTTAGTATGTGACTGTGAATTAATTTATCTGGGATAAACTGCATCAAGAGCACCTTATTAACTGCTTATTATAATTTTTCACATGGTGCTAGCAAGCAAGGGTATTATTAAACCACTTATTGCAGATTTTGCAGCTAAATACAAATTCTGAAAATCAAAGCTTGTTTCTGTTTGTAAATGAAAATGTGATCTCTGTGTTTGGTTAGCTACTTTTTTAAAAATATATATAAATCTCCCTAATTCTGAAACTTAAACATGTGTCCACCTAATAAAGCATGAGAGTTGTATAAAATAAGTTTTTGAGCCCGCTTCATTGCCCTAATAGTTTAATACTAGGCGCATACACACACCACTTGAATACAGCAGTCAGTTGCATGTGTTTGCCATTGGGTCATGATCCTACCTATATTTTCTGGTCCCATCCTATGCTGTAAAATCACATTAACTTATTTTTTTATTTTCATTTTTTAAAGAGAAAACTACATAATCCTGAAAGTTAAACACAAGCGTTGAACTACTAAAGTGGGTGCCTAGTTTTAAATAATTTGTCGAGCCCTCTTGATTGCTCCAATAGTCTAAAATTACCATATTTTCCGGGGTATATGATGACCTATTAACCCCTGAAAATCTTCTTAAAAGTCGTGGGTCGTCTTATACGCCGGGTGTCATCTTATAGCGCGGGTGTGGAACAATCATCATATGGTGGGGGGGAGTGGTCCCGATGACGAAGGGAGGGGGCATCTAACAGTGAAGGTGTAAGTGGAGTAATACGGCACGGTGGCTCAGTGGTTAGCGCTGCAGCCTTGCAGCGCTGGGGTCCTGGGTTCAAATCCCACCAAGGACAACATCTGCAAGGAGTTTGTATGTTCTCCCCGTGTTTGCGTGGGTTTCCTCTGGGTTCTCCGGTTTCCTCCCACATTCTAAAGACATACTAATAGGGAATTTAGATTGTGAGCCCCATCGGGGACAGTTATGATAATGTGTGTGCAAACTGTAAAGCGATGCGGAATATGTTAGCGCTATATAAAAATAAAGATTATTATTACCTCTATTACCTCATTGATGGCAGCGGTGCTCTCTGCGAGTCTCTGTGCTGGGGGGTGGCAGTGGCTCCTCTTTCAGCCACGTGGAGGCTCTGCGCTGGGGGGGTGGCAGCGGCTGCTCTTTGTGCAGTGTCGGGGCTCCGCCGGCATCTCCTCAAAGCCTGGAGGCCCCGGCAGCTCCATTGCTGCGATGCAGTGGCCTCCGGGAAAATGGCCACTGGGGGCGGAGCATCCTCAGATTCAGATCTCGTCCGGAGATATTGGGAGACGAGATCTAAACTGAGCATGCGCCGCCCCCAGAGGCCATTTTCCCGGAGGCCACCGCATCACAGCAATGGAACTGCCGGGCCTCCGGGCTTTGAAGAGATGCCAGCGGAGCCCCGACGATGCAGAAAGAGCCACCGCCACCGTCCCCCCAGCACAGAGCCCCCAAGCTGCTGAAAGAGGAGCCGCCACCTTACCCCAGCACAGAGCCCCCATGCTGCTGAAAGATTAGCCACTGCCTCCCCAGCACAGAGCTCCCACGCTGCTGAAAGAGGAACCATCATTGCCCCCTGCACAGAGACTCGCAGAGAGCACCGCTGCCATCAATGAGGTAATAGGGGGATTACTCCACTTACTCCTTCACGGTGAGACATTCCCCTCCCATCGTCATCAGGACCACTACCTCCAATCATTTGCAGATTGGTCTGCACACGCCCTTTTAGACGACCCCCGACTTTTAAGATTTTGTATTTTAAATGGAAAAGTTGGGGGGTCGTCTTATACGCCGGAAAATATGGGTACATGTGTACACACGCCGTGTGAATACAGGGGCCAGTTGCAGATGATTGCTTGTGGGAAATGATTCTACTTATATTTTTTGGTCCTGTCCTATTTTATATAGGCATATGGCCTTTTTATTTTCAGGTTTAATATAATAGGTTTCATTTTATTTTTGGAAAACCTGTTTTAATCAACTACTCTAGACTCCTTACTAGATTCATGAGCACACTGCCTTTGCTGCCACATGTTCGTTACTGGTTGTGAGCCTCTGTGTATCAACTTTGCAACCTAATATTTTAGGTTTCATTAAATTGTTTTTAATTTGGGCTTTTTTTTGTTTAAAAAAATAAAGAATAAATTTAAAAAATTAAAACAACAACAAAAAAACAATAAGAGGTTAAGGTTTAATCATTGAAATTTACTGTATAATCATATAATCATAGAATGTTAGCATTGGAAGGGACCTCTTGGGTCATCTGGTCCATCCCCCTGCTCAATTCAGAAGTCACTAAACCATCTCAGTCAGATGTCTGTCCAGCCTCTGTTTGAAGACTGCCATTGAAAGAGAACTCACCACCTCTCATGGCAGCCTGTTCCACTCATTGATCGCCCTCACTGTCAAAAAGTTTTTTTAATATCTAATCTGTGTCTGCTTCCAGTTTAGCAACTGCTTTACTAGTCACATTTCTAAATCTTAGTTTGTACAAAAATTATTTTTTTTGAGTTTGTATTTACGTAGTGACCACTTCAGGCTTTTTTGTCAAGGGTGGGAAATTTTTAAACCAAAAATAGTTACGTTTCTTAAAGTTTATAAACAAATTAAACATTTTACTTTTGTCCAAAATATATGCTAAACCAAATATATGACATAGAAAAACTAATATCATGGATAAGATTGTTGTTGCCATTAGCATTTGCTTTAACACAGCTAGTATTGCTGTCTAGAATCGTACTGAAAATAATAAAGCCAAATGCAAGTCACATTAAGCCTCCCTTTGTCTATAGCAAGCGTATAAAGAAGAAGCGGAGGGGTAATGGAGTATATTTATGATAATATAGCCTTTGCCTATGACACCATCAGCTGGAATCAGCGTTGTGCTCTTCCCTCTTTCTCCGCGGCACGGTGGCTCAGTGGTTAGCGCTGTAGCCTTGCAGCGCTGGAGTCCTGGGTTCGAATCCCACCAAGGACAACATCTGCAAGGAGTTTGTATGTTCTCCCCGTGTTTGCGTGGGTTTCCTCCGGGCACTCCGGTTTCCTCCCACATTCCAAAGACATACTGATAGGAAATTTAGATTGTGATCCTTCAGGGACAGCGATGCTAATGTGTGCAAAAACTGTAAAGCGCTGCGGAATTTGTTAGCGCTATATAAAAATAAAGATTATTATTTATTATTATTCTCCACCACAACAGTTACTGTACATGGCAAAATTTTCAATCTGTCAAAGACACCTGATTCCATTCTGCCCCAAAGTCCCCTAACCCAAAGCACCCTGGAGCTTAATGAACTTACTACAACAGGAAAACTTCCAGTTGATATTTTGAAAGGCATGATCATTCTTTCTTTTTTCTCAGAAGAACATATGGTGCTAGAGGATATGGATAACAGGATTTTAATGCCTATTAATGTTGCAGGCTTTACAATCCAAGGTGGTGAGGACACTGTGTTATTAGTAGAGTTGAGCGACTTTTGGTTTTTTAGGGTCGCGTTTCGTTTCGTGAAACCCGACTTTTCCAAAAGTCGGGTCGAGCAAGATCGTCCGATTATAGGGAAAAGTCGGGGTCGTCCCGAAACACGAAACCCAATGTAAGTCAATGGGGAATAAAAGTCGGCAGTGAGAGGAGGACAGGAAACACACCTACAGTGCCCATTTGAATGCCAAAAGCATCAATTCTTCTTTCTTAAGCTTGTCAACCTTAATTAACTTCATAATACAAGTTACGCACTGAAAAATGGGGGTTATTTGGCTAAAGTTGTGGGGGGGGAGGGCTGGCTGCAGGTTTTCATGTGCCCTGGGCGAAAGAGCGCCCCTTTAACACATACCACAACTCATCATACTCCGATACGGCAGAGAAATAGCGGTATAGTACAATGAAAAATACCTCACTTTTTACATCTCATGACGAGGCCCATCTATTTCTCCATACAGAATCATTGGTCCCATATAATGTTTGAAACAGTATATGATGAGCTCCACATAATGCTACAGTATATGTTGGTCCCCATGGATGAAGCTCCACTGTCTTATGGGCCCAAATAATGCTCCAAACATAATGGGCCCCATTTCTAATGCTCTAGTGTATAATGGGCCCTGTAAATGCTGCTCCAGTGTCTGATGTCCACCTTTGGAATGTTCCAGTGTATGGTGGGCCCCATCTATCATTCTCCAGAGTATAGTGCTCCCCAAAAATTGCTGTCCCAACATTGAAAACAATCAAATAAGTCTCCTTGCTAGGGAATCCCTGTACTTGTCTGGACAGGTGCTGTAGCTTGCTTAACAGCTCGCCAGCCGTTCTCACGCCCAGTATGGATTACACGTGATTGCACAAAGGTTAGAAAGGGTACCGTATCCCTGGATAACATGTATGGATAGCGTACACATTCAAAATATATGTCTATACAGCATGAGGCAGGCTCAGACGGTGTTAGGCCCAGTATGGATTGCACGTGATTGCACAAAGGTTAGAAAGGGTACCGTATCCCTGGATAACATGTATGGATAGCGTACACATTCAAAATATATGTCTATACAGCATGAGGCAGGCTCAGACGGTGTTAGGCCCAGTATGGATTGCACGTGATTGCACAAAGGTTAGAAAGGGTACCGTATCCCCGGATAACATGTATGGATAGCGTACACATTCAAAATATATGTCTCAGGAGGCAGGCTCAGACGGTGTTAGGCCCAGTATGGATTGCACGTGATTGCACAAAGGTTAGAAAGGGTACCGTATCCCTGGATAACATGTATGGATAGCGTACACATTCAAAATATATGTCTATACAGCATGAGGCAGGCTCAGACGGTGTTAGGCCCAGTATGGATTGCACGTGATTGCACAAAGGATAGAAAGGGTACCGTATCCCCGGATAACATGTATGGATAGCGTACACATTCAAAATATATGTCTCAGGAGGCAGGCTCAGACGGTGTTAGGCCCAGTATGGATTGCACGTGATTGCACAAAGGTTAGAAAGGGTACCGTATCCCTGGATAACATGTATGGATAGCGTACACATTCAAAATATATGTCTATACAGCATGAGGCAGGCTCAGACGGTGTTAGGCCCAGTATGGATTGCACGTGATTGCACAAAGGTTAGAAAGGGTACCGTATCCCTGGATAACATGTATGGATAGCGTACACATTCAAAATATATGTCTATACAGCATGAGGCAGGCTCAGACGGTGTTAGGCCCAGTATGGATTGCACGTGATTGCACAAAGGTTAGAAAGGGTACCGTATCCCCGGATAACATGTATGGATAGCGTACACATTCAAAATATATGTCTCAGGAGGCAGGCTCAGACGGTGTTAGGCCCAGTATGGATTGCACGTGATTGCACAAAGGTTAGAAAGGGTACCGTATCCCTGGATAACATGTATGGATAGCGTACACATTCAAAATATATGTCTATACAGCATGAGGCAGGCTCAGACGGTGTTAGGCCCAGTATGGATTGCACGTGATTGCACAAAAGTTAGAAAGGGTACCGTATCCCCGGATAACATGTATGGATAGCGTACACATTCAAAATATATGTCTCAGGAGGCAGGCTCAGACGGTGTTAGGCCCAGTATGGATTGCACGTGATTGCACAAAGGTTAGAAAGGGTACCGTATCCCTGGATAACATGTATGGATAGCGTACACATTCAAAATATATGTCTATACAGGAGGAGGCAGGCTCAGACGGTGTCAGGCACAGTATGGATTTGACGGCCCAGATTACACAGCGGAGGAGCAGGGAGAGGTAAAGATTGCAAATGCTGGGGCCCTGCCCAAGCAAGGGGGGCCCACTCGTGGGCGTCGGTACTGGCACTGGGCCCCTCATAGTACAGCGGTGTGTCTGACGGCGGGTGTGCACCACCACCGTCAGAGACACTTGATTGCACTATGAGGGACCCTGTGCCAGTGCCCGCGCCCAAGAGTCGGCCTACCCACCTGTCCAGGGCAACGGCACTCGCACGGTGTCGTGCGGTAGGTGGTGACCCCGGCCATGGGGGGGGAGGCAGCACAGTTAGGGAGTTTTAGAAAGTGGCATATGTTGATGTTGGACATTCAGCTGATGCAAAAGGCGAAATAGGTGAAGTACCAGGAAGAGGTGGACCAAAGCAAGCCATTTTTCTGTCACCCTATGTGTCATCAGGGGAAGGTGGGACAAAATCCTTGGAAACCCATGCGTGGTTCATTTTAATGAAGGTTAGATCATCCACATTTTGGGTTGACAGACGGGTCCTTTTTTCTGTCAGGATTGATCCAGCTGCACTGAAGACTCTTTCCGATAGCACACTTGCAGCTGGGCAAGCGAGCTCCTGTAAGGCATATTGGGCCAATTCAGGCCAGGTGTCCAGTTTAGTGGCCCAATAGTCAAAGGGGAATGACCTGTGTGGGAGAACATCAATATGGGAGGAAAAGTAGTTTGTAACCATAGTTGACAACTGCTGTCTCCTGTCACTTTCCATCGATGCATTATTACCAGTTGTGTGAGCGGTATTTGAAAAATCAGTCCACAACATTGTCATGAAACCCCTGTCTCCAACGCCACTTCTGCTGTGTGCACCATGAACACCTCTGCCAAGCTGCCCCCGGCCCGTACGGCTCGTGTGAGAACCATCACCGCTGCTGTGTGCTGGGAATGCCTCAAGCAACCGATTTACCAGAGTTGCTTGTTTATTAGCCAATATTAGGTCAAGGTTCTCCTGTGGCATGATGTTTTGTAATTTGCCTTTATAGCGTGGATCCAGGATGCTGGCCAACCAGTAGTCGTCATCGTTCATCATTTTGGCAATGCGGGGGTCCCTTTTTAGGATCCGCAAGGCATAATCTGACATGTGGGCCAATGTTCCCGGTGTCAATGATGCACTGCGAGTGCTGGGTGGAGGAGCACTTTCTGGCAAATCCACATCCCTCCAGTCACGCACAAACCCTGTACCAGACCTTGCCACGCCAACATTTTCACTTGCCCCACGAGATGCATCCTCCTCCCCTAAGTAATCATCCCCATCATCATCCTCCTCCTCCTCTTCTTCCTCCACCTCGTCCAGGAGAGGTCCCTGAGCAGACAATGGCTGAATGTCATCAAGGATTCCCTCCTCCTCTTCCTCCTCATCAACATTGGCTGCAGACGCCTGCTCCTTAAGGTGCGTCAAAGTTTGCATGAGCAGACGCATAAGTGGGATGCTCATGCTTAGGATGGCGTCGTCTGCGCTTACCAGCCGTGTGCATTCCTCAAAACACTGAAGGACTTTACAAAGGTCTTTCAGCTTCGACCACTGCACACCTGTCAACTCCATGTCTGCTCTCAAAGTGCCTGGCCGTGTATCCTCCCACAAATGCATTATGGCCTGCCTCTGCTCGCACAGCCGCTCCACCATGTGCAGGGTGGAGTTCCACCTTGTTGCAATGTCGATAATGAGGCGGTGGTTGGGAAGGTGGAGCAATCGCTGCAGCTTCTGCATACGAACGGAGTGTACAGGCGACCGGCGGATGTGCGCGCACAGTCTTCGCACCTTCTGGAGCAGGGCTGTTAACTCCAGATAATTTTTGAGGAAGCACTGCACCACCAGGTTCAAGGTGTGAGCCAAGCAAGGTATGTGGCTGAGTTTTGAAAGGGCTATGGCTGCCACAAAATTACGGCCGTTATCACTAACTACCTTGCCTGCCTCAAGATGTACACTGCCCAGCCATGACTCAGTTTGTCGCTTCAAGTACTCGGCCAGCACCTCGGCGGTGTGTCTGTCGCCCAAACACATCATCTGCAACACAGCCTGCTGATGCTTTCCACTAGCTGCTCGATAGGGGGACACATCGTGTGCAACAGTGGCAGCTGCAGATGGAGTGCTCGTACGACTGCGCTCTGTGGACGAGCTTTCGCTTCTGGAGGAGGAGGAGGAGGAGGGTCGAACGCCGACAGCCAACTGTTTCCTATACCGTGGGCTAGGCAGCACTGTCCCACCACCGCTGTCCCCTGTGGACCCTGCATCCACCACATTAACCCAGTGCGCAGTGATGGACACGTAACGGCCCTGGCCATGCCGACTGGACCATGCATCAGTTGTGAGGTGCACCTTTCCGCTCACTGACTGCTTGAGTGCATGGACAATGCGGTCTTTCACATGATGGTGGAGGGCTGGGATGGCTTTGCGAGAGAAGAAGTGGCGACTGGGTAGGTCATAGCGTGGTACTGCATAGGCCATGAGTTTGCGGAAAGCTGTGCTTTCCACAAACCGAAAGGGCATCATCTCAAACGAGATTAGTTTGGCAATGTGGGCGTTCAAACCCAGTGTACGCGGATGAGAGACTGAGTACTTTCTTGACCTACTCATAGTGTCTGGGAGGGTGAGCTGGACTTGAGAGTTGCATATGGTGGAAGTAGCGGTGGACAGGGCGGACTGAGAGAGGGTTGATGATGGTGATGGAGTTGGTGTTCTTTCTGATGGCCTAGAATCAGTCTTTCGTTGATATAACAGTGGGATTCCCTGACTGCTGTGGTCTTGCAACGACACCTCAACATTTGCTGCTGTGCTAACCGGTGGGCTTACAGTGGGGGAAACAATGTAGCGTTGCTGACTACCTTCGTTGTGATCAGTTGCACATGTGGCACTTGAGGTTTGGTGTTGTGTCCACGCTTGCAAGTGCATGCTGGTTAAATGTCTAAGCATGCAACTGGTATTCAAATTTTTCAGATTTTTCCCTCGGCTAAAGGTCTTTGTGCACTTCTTACAGATAACCTTGGCCTGATCATGAGGATTTTGGTCAAAAAAGTGCCACACTGCACTCTTCCTACTTTGGCAGACATTTTGCGGCCTAGCACGCTGTGATCTTTTGACCCTCTGGACAAGCTGTCCAGCAACTCTTTTGATGTTTGGAACCTGTCTTTGGAGTGCTCCGGGCCTGCCAGATAACAGCTGTTGCGATGTCGATGTCTGCTGTGGATGCTCCTCATCTGAGCTATTGGAAGCAGCACCCTCTTCCCCCAATGGATGCCAATCTGGGTCAACAACTGGGTCATCCATCACCTCCTCTTCTATGTCATGTGCACCTTCCTCTGTGTCACCGTGTATTGTGGTATAGTGTGCGGGAAGGGGCACCTGAGTCTCATCAGGGTCAGAATCTGGCTCTGTACACTGCGAGGACAATGTAGTGCTCTGAGTGAATGTACCAGCAGAATCATCCATCAGCGGCTGTGCATCAGTGCACTCCATGTCAGATTCATCTTGGCCTGGGTAATTCACCATTTCACTTGATAATCCAGGCATGGTATGTGAAAACAGCTCCATGGAGTAATCAGTAGTATGGCCTGCGTCATCCTTCAATCTTGGTTGGGGTGAAGGACACAAGGAAAGGTGTGGTTCATGAACATGAGCCTCCAATGACGACTCAGTGCTTTTACTTTTTACAACTGAAGAAGAGGAGGCGATAGAGCTGGAGGCTGAGTCAGCAATGTAAGACAAAACTTTTTCCTGATGCTCTGGCTTTTAAAGCGGTTTGCCAACTCCTAGAAAACTAAGCGTTCGAGACCTTATGTAGCCCGACGATGACGCAGGGTCAGCACCTCCTGCATTCGGTCCTATTTTGCTCTTGCCACTACCATCAGATCCACCACCAACACCATCATTACCAGCTGCCAACCCCCGCCCAATTCCACGGACTCTTCCACCAGCCTTCCTCATTTTTGGTAGAAATGTAGACAAAATCCAACAAACTATATAGTAATGTAAAACAAGGTACAAGGTGTCTATAGGACAGGGGAGATTTTGAATTTCTGCAGACACTTGTGGACACTGGACACTTTTGGATTGTGTGAGGCCCACTGATATCGGAGCGCTATGTGACAGGCTCGATGGCACAGCTGTGACAAAAGTGACTAGAGGATAAGGGAGATCTTGAATCTCTGCACACACTTTTGGACACTGGACACTTTTGGATTGTGTGAGGCCCACTGATATCTGAGCGCTATGTGACAGGCTCGATGGCACAGCTGTGACAAAAGTGACTAGAGGATAAGGGAGATTTTGAATTTCTGCACACACTTGTGGACAGTGGACACTTTTGGATTGTGTGAGGCCCACTGATATCTGAGCGCTATGTGACAGGCTCGATGGCACAGCTGTGACAAAAGTGACTAGAGGATAAGGGAGATTTTGAATCTCTGCACACACTTTTGGACACTGGACACTTTTGGATTGTGTGAGGCCCACTGATATCTGAGCGCTATGTGACAGGCTCGATGGCACAGCTGTGACAAAAGTGACTAGAGGATAAGGGAGATTTTGAATTTCTGCACACACTTGTGGACAGTGGACACTTTTGGATTGTGTGAGGCCCACTGATATCTGAGCGCTATGTGACATGCTCGATGGCACAGCTGTGACAAAAGTGACTAGAGGATAAGGGAGATTTTGAATCTCTGCACACACTTTTGGACACTGGACACTTTTGGATTGTGTGAGGCCCAATGAATATCTGAGCGCTATGTGACAGGCTCGATGGCACAGCTGTGACAAAATTGACTAGAGGATAAGGGAGATTTTGAATCTCTGCACACACTTTTGGACACTGGACACTTTTGGATTGTGTGAGGCCCACTGATAGCAGAAGAAGAAGGAGATAGCAGATGAAATTTTTGAACCCCTCTCCATAATCTTTGAAAATTCTTGGAGAACAGGAGAAGTGCCAGAAGACTGGAGAAGAGCAAATGTTGTTCCTATCTTCAAAAAGGGGAAGAAGGTGGACCCAGGCAACTATAGGCCGGTGAGTCTGACTTCTATACCAGGAAAGATCTTTGAACAAATTATTAAACAACATGTATGTCAATACCTGGATAAGAATGAAGTGATTAAACAGAGTCAGCATGGGTTTGTAACTAATAAGTCATGTCAGACTAACTTAATTTCCTTCTATGACGGTATCACTGATTGGGTGGATCAAGGAAATGCTGTAGATATAGTATATCTAGACTTCAGCCAAGCATTTGACAAAGTCTCTCATACAATCCTTATTGAAAAAATGACTAAGTATGGAATGGACAAGGCAACTGTTAGGTGGATTCATAACTGGCTTAGTGATCGGACCCAAAGAGTGGTCGTAAATGGCTGCACATCCAGTTGGAAGAATGTCTCAAGTGGGGTACCACAGGGCTCTGTCCTGGGCCCTGTATTGTTCAACATCTTTATCAACGATTTAGATGAAGGAATTGAGGGTAAACTGATTAAATTTGCTGATGACACAAAGCTAGGAGGGATAGCTAATACTAGAGAAGAGAGAGAGAGGATTCAAAAAGATTTAAATAAACTGGAGAAGTGGGCAGCAACTAACAGAATGGTTTTTAACAGGGAGAAATGCAAAGTACTACATCTGGGCAATAAAAATGAAAAAAGCATATATAGAATGGGAGGAATAGGGCTAAGTGACAGCACATGTGAAAAAGACTTGGGTATACTAATAGATCACAGACTGAATATGAGTCAACAGTGTGATGCAGCAGCAAAAAAGGCAAATGCAATTCTAGGATGTATTAACAGAAGCATACGGTCTAGATCACGTGAAGTCATTATTTCCCTCTACTCCTCTTTGGTCAGACCTCATCTGGAATATTGTGTCCAGTTTTGGGCACCACATTTTAAAAAAGACATCAACAAACTGGAGCAAGTTCAGAAAAGAGCGACCAAAATGGTGACCGGTCTGCAAACCCTGTCTTATGAGGAAAGGTTGCAGGATTTGGGAATGTTTAGTTTGCAAAAGAGAAGACTGAGAGGAGACTTAATAGCTGTCTACAAATATCTAAAGGGCTGTCACATTGTAGAAGGATCAACTTTATTCTCATTTGCACAAGGAAAGACTAGAGGCAATGGGATGAAACTGAATGGGAGGAGACACAGATTAGATATTAGAAAAAACTTTTTGACAGTTAGAGTGATCAACGAGTGGAACAGGCTGCCACGAGAAGTGGTGAGTTCTCCTTCAATGGAAGTCTTCAAACAGAGGCTGGACAGACATCTGACTGGGATGATTTAGCGAATCCTGCTTTGAGCAGGGGGTTGGACCAGATGGCCCAGGAGGTCCCTTCCAACTCTACGATTCTATGATTCTATGATTCTATGATATCTGAGCGCTATGTGACAGGCTCGATGGCACAGCTGTGACCAAAGTGACTAGAGGATAAGGGAGATTTTGAATTTCTGCACACACTTGTGGACAGTGGACACTTTTGGATTGTGTGAGGCCCACTGATATCTGAGCGCTATGTGACAGGCTCGATGGCACAGCTGTGACAAAAGTGACTAGAGGATAAGGGAGATTTTGAATCTCTGCACACACTTTTGGACACTGGACACTTTTGGATTGTGTGAGGCCCACTGATATCTGAGCGCTATGTGACAGGCTCGATGGCACAGCTGTGACAAAAGTGACTAGAGGATAAGGGAGATTTTGAATTTCTGCACACACTTGTGGACAGTGGACACTTTTGGATTGTGTGAGGCCCACTGATATCTGAGCGCTATGTGACAGGCTCGATGGCACAGCTGTGACAAAAGTGACTAGAGGAAAAGGGAGATTTTGCATCTCTGCACACACTTTTGGACACTGGACACTTTCGGATTGTGTGAGGCCCAATGAATATCTGAGCGCTATGTGACAGGCTCGATGGCACAGCTGTGACAAAAGTGACTAGAGGATAAGGGAGATTTTGAATCTCTGCACACACTTTTGGACACTGGACACTTTTGGATTGTGTGAGGCCCACTGATATCTGAGCGCTATGTGACAGGCTCGATGGCACAGCTGTGACAAAAGTGACTAGAGGATAAGGGAGATTAAAAAAGCAGTTTGCGGAGCAGTGGGTAAACAGCAATGCAGGAATGTCAGGAAGCCTTAGAAGGCAGCCCAACAACCAACACCACTGATACACTACTATATAGCCTCCCCTTGCACTGCACACACAGTGACTGGTATGTTGTGCAGGCCAAATTGCTAGCAGCAGAAGCAGGTTTTTTTTCTTCTCAGCAGGACAAAAAAAAAAAATTGGGATTGCTTTTAAAAAAGTAGTTTGCGGAGCAGTGGGTAAACAGCAATGCAGGAATGTCAGGAAGCCTTAGAAGGCAGCCCAACAACCAACACCACTGATACACCACTATATAGCCTCCCCTTGCACTGCACACACAGTGACTGGTGTGTTGTGCAGGCCAAATCGCTAGCAGCAGAAGCAGTTTTTTTGTCTTCTTCCCTGCCTAACGCTCTCCCTACAGAATCAGCAGCAACCTCTCCCTATACCAAGATCGGCAGAAGTAAGATGGCGGTCGGCGTGCACGCCCTTTTATACCCCCTGTGACGCCCACCAAAGCAAGCCAATCACTTGCATGCCCTTCTGAAAGATGGTGGTGACCCGTGCCTATGTCATCACGTTGCCCACAGTGTCCGTGGATCCTGATTGGCTGAAAAAGAGCGCAAAACAAACTTTTGAAACGCGACTTTGGCGCGTAAGTCGCCGACCTCGTGGCCGACCTCATCCTAGGGTCGGGTTTCGTTTCATGAAACCCGACTTTGCCAAAAGTCGGCGACTTTTGAATTTTTTCGACCCGTTTCGCTCAACTCTAGTTATTAGCACTCTGAGCTGGTGAAAACCTCGTGGTGGCAATCTTCTGAGGCCAAATTAGATTTTTCTGTGGCAAGCTCTGGAGCATTTAATGCTGCACATGCTGTTGGTGAAAGAGGCTCTGCAGCACCTGAAATGTCTGGTCACAGTGTTGGCAAGTCGTCTATGTGGACTTCTTTTGTATGGGAGTTCTTTTGCATGTTGACATCACCTGCTCATTTGGCAAAGCCAAGAAGGCCAGCAATTAGAGTAAGCCGCAAGTTGTCTTAACCCCCCTTCTCACCACTTGTCTTTATGTTATCCAAGCTGCACCCTTAGGTAGCACCTTTTCAATGTCATCATCGTGACCATTATCCTTCTCATACTCCTCTTTTGCTCTAAGGTTTCCACCTCCTTCTTTGTCAAAATGGTAAATATGCATTGCTGATTGTGTGTCGAGAAAACAACCGTATGGTCTGTGTATCATTAACTAGTTTTCCAACTAAGCACACATCTTGTCAAGCTGATGGTGGTGCATTCAATGCCTTACCTTACCAGATTGTGCACTCTGCTGCTTTTGAAAAATGTTTGGGTGTGCTTAGCCGGCATTATTTCTTTCAGAAAGTGGTGTCTCACTGTTTTCATGTGCAGGAGAATGTAGATTGCTCTCTGGACTTGTTTTTAAGCTTCAAAGTGCACTGCACTATAAATACCAGAAGCTGCACCTACTGTATGGCCAGGGAAAATACATGAGTTTCAGCAATGCTTCGCCACATTTGGGACAGGTAATGAGATCTGTGTGACTGGGAGTTAAGTCTCTTTCCACTGGCAAGCGATAGTTATCTGTCTCTTCATATACCTCCTTGGAATTGACATGACCTCATGTCCATCAAGCATATGGCATATCATTGATTTTACACAGCTAATTCTTTTTGCAAATGCAAAGCAAAGTGCTACCAAGCAGTTTTGCAGCTTGAAAGCATGGGGGAGAAAAGCTACACTGTGGAAGAGATACTGCTGTGCATCAAGAGGCAAGTCACCCACTGAATAGCTCCCCATGAAGCTGCAACTTGTCATGAGCGACACTGCCAAGAACATTCTGGCTTCTTAATAGTAAGGAAAAATAATTCACGCTCCATGCATGGCCCACATACTGAATTTAATAATGCAAAACGTCTTCCTCATATATATGCACTTCAGAAACGTGTCTATGGGCAGAAAAGTATCAGCATATTTCAATGTGAAAAAGTATGCCCTCATAGTTTTCCAGAGCATATGAAAGTTTCCACAATGGACTGCCATGCATTTTATTTGTCTTTCTGGTCCATTTACCCAATGATTTGAACAGCTGTGATATAATAAGATTTTTTGGGCATGAACTGTGATGAATTCCCCTGGTAAGACAATGCACAGTTTGGGACCACTGCACAGGGCTAAGCAAAGTGCAAAAATAGTAAAAAAAAATAATTGGGCTTCTATAAGTCTGATTTTCTTTACACTTCGAATTCACCTTCAATTTTGGTAAATTTGAGTTTGTGGGAATTAGGATGAATTTGCCTGATAAAACTCTGTGCAAGATTGAGCAACTGCCCAGGACTTGGAAAATAAAAAGCTCTGGTAGTGTTTGTACTTATGCTCCCTGTACACACCATGAAACAAGTGTCTGGCAACTTAAGAGATATATCCCACTCAATGCTCTCGAATATATCTTAAACACTTGTCAGCATGTTACTCATGGGAAGTATCATGCAAAGTTGACAGTACACATAAACACAGCGTCATTGCCACAAGAATACATGGCCATCATCACCTCCAAGATACTGCATGTCAAAAAGATGTCATCAACTTCTGAATATATCCCTAGGAAACCTTAGAGTGTTATATATCTTTTCTGGATTTTTCAAGTCTTCACAGTACTTGCGGTTTGTGGAAAGGGTTTGTTTCTAGTTTTTTAATTAAAGATAAATACTACATGGCTTTTTATGACCTTGAGGAATGCAAGGGTCGGGGCACATTTCAGAAGGGGAGATATTTGTACTTTGTCCCTCACATAGGGGTTGAGGCCGGAGGCCCTATTTGCTATTCCAAATCATTTAGGTTAAAATTGTGTTGCAGTAAGGAATCAGGAGGCCACATTTGCTCATCAAAATCGTTAAGTGTAAGAGTGTTGTTCAGGCACAATATCTTAGAAACTAAATAGTGATTGTTCATTTAATGACAGGAGGCTGACACATGTGGCCCTAAGGTTGTGATCAGCAGGTTAAAAGAGGGGAAGGGTACATCCAACATAGGCTTGGTGTTCGACATGCACGTGAGTTAATGTTAATGAAAACTCAACTGAACAAGCACCTTCTCGTCCTATCCAAAGGCCACTGACAACATCTGTTACTGGATGGGCTACTCAACTCTTTGGCAGCCACACAGTGGTACACCTTGTAGATGATGCTCAGAAAGAGAATTTGCTACAGTGGATGGCACGCGCTGCATCAAGTGGCCTATTCTACTTTTCCTCAATGCCTAAAGGTTAACCATTTGATTTGTAATGTGCCAACACAGTGTATTTCCAGTCTGCACATAATGCAGTGACTGTGGTAGTTCTTGTGCATAGTCTGGGCCAACACAGGACAGACATGGTGCAAATCACGCTTGCGGAGTGGGCACAGATGAAGGACCCCTGCACCCATCTGCAAAGTTTCAAAATGGCTACTAAGATGGTTAGCACTGATGATGTCATCACCAGCATTACTATTCTATCCATCTGCATGCTGGACCACACTTTGAATAGTCTGTGGGAAGAGGTGGTAGTCCTAGAGGAAGAGATGGAAGCAAAGGACAATATGGAAGGGATAACAATTTCTCAAAGTTCCGGACTGTCTTTGCACATACGAGTGTCATGGGAGGGTGGATAGAAAGTGGCTCATGGTACCATATGAACTGTTACTGAAAGTGCAGGAGCTGAGGAACAAATGGAGGAGGATGAGGAGGAAGATGTGATGGGCACGCAATAGTCAGGCAATGAAGAAGATAATGATCCACTCTCTGTTGTCTGTGGTTGGCAGGAGAGAATGAAGCAAGCAAGCTTGAGTGCTACCCCGCCCCGAACACACCATAGACTTGGACCTCATGGAAGTGCCCGACACATGAGTGCCTTCTTGCTGCACACATGGTGCCCGTATTGTTAGGATTAGAAATAGTGCTGACTTACTGAGTTGAAACTCTGTTAAATCCATGGTACAAGAGTAAATTTTGCCAAATACTCCCCCTTCCTGCAAAGGGACTCACACATGCTGGAGTCTTGAAACATGCTTGTAGACAATCTTAAGAGTTGTTTTCCCCAAAACTGCAATGAGGTACACAGTGTGCATCACAGTTATAGACTTTCAACCCTGGGAACATCAAGTTGTCAATGCAAAACCATGAGTAGCAGCAGAAGAGTGGTCTGGGCTCGTCACTCCTTGGAGGTTTGGTCATGCCCGGCCAGAACGTGTCTTCAGCGCTGTTGGTGGTGTCTTGATGGATCTGGCTGTCCCCTGAATGTGTAGACCATGTAACTTTCATCAAAATGAACAAGTCATAGATCTCCAATGACTTTTGCACTCCAGTTGAAGACTGTGCAGACTAGGCGATAGTGTCATTTTTAGTGTAATGCAATGATCTCAAGTTATTGCAATCTGCGGCACCTTTTTTGTGGCGTCTGTGCCTGCTGTTGCTACTGCAAATGTTACAGACAATTTTTTGAAATGTGGAAACTCCATTTTGGGGTTCCATCTGTTAGGTTGCCTGTAGTGGAAGGGGTGTCAGGGACCCATTACACTGTTTCTACTCTGGAGAAATTGAAGCCACTATAGTGATGTGTGACAATAATTTTTTGAAATGTGGAAACTTCAAGTTAGATTGGCATCTGTTGGGTTGCCAGTAATGGAAGGGGTGTCAGAGGCCTTTTATCCTGTTTCTACTCTGGGGAAATTGATGCCACGTTAATGGTGTGTGACAATAATGTTTTGAAATGTTTGCACTCCAAGTTCGGTCTCTTTCATGGGTGTTGCCTGTAGCAGTAGGGCTCCCAGACCATCAGGCCTGCACTTACTTTCAGTGAACTACCTGTGTTACTATCTTTGCATTTTTCTACCAGTAGTAGTCTACAAAACTGATGTTTGTGCCGAGTGTGGCTGGGAAAAAAACAGTTTGAGCTGTTGAATGAGGTATCAGGGCTCCCAGCAAAGAAGGAATACATCACTCCCTACACATTATCTTAATTGAAACTTCAAGTCAAAGCTCTAAATGCTGGCCCAGACCCTGATACCACATGCATGCCCTATGACTGACTGCTGCTGTGCCATTATCAAATTTCTACTGTGGGTGAATTGATCATTAATTAACTACCTGTGTTACTATCCTTACATTTTTCTAACATTAGTGCACTGCCAAGCTGATATTTGTGCCACCTGAGTGTGGCTGGGAAAAAAAAACAGTTTTATCTGTTGCATAAGGTATAAGGGCTCCCAGAAAAGAAGGCTTACACTGCTCCCTCACCCACGTTGTCTTAATTGAAACTTCAATTCAAAGCTCTAAATGTTGACCCAGACCCTGATACCTCATGCATGGCCCATGGCTGACTGCTTCTGTGTCATTCTAAAATGTTCTACTGTGGGTCAATTAATCAGTCAACTACCTGTGCTACTATCTTTACATTTTTCTAACATTAGTGCTCTATGAAGCTGATATTTATGCCACCTGAGTGTAGCTGGGAAAACAAAAAGGGTCATGAGACCCCTCGTAGAAGGGGGTACTGTTATGAGTGAGTCATGTCCTCCTAGGAGATCTGGGGTTAGAGAATCACTACATATTGTGAATAGCAGATCTTCAATTTAGCCGGTGTGCTTGTGTTTCATATTAAATGGATTCAGTTTCCTTTGGTGCTGAAGAAGTTAACAATTCTTTCTATGCCAGTTAGAAACTTGCAGCTTCATCTCACATGACCTGGTCATTTCCTCTCCCTATAAAATATGGTCAGATGTTATGATGAGTCACCGAAGGAGGAAAAAACAAAATACCAGCTAAGTCCAAAAAAACCAGAGAGGTTGGCAGCTATCGGATTGCAGACCCCTGAACCTATCCACAACAACTAGCAGTAGCCGTGTGGGGTTCCTACGGTGCCCTAGACCCCTCGATCACAGCCGGAGAACTATATAGCCTAAAGACAGAAAGGGGAAAAACTAAACTGCCCCAGAGCAGTCCACAAAGCAATAGGCAGCCCCCAACATATAATGACGGTGAAGCAAGATGAAAACACTAACACAGATAGAAAGATAGGTTGAGCAAATGATGGGGCCCAAGCTAACTACATAGGACAGGATAGGAAAGCTGCTGTCTGCCATCCGCAAAAACCCTATCAAAATGAGCCAACCGACTGATAGGAAAAACAGGCCCTGAAGTCGCTAGGCTTCAAAAGACTATATCAGCACTCAGATATATTCTGAAGACAGAGCAAAATATCAACAGATCAGAGACAAAAATGGAGTTCAGCTCACCCCCGGCCGGGGATGGCAGAACTCCCAAAAAACAAGACAAAACAAAAACAAAACTGAAGAGTACAAAGCAGAGCAGAAAAACTTAGCTTTGAGATGCAGGAATCAGACTGGTCTCCAAGAATCCAGCAGGAAAATCACCAGCCAGGAAGAAGGGCGTCGGCAGCCTTATATCCAGTCCTCAATTCCAGCCACCCAGTCATCATCTAGCTGCCCATGTGTTTGGTAATCAGCCTCACTACCTTCCTTCACCAGAGGAGGGAGTTCATCAGACCTCAATGGTGAAGGGAAAAATGAACTCACAACAGTCAGATCTTCTCTTCATTTCCAGTGAAAGCTTTGTTTCCTTGCTCCTTGGAGATGCCGTGCTGAATTGGAAATCATTGTTGCTAGTGGAGATTGTTGCATGCTGTTTTTGGGTGTATGCTTTCATCATTTTCCTATTCCCATTTGGTTGGCATATTCCTATCCTTCTCTATATACAGTTGTGGCCAAAAGTATTGACACCACTGCAATTCTGTCAGATTATACTCAGTTTCTTCCTGAAAATGATTGCAAACACAAATTCTTTGGTATTATTATCTTCATTTAATTTGTCTTAAATGAAAAAACACAAAAAGAATTGTCCTAAAGCCAAATTAGATATAATTCCACACCTAGCATAAAAAAGAGGGTGGACAAAAGTATTGGCACTGTTCAAAAAATCATGTGATGCTTCTCTAATTTGTGTAATTAACAGCACCTCTAACTTACCTGTGGCACCTAACAGGTGTTGGCAATAACTAAATCACACCTGCAGCCAGTTGACATGGATTAAAGTTGACTCAACCTCTGTCCTGTGTCCTTGTGTGTACCACATTGAGCATGGAGAAAAGAAAGAAGACCAAAGAACTGTCTGATGACTTGAGAAGCCAAATTGTGAGGAAGCATGAGCAACCTCAAGGCTACAAGTCCATCTCCAAAGACCAGAATGTTCCTGTGTCTACCGTGCGCAGTGTCATCAAGAAGTTTAAAGCCCATGGCACTGTGGCTAACCTCCCTAGATGTGGACAGAAAAGAAAAATTGACAAAGATTTCAACGCAAGATTGTGCGGATGTTGGATAAAGAACCTCGACTAACATCCAAACAAGTTCAAGCTGCCCTGCTGTCCGAGGGTACAACAGTGTCAACCCGTACTATCCGTCGGCGTCTGAATGAAAAGGGACTGTATGGTAGGAGACTCAGGAAGACCCCACTTCTTACCCCGAGGCATAAAAAAGCCAGGCTGGAGTTTGCCAAAACTTACCTGAAAAAGCCTAAAACGTTTTGGAAGAATGTCCTCTGATAAGATGAGACAAAAGTAGAGCTTTTTGGGCAAAGGCATCAACATAGAGTTTACAGGAGAAAAAAAGAGGCATTGAAAGAAAAGAACACGGTCCCTACAGTCAAACATGGCGGAGGTTCCCTGATGTTTTGGGGTTGCTTTGCTGCCTCTGGCACTGGACTGCTTGACCGTGTGCATGGCATTATGAAGTCTGAAGACTACCAACAAATTTTGCAGCATAATGTAGGGCCCAGTGTGAGAAAGCTGGGTCTCCCTCAGAGGTCATGGGTCTTCAAGCAGGACAATGACCCAAAACACACTTCAAAAAGCACTAGAAAATGGTTTGAGAGAAAGCACTGGAGACTTCTAAGGTGGCCAGCAATGAGTCCAGACCTGAATCCCATAGAACACCTGAGGAGAGATCTAAAAATGGCAGTTTGGAGAAAGCACCCTTCAAATATCAGGGACCTGGAGCAGTTTGCCAAAGAAGAATGGTCTAAAATTCCAGCAGAGCATTGTAAGAAACTCATTGATGGTTACTGGAAGCGGTTGGTTGCAGTTATTTTGGGCTAAAGGTTGTGAAACCAAGTATTAGGCTGAGGGTACCAATACTTTTGTCTGGCCCATTTTTGGAGTTTTGTGTGAAATGATCAATGTTTTGCTTTTTGCTTCATTCTCCTTTGTGTTTTTTCATTTAAGACAAATTAAATGAAGATAATAATACCAAAGAATTTGTGTTTGCAATCATTTTCAGGAAGAAACTGAGTATTATCTGACAGAATTGCAGGGGTTTCAATACTTTTGGCCACAACTGTACCTCTCTTCATATAGTGAGGGTTTGCATGTTGTTGCTTTCTGTTATCCTTGTCTGTCTCCTGTGGGAGGGGAAGGGGACAGCTTAGGGAATAACAGAACACCAGTAAGACTGGTGGCCCAAACCTTCTCACCTTAAGAGAAGCAGGGATAATTAGGGCCCCAGGGATAGTTAGGGCCCCAGTCCTATAGACGGTTCAGGATCCCTTTCCCTAATCACGAACAGTCACAGTGTGACATTACGAGTATAATACTGCATGTGGGGCATTTTCTGGGGAATCATACTACCTTGGAGTCATGAAATGGGTAACATAGCATTTGAAAACACTAAGGGGCTCCAGTAAGGGCACAGTTAATTTTTACATGATTCAATACATGTCCCTCTCCCTTTCTTTCATAAATTTGGAGATCTACCCCACCAAATATTTTGTTTATGGGAGAAAGGGGTCCCAATTAGGAATTTTACTATGGGACCACATGATTTCTTTGGCAACACTGGTGACATGAAAGAAAGTTTCAGAAAAGTCAAACAACCAAGACCATTTCTACAAATAGTCTGTTACTTGCCGTCACATGACAAGTTTACAATTGGGAATTTTCTGTGCAATAAAAAAAGACAGAAAAGTCAGATGCATGGGATAAGTTACTTGACACTTGGCTTGCATGAAAGTCTACAGGGGAAAATTCATGTATAGTACCTCATAGAGCTCTAAGTGCTGTTGCACTGTGGCACATCAATCTCACTGCACAGCTCTCGCTTAAATGGATTTGGTTACTTTAGCACTATTTTTGTGGCACTTACTAATCTAAGGCTGGTTTCACATTTGCGTTTTTTAGCGCTGGAAAAAAACGCATATGTGCGCATGCGTTTTTTCCCCTATATTTAACATGGGTGCGCATACCTGCGCGCTTGTAAGCGCATGTATGCGATTTTCATGCGCTGCGTTTTTTTGGGGTGTGCGTTTGTATTTTCCAGACGCAGCATGTTGCATTTTTTGGCCCTGCAAAAAAGCGCATGCGCACATATGCGCACGTTTTGCGCTAAAAATGGCCATTATAGCCTATGGATGCGCATATGTGCGCACTGGCATGCTCATGTATGCGTTTTTTTGCATATGCGTTTTTTTTTTTTAACCATGGAATTTAGGGGTTTGGGTTAGAGTTAGGGTTAGTTAAGGGGGTTTAGGGTTAGGGTTAGGGTCAGGGTCAGGGTTAGGGTTGGGGTTTGGGTCAGGGTTAGGGTTAAGTATGGTTTGGTTAAGGGTTAGGGTCAGGGTTAGGGTCAGGATTAGGGTTAAGTATGGTTTTGTTAAGGGTTAGGGTCAGGGTTAGGGTTAGGGTTAGGGTTAGGGTCAGGGTTAGGGTTAGGGTTAGGGTCAGGGTTAGGGTTAGGGTCAGGGTTAGGGTTAAGTATGGTTTTGTTAAGGATTAGGGTCAGGGTTAGGGTTAAGTATGGTTTGGTTAAGGGTTAGGGTCAGGGTTAGGGTTAGGGTTAGGGTCAGGGTTAGGGTTAGGGTCAGGGTTAGGGTTAGGGTCAGGGTTAGGGTTAAGTATGGTTTTGTTAAGGATTAGGGTCAGGGTTAGGGTCAGGATTAGGGTTAAGTATGGTTTGGTTAAGGGTTAGGGTCAGGGTTAGGGTTAGGGTTAGGGTCAGGGTTAGGGTTAGGGTTAGGGTCAGGGTTAGGGTTAGGGTTAGGGTTAGGGTCAGGGTTAGGGTTAAGTATGGTTTTGTTAAGGGTTAGGGTCAGGGTTAGGGTTAGGGTTAGGGTCAGGGTTAGGGTTAGGGTTAGGGTTAGGGTTAGGGTCAGGGTTAGGGTTAGGGTTAGGGTCAGGGTTAGGGTTAGGGTTAGGGTTAGTTAGGGTTTAGGGTTTGGGTTAGGGTTAAGTATGATTTGGTTAAGGGTTAGGGTCAGGGTTAGGGTTAGGGTCAGGGTTAGGGTTAGGGTTAGGGTCAGGGTTAGGGTTAGTAAAGTCATGGTTTGGGTAGTGTGAGGGGCCACCTAAAAATGTTGGAAAAAAACGCAAACGCGGTAAAAACGCACTAAAAACGCATACAAACGCATAAAAACGCTGCGTTTTTTTCATGCATGCTCATAAAAATGCTTGAAAAAAACGCAGAAGTTGTATGCTTTTGTATGCGTTTTTTCAATGCGTTTTTTTGCGGGAAAAACGCGCTGCAAAAAAAAGCAAGTGTGAAACTAGCCTAAGTGCCACAACATGAAGCCAGAAAATATACTGATGAAGGAGGGAGATAAGAAAATTTCTAAAACAATCCACGGGGGGAAAATGGAACAAAACAAAATCCACTAAAATGCATGCTCGCAAATACCAGATGCCTGACAAACAAGATGGAAGAACTAGAAGCAGAAATATCTACAGGTAACTATGACATAGTGGGAATAAATGAGACATGGTTAGATGAAAGCTTTGACTGGGCATTTAACTCATAGGGTTACAGTCTGTTTAGAAAGGATGGTAAAAATCAGAGAGGAGAAGGGGTTTGTCTTTATGTAAAGTCTTGTCTACAGTCCACTTTAAGGGAGGATATTAGCGAAGGGAATGAGGATGATGAGTCCATATGGGTCGAAATACATGGAGGGAAAAATAGTAACAAAATTCTCATTGGGGTCTGTTACAAACCCCCAAATGTAACAGAAATAATGGAAAGTCTACTAGTACTACTTAGGCAGATAGATGAAGTTGCAAACCATAATGAGGTCGTTGTTATGGGGGGCTTCAACTACCTGGATATTAGCTGGGATAAAGAGACCTGCGAAACCCATGAAGACAACAGGTTTCTGCTAATAACCAAGAAAAATTATCTTTCACAATTGGTGCAAAATCCAACCAGAGGAGCAGCACTGTTATACCTAATACTATCTAATAGACCTGACAGAATAACAAATCTGCAGGTCATCGGGCATCTAGGAAATAGCGACCACAATATTGTACAGTTTCACTTGTCTTTCGCTAGGGGAACATGTCAGGGAGTCACAAAAACACAACTTTAGGAAGGCAAAGTTTAACCAGCTTAGAGATGCCCTTAATCTGGTTGACTGTTACATTTAAGCTACTAAAGCAGGATGACAACAATGAAGCTCTAAAAAACTATAGGGAGAAAAATACTTTATCTAAAAATCTAATTAAAGCTACCAAAATGGAAACAGAGAAGCACATTGCTAAGGAGAGTAAAACTAATCCCAAACTGTTCTTCAAATATATCAATAGTAAAAGAATCAAAAGTGAAAGTGTAGGCCTCTTAAAAAATTGTGAGGAAAGAATGGTTGTAGATGACGAGGAAAAAGCTAATTTATTAAACACCTTTTTTCCCACGGTATTCACGGTGGAAAATGAAATGCTAAGTGAAATGCTAAGAGACAAAGAAAACCCTATATTAAGAGTCACTAATCTAACCAAAGAAGAGGTGCAAAACCGGCTAAATAAGATTAAAATAGATAAATCTCCGCATCCCCAAGAGTACTAAGAGTACTAAGAGTACAAGAGTACTAAGAGAACTAAGTAATGTAATAGACAATCCATTATTTCTTATTTTTAGTGACTTTATAGAGACGGGGTCTGTTCCACAGGACTGGCGCATAGCAAATGTGGTACCAATATTCAAAAAAGGCTCTAAAAGTGAACCTGGAAATTATATGCCAGTAAGTCTAACCTCTATTGTTGGTAAAATATTTGAAGGGTTTCTAAGGGATGTTATTCTGGATTATCTCTTTGAGAATAACTGTTTAACTCCATATCAGCATAGGTTTATGAGGAATCGCTCCTGTCAAACCAATCTAATCAGTTTTTATAAAGAGGTAAGCTATAGACTGGACCAAGATGAATCATTGGACGTGGTATATCTTGATTTTTCCAAAGCATTTGATACCGTGCCACACAAGAGGTTGGTACACAAAATGAGAATGCTGGATCTGGGGGAAAATGTGTGTAAATGGGTAAGTAACTGGCTTAGTGATAAAAAGCAGAGAGTGGTTATAAACTGTATATTCTCTAACTGGGTCGCTGTGACCAGTGGGGTACAGCAGGGGTCGGTGTTGGGACCTATTCTCTTTAACATATTCATTAACGATCTGGTAGAAGGTTTACACAGTAGATATTTGCAGATGATACATGAAGCAGTCAATACAAGAGGAGATATTATTCTGCTACAGATGGATCTGGATAAGTTGGAAACTTGGGCCGAAAGATGGCAGATGCAGTTTAACAATGATAAATGTAAGGTTATACACATGGGAAGAAGGAATCAATATCACCCTTACACACTGAATGGTAAACCACTGGGTAAATCTGACATGGAGCAGGACTTGGGGATCCCAGTTAATGATAAACTTACCTGGAGCAGCCAGTGCCAGGCAGCGGCTGCCAAGGCAAACAGGATCATGGGGTGCATAAAAAGAGGTCTGGATACACATGATGAGAGCATAATACTGCCTCTGTACAAATCCCTGGTTAGACCGGACATGGTGTACAGTTTTGGGCACCAGTGCTCAGGAAGGATATAATTGAACTAGAGTGAGTACAAAGGAGGGCGACATAATTAATATAGGGGATGGGGGAACTGCAATACCCAAAGAGATTAGCAAAATTAGGATTATTTAGTCTAGAAAAAAGATGACTGAGGGGCGATCTAATAACCATGTATAAGTATATAAGGGGGCAATATGAATATCTCTCCGAGGAGCCGTTTATACCAAGGAATGTGATGGTCACGATGGGGCATTCTCTGCGTCTGGAGGAGAGAAGGTTTTTCCATCAACACCGAAGAGGATTCTTTACTGTTAGGGCAGTGATAATCTGGAATTCCTTGCCTGAGGAGGTAGTGATGGCGAACTCAGTCAAGTGATTAAAGAGATGCCTGGATGTCTTCCTGGAGTGTAACAATATTGTAACTTACAGTTATTAGGGTCTTTATAATGACTTAGATCTGGCAATTTATTCTGATGGAATATAGGCTGAACTGTATGGACAAATGTCTTTTTTCAGCCTTGCTAACTATGTTACTATGTTTCTATGTTATTACTAGGGATGAGCGAGCATACTCGTGAGGATTCGGTACTCGGCGAGTAATGCAGTACTTGCGGTACTTGAATCCTCGCGAGTATTTCACTACTCGCCTCGCAATATTCGCAACAGCCCGCATAGTCCCCGCACAGCCCTGCACAGTCCCGCACAGCGCGGCACAGTCCCCGCACAGCCCAGCACAGCTCACCACAGTCCCACACAGCCCAGCACAGTCCCGCACAGTACCTACAAAGCCCTGCACAGTCCCGCACAGCATGGCACAGTCTTCGCACAGGCCAGCACAGTCCCGCACAGCCTGGCACAGTCCCCACACAGGCCAGCACAGTCCTGCATAGCCTGGCACAGTCCCCGCACAGGCCAGCACAGTCCCAAATAGCCTGGCACAGTCTTCGCACAGTCCCTGCCCAGTCCATCACAGTCCCAGCCCATTAATCGCATTTCCCATAGACTTACATTGGACTCGGTACTCGTTACGAGTACCCAAGTATTAGTAGGTACTCGTAACGAGTACAGTGAGTCCGAATACTACAGTACTCGCTCATCCCTAGTTATTACAGTATTAATATAGACAGTATTATATAATGGGCTGGGTGGTGGAACTACTGTGCCATAGACCGAGGAGAGCCTGGAAAGGCGTGACTAAGTGAACAACCGACTCTTCGGTAGAGACCTTGATGATTGGGTTAGACTTGGCTCCAGATGGATGCCAGGTGCTGCTCCAGGATGGACCTCAGACGCATGGCAGCTGACCCCAAAATGGGCAGGGAACTGTAACAGTAGGTGCAGGCAGGTATGGCAGGTACTGGCAGACATGGTTGGTATACATGCATAAAGGTTCAGGTCGGCATGGCTGGCATTCAAGCAAGCAGGTACTGGTAGACATGACTGATATGCAGGCAGCCAGGTGTTGGTGTGCATGACTGATGTGCAGGCAGGCAGGTGCTGGCTGGCACTGCTGATGTACAGACAAGCAGGCGTTCACTGACATGGTATATATGCAGGCAGATGCTGGCAGGCACGGCTGATGTACAGACAGGCAGGTGTTGGCAGACATGGCTAAAATGCAGGCAGGTGCTGGTGGACATGGCTGATATGCAATTGGGCAGGTGCTGGCGGGCACGGCTGGAATACAGGTCAATTATGGGCAGACAAGTAAAGGACTGGCAGGTGCTGGGAACCTAAGAACTTGCAAGCATGCAGACAACCGACATAACACGTTGCTCAAGCACCTCCCAACAGGTGGAGGTGCCTTAAATAATAAACATTGACTGGGGACACTTTAGGTGCCCTATGCACAATGTCCAGGGATATGCAAGGATTGCTCAGACTATGGGCAGCAGAAGAAGGAGGAGGAGTTGTGGGACAGGCGTGGCTGTGAGGAATTGGCATCCCTGCCAGGGAAGGGAGGAAGCACGCAGGGATGCTGGCGCAACATGTTACAGGTTCTCATGTACTTGTACTTGCTCTTCCTCACAGATTATATAGAGCTCTTATCATCATCAGCTGCCATTTTGAAAACAAAATTTCTTTGCAGTCTGTGCGGAAGGCTGAACAGACAAGCTGCTAGTGCTTCACAAGGGAAGAAAACTTGTATTACTTTTATATTATTTAGTCCTTAACACATTTGTTAGAAATTAGATTAAGTGGTCAACACCTTTTAAGTAATAATTCAAGGCATGTCCCCTTCTAAGCATCACTCAGTCAATAGTTATTGGTGATTTTATACAATTTTCCTCAGTCAGAACATAGAAGTGTTTTAATCACGTGTCTGTAATAATAAGCAGACATTTTCAGTTATCTCATCCGCAGGAAGGAGTATATGACCCTCTGAGCTTCACCTGCTCTGTAAATGGAAGCAAAAATAGTAAAAAGGATCATTAGAAACCATCTGGATCTTTGCAACAGCAGAAGATGTTTCGCTTGTTGCCACTAAGTTTTATTTGGATCCTCTTAAAGTTTTTAGCACCAAAAAGTTATACAATATAATATTCTTCAATTATATATGTACTTTATTTTCAAAAGAATATTTTTTTCTGCAGGCACACTAGTTACGATTTAAATTTTGAACAGCAACCCCACAACATGTACAGTGGCATGTACAAGTTACAAGCTGTGATACTTTCAAAATGGAGTACCACTAGGTACTAACATTACAGGGTGCCCAAACCTTTGCAACAGTCCATTTTCCTTTTTGAACTGTTTACAATGTAAAAGATGATTATATACAGTGTGTACATATATATATATATATATATTGCTCAAAAAATAAAGGGAACACTAGACACTCTTACTGAGCAGACACATGGACGTTAGTGACCTTCATATTATTTCTACCTGTTGTTTATTCTATTGGCCCAACAGCAGGAGAAATTGAATCACAATCAGTGTTGATTTCACAGAAGTGTGACTGACTTGAAGTTACATTTTGTTGTTTAAGTGTTCCTTTTATTTTTTCGAGCAGTATATATATATATATATATATATATATATATATCTATATATATATATATATATACAGTATTTGCCTAAAATGGAAAGGAAATGTGTCATCTTCAACTTTAGGCCTTTTGGAGATCATTTCATCTTCACCTTGTTTAACTATTCACAATAACAGTCATTTTGACCAGCAATGCCCAAAGTTTTTCATGTCACTGCAAGGATATGTTCACACATAACTTTTTCATGGGTTTTTGTTCTGCATGAAAAACATAGCCAAATATGTGCTTTTTATTTTGTAAATTGTAACCTTTTGATATATTGTTTGATGCCTTAAAAGCTATTTTGATCTCAATAGAAAAAAAACTGCAGTAAAATCGATGAAAGACATAAAGCATGCTTCAAGTAATGCACTACAGGTAAAAAAAAAAACATAAGAAAAAAATATGAATCTTGGGAATGAGATTTTAGAAAACACCTTCATTTTGCTGTCACCACACGGAAAAAATGCCTAAGAAATGTAAGGTGTTAATAAACCCAAATTCATATTCAAAAACCTTTCATACCTATGAGCGTTGGAATCCAGAGCTGGAATTAAAAATAATTGAAACTTTATGCAAAAAGAAACTAGAACAATATTATAGAGTCCTATTGTAGGGCCATCTAAAAAAGAAAAAGAAACCCCTTTAAAAATTAACTTTGAATGGTATATAATAAAAGTACCAAAAATTGACGAATCTCAATAATAAAAAGGGCATAGAAGGGTCCAGGTTAGCCAACACAAACAAGGACAGTTCAATTAGCCATAGATACCCAGGTTATGGCAGAAATAAGTATAAAAAATGGGCTGTTTTCATGTACTGATTGTACAATTCTTTTAGCATGGGCAGTTTAGTCTCCCTTTGCCTCTCTGCAAACAGAAATTACCTTTATCTGTCGAGGCCATATTATATAGAATCATTTGTGCTGTACATCATATAGAGACTCTATCTTTATCTACTTATGCAAGGAAGACCATAATTAGTTAATTAATAATAGCGAGACCATTTGCTATAGTGAGCCATACCCCTGCACGGCTCTCTGTTTGTGACACACACAGCAATATACAACTTTTGTTTGCTTTGCACTGAAGCACTTTAATTGGGTGTTGCTGGTAGCTTTTTGAGGGAGTCCTGTTTAGGGTCCAAAAGGGCTAGCCGCCTTGAAATGGGGGCGCCACTTCGAATACATTTAGGGTGCCAGCCTCCACTGGTAGAAAGAGTCACATAGGGTGATACAATATCTAGACCCTTTCCAAGTGTTTAAATTTATTTCTGCCATATCATAGGTACAAGTGCTTCTCACAAAATCAGAATATCATCAAAATTTTAATTTATTTCAGTTTTGCAATACAAAAAGTTAAACTCATATACTATATAGAGTCATTTAAAAGAGAGTAGAATCATAGAATCATAGAATCATAGAATCGTAGAGTTGGAAGGGACCTCCTGGGCCATCTGGTCCAACCCCCTGCTCAAAGCAGGATTCGCTAAATCATCCCAGTCAGATGTCTGTCCAGCCTCTGTTTGAAGACTTCCATTGAAGGAGAACTCACCACTTCTCGTGGCAGCCTGTTCCACTCATTGATCACTCTAACTGTCAAAAAGTTTTTTCTAATATCTAATCTGTGTCTCCTCCCATTCAGTTTCATCCCATTGCTTCTAGTCTTTCCTTGTGCAAATGAGAATAAAGTTGATCCTTCTACAATGTGACAGCCCTTTAGATATTTGTAGACAGCTATTAAGTCTCCTCTCAGTCTTCTCTTTTGCAAACTAAACATTCCCAAATCCTGCAACCTTTCCTCATAAGACAGGGTTTGCAGACCGGTCACCATTCTGGTCGCTCTTTTCTGAACTTGAGTGATTTATTTCAAGTGTTTATTTCTGTTAATGTTGATGATTATGTCTTACAGCCAATGAAAACCAAAAAGTCATTATCTCAATACATTAGAATAATTGACAAAAAACACCTGCAAAGGCTTCCTAAGCATTTACAAAGGTTGCTTAGTCTTTTTCAGTAGGCTCCACAATCATGGGGAAGACTGCTGACTTGACAGATGTCCAGAAGGCAGTCAATGACACACTCTACAAGGAAAGTACATTTTGCATTTCATTTGGAATTCAAGGTCCTAGAGTCTGGAGGAAGAGTGGAGAGGCACACAATCCAAGCTGCTTGAGGTATAGTGTGAAGTTTGCACATCAATGATGTGTTGGGGAGCCATGTCATCTGCTGGTGTAGGTCCACTGTGTTTTATCAAGAGTCAAGACTAGGGATGGGCAAGTCTGCTTGCTAGGACTCGTTACTCGGCGAATAGTAAGGGACTCGCTGGACTCGTTACTCGGCGAGTCTCCCAGTGATTACGCGCACAGTAACGAGTCCAATGCAAGTCAATGGCAATCCTAGTTTTGTCAGAGTTTTTTTTCTCACTCGCTAGACTCGCTATATCACATCGCTGTCAACAGCGAGTCTGAGCGAGTCTACGATTCCGAGTCCTGTATACTGGATTCGGGACTCGCTTATACAGAATCTGTTATGTTCCTACAAGTTTCCAAGACAGCCTATGTCAACACGTGAGCGAGTCTGAGCGAGTCTACGAATCCCGAGTCCTGTATACTGGATTCGGGACTCACAAATATAGAATCTGTTATGTTCCTTTGTAATTTGTAAATCGCACATTACTCGCTAAGACTCGCTTCCCCATTCATTAACATTGGACTCGCTAGACTCGCAACGAGTAGCGAGTCCCGGGCTCGGACTCGCTAGAGTCAAGCGATTCCGAGTAATTTAGGACTCGCCCATCACTAGTCAAGACCAAAGTCAGTGCAGCTATCTACCAGGACATTTTAGAGCACTTCATGCTTTTCTGCCGACAACTTTTTTGAGATGGAAATTTCATTCTCCAGCAGGACTTGGCACCTGTCCACACTGCCAAAAGTACCAATACCTGGTTTAAAAACAACAGTATTACTGTGCTTGATTGGCCACCAAACTCGCCTGACCTTAACCCCATAGAGAATCTATGGGGTATTGTCAAGAGCAAGATGAGAGACACCAGACACAACAATGCAAATGAAGGCTGCTATCAAAGCTACCTGGGCTTCCATAACACCTCAGCAGTGCCACAGGCTGATTGCCTCCATGCCACGCTGCATTGATGCAGTGACTGATGCAAAAGGAGCCCTGACGAAGTATTGAGTGCATTTACTGAACAGACATTTCAGTAGGCCAATATTTTGGATTTTAAAATCATTTTTCAAGCTCGTGTTATAAAATATCCTAATTTACTGAGATAATGACTTTTGGGTCATTTTTATTTATTTATTTTACTCACATATATAACGCCACTAATTCCACAGCGCTTTACAGACATTATCGGAACTGTCCCCTTTGGGGCTCACAATCTACATTCCCTATCAGTATGTCTTTGGAGTGTGGATGGAAACCGCAGAACCCGGAGGAAACCTACGCAAACACGGGGAGAACGTACAAACTCCTTGCAGATGTTGTCCTTGTTGGGATTTGAATCAAGGACCCCAGGGCTGCAAGGCTGCAGTGCTAACCACTGAGCCACCATGAATCATCAACATTAACAGAAATAAACACTTGAAATAGATCACTGTTTGTAATGACTCTATATAGTATGTGAGTTTCACTTTTTGTATTGAAGAACTGAAACAAATTATCTTTTTCATGATATTCTAATTTTGTGAGAAGCACCTGTATATATGGCTAATTAGAAAATTAGGAAGGGGAAAGGGAAATTTGTGCTCACCAAAATAGTCCTGTAAGCCGGTCGTGCCTAGGGATCAAATGGCTGACCACCATGTGTTGCAAACATGAAGAGAGAAGGAAGATCCGGCACTGGAGACTTAATAAAATCCACGATAAGTTTTATTCACATAATTTCATGATAAAACCATAAAGGGGAAAACAGACCCCCCACGCCTGACGCGTTTCGAACCTTACACCAGGTTGTTCCTCAGAGACATGAAACAAAACAGTTCACAAAATGATTATAAACATTCCTAATCAGCAGAGGGACTCCACACATGTGTATAATCAAAGAGGCAGACAACTAAGCCCTCAAATCACTGGTGGAGTCACTCCCTTGCAAGAAGAAAGAAAAAAAAAAAAGGAAAAGACCAATACAACAATGGACAAGACATAGAATAAATAAAAACATGTGCAATACACACGTATAAATGCATAAATACATAGCAACTATCAAATGACAAACAAAAAAAAAAAAAAAAAAAAACACCCTTCTATGCCCTTTTATTATGATTGGTCAATTTTTGGTACTTTTATTATATACCATTAAAAGTTAATTTTTAAAGGGGTTTCTTTTTCTTTTTTGGTTTACCCCAAACTTTATTCATACCCATTAACCCCTTTGTGATGAAGCCAATTTTAACTTTAATGACCAGGCCAAATTTTTTAAAGCTGATCGGTGTCACTGCATGTGGTAATAACTCAAAAACTCTTCAATGAATCCTAGTGATTATGAGACTGTTTTTTTTTCGTGATAAATTGTACTTTATGTCAGTGGTAAATTTAGGTTGATATCTTTTGCGTTTATTTATGAAAATATTGGAATTTTGGAAAAAAATTAAAATTTCTAAATTTTCAAAGTTCCAATTGTACTATCCTTAAACCAATTTTGGCATGCTGTCCAAAATAATTAATAAATAACATTTCCCATATATCTACTTTACATCTGCCTCATTTTTCAAACATTATTTCATTTTGTTAGAATGTTAGAGAGGTTGAGGCGGGGTGCCCACTAACCGGATGTAGCAGCGCTTTGGATGCAATGCATGTTCGCTGCGTCCAAAGCACTGCTGTCTATTGAATGCAGGTAAATCCACATGCATTCACTGAACTGTGCGGATTCACCGCGTTCAAAACATTTCCATTGATGTAATTGAAATGCTGCATGTCAGTGTCGGGTGATCTGCAGGAGTCTGTGGACGCATAGTGGACAGGGGATTTCTTGAAATCTCATCCACTATACTGTAACAACTGGCTGCTGTGGGTTTGACCCTGCCTAAATACGCAGCAGCAATTACTGACCGTGGGCACATACCCAAAAAGTTCAGCAGCAATTTCTCATTTTTTCAAGAAATTTACAAAACCTGTCTCTTTAGGGACCTATTCAGATTTAAATGGACTGTGCGGGGCCCATATATTAGAAACTTTTCAAAAATGCTACCATTTTAAAAAAACGCATTCCTCAAATACTTCAAAACTGCTATCAGGAATTATTTTCACCTTTCAGGTGCTTCACGAGAATTAATGCAAAGTGGAATGTGTAAAAATAAATTTAAATTTTACCTCTAAAATGTTACGTTAGCCCTAATTTTTTCACATGTGGTCATAAACCTCTGTTTGGACAAATTAAGTTTTGAACACAAATTTCACTGAAATAGATTGTGGGTGCCATGTCGCATTTTCAGAGCCCCTGATGTGAATAAACAGCAAAAAGCCCCGACAAGTGACCTCATTTTGGAAACCACATTCTACAAGGATGTATAATGAGCATTTTGAACACACAGAAATTACTCAGAATTTGATAACATTAGGTCATTATATTCAAAAATTTCATTTTTTTTCATGAAAATGTTGCATTAGCCCAATATTTTTCACTTTTGCAAGAGGTATCATGAAAAAATAGATGCCACAGTTTATTACCCACTTTCTTTTGAGCGTGGTGATACCCCATATGTAGTCAAAAAGTTCTGTTTGAATACATGGCAGGGCTCAGAAGGGAAGAAACAACATTTAGCATTTGGAATGTATATTTGGTTGGAATAGATTGCAAACACCATGTCTCATTTGCAGAGCCCTTGAGGTACCAAAACTGCAGAAACCCCAATAAATCCCTCATTTTGAAAACTAGACGCATCAAGGAATTCATCTAGAGCTGTATTGAGCATGCTGAACTCATTAGATGCTTCACAGAGCTTATTAAAATTTGAATATGAAAACGAGAATTATGTTTTTTTCCTCTAACATGCTCTTTTAGCCTCAAATTTGTAATTTTCACACTTGCTAATGGGAGAAAACATACATCATAATTTGATACGCAATTTCTTCTGAATGCAATGATACCCCATATGTGGTCAAAACCAGCTGTTTGGTCAAAGGAAAGGAAAGGGCATGGAAAGGAAATTTGATTTTGGAGCATAAATTTGTCAATAGATTTTGAATGCCATGTCACATTTGCAGAGTCCCTGACATGACAAAACAGCAGAAACTCTGAACACGTGATCCCATTTTAGAAACTGGAATCCCTCAAGGAATTCATCTAAGGATGTACTGAACATTTTTAACCTACAGTTGATTCACAAAACTTTTTAACATTCAGATGTGAAAACTAAAAAATTGTATTTTTTACACTAAAATACTGCTTTAGCACCAAATTTATAATTTCCACGAGGGGTAATAGAAGAAAATTGACCCTATAATTTGCTATGCTAAGCGATACTGAGGAATAAGGCCACTTAAGGACCGCCATTAAAAGGCGTATCTGCGGGTATTAAGAGGTTAAAAAAACATAGAAAAACTGTGCCTTTACATAAATACCTCTGTCTTTAGTCATAGAAATGTGTCTTTAGTTATAGTAATGTCTTTTAGGCCTCTTTCAGAACTACAATTTTCAAGCATGTGTACTATTTATTCATGTCTTTAAACCATTATAGCTTATAAGACTGTTCAGTTCACATACACTCATGGCCAAAAGTGTTGGCACTCTTAGAATTGTTTGAAAAAAATGAAGTATTTCTCCCAGAAAATTTTTGCAATTACACGTTTTGTTATACACATGTTTATTTTCTTTTCAAAATTATGGGTAAACAACTTTGTTTCAAGCATGTGATGCTTCTTCAAACTCACCTGTGGCATGTAACATGTGGGCAATGTAAAATCACACCTGAAATGGATAAAAAGGGGAGAAGTCGACTCAATCTCTGCATTGTGTGACTATGTGTGCCACACTAAGCATAGAGAACAGAAATGGGAGAAAACAACTGTCTGAGAACTTGAGAACCTAAATTGATGGAAAATATCAACAATCTCAAGGGTACAAGTCCATCTCCAGAAATCTTGACGTTCCCTTGTCCATGGTGTGCAACATAATCAAGAAGTTTACAACCCATGGCACTGTAGCTAATCTCCCTGGAGGTGGACGGCAGAAAAAATTGTATGAATGGATGCAACGCAGGATAGTTTGGATGGTGGATAGGCAACCCCAATCAAATTCCAAAGAAATTCAAGCTGTCCTGTAGGCTCAGTCAGGGTGAATCTATCAGAGCAAACTATTTGGTGACATTTTAATAAAATGAAACACTATGGTAGGAGACTCAGGAGGACCCTTCTTCTGACACAAAGACATAAAAAGTTAGTCTGAAGTTTCCCAAAATGTTTGTGAGTCAGCCAAAATCCTTTTTGGGGAAGCGTTTCTTGCACAGATGAGACCAAGATAGAGCTGTTTAATAAAGTACTTCATTTTACAGTTTATCAAAAACAGAATGAGGCTTACAAAGAAAAGAGCACAGAGCCTACAGGCAAATATGGTGGAAGTTCAAAGTTGTTTTGGGGTTGTTTTGCTGCCTCTGGCACTAGGTGCCTTGACTGTGTGCAAGGCATCATGAAGTATGAATATTACCAAAGGATTTTGGGTTGCAATGTAGTGGCGAGTGTCAGAAAGCTGGGTTTGCATCCTAGTTCATGGATCTTCCAGCAGGACAATGACCCAAAAACATACTACAAGAACCACCCAAAAATGGATGAAAACAAAGCGCTGGAGAGTTCTGAAGTGGCCAGCAGTGAGTACAGCTCTAAGTCCCATTGAACAGCTGTGGGAAGATCTTAAAATTGCTGTTGGGAGAAGGAACCCTTCAAATATGAGAAACCTGGAGCAGTTTGCAAAAGATGAGTGTTCCAAAATTCCAGTTGAGAGAAGTAAGAAGCTCATTGATGGTTATAGGAAGCGATTGATTGCAGTTGTTTATTCCAAAGGGTGTGTAACCAAATATTAAGTTGAGGGTCTTTTTTCTCTGTTTTTTTTGTGTTGTTCCAATAGACACAAAGGGAATAATCATGTGTATATGCAAACATCATATTGAAAAACTAATAGAAAAGAGAGTTGAAGTACCATCAAGTATTAATATAAATCTTTATTAAATATATATTTTTAAAGACAAAGAATAAATAATGTATAGAAAGATACAAGTACCAAATTAGAGGTTGCAATACCATATGACAGTCTGGGGAGGCCTTAATGCATGTTTAATTCTTAGTAAAATCCTATTGGAAATCCATTTCGTTAAAATATAAAAAGGGTACTCTCAAAGTATAAGGTGCTGCTTTATAGCATGCTTATAAAAATACAATATTCCTATATCATAGGACTTACATAAGAGAATGAAGAGTGATGCAGGTACTCTCGTCGCCTCAACGCACATTTCGTGGAGGTCACTTCCTCAGGAGGCATGTGTTGGCGAGGGGGGTTGGTACATATATAGAGCAGGCTGGCCTATAGAATGAAAATTATACATACCGTATGTTAAGCTGTGATTTAATAGACGAGGCAATCAGAGAGCAGGTGAGGGAACATACTGTATAAGAGATGTTGAAAAAGCAAAATGAGCCAAAAAGGACGAACCACTAAAGACATTACCAAAACATTTCCTACAATATCATCGTTGTGATGCAAGAAAGCTATTGTTCAGGGCTATTGACCAGTTATCATTTGGATCTAGAGGTAGGGATTTTTTTAGGAGTCTCTCTAGACTTGAGAGCCGGTGGATTTACAGACTAAATACTGTGGGTCCATCGGGTCTCAATGAGGGATTTAGCTTTTTGTTTTGGCCTTTTTGTAGTTTTTTCCTTTGACATATTTAGTCTATTTCTATAAGTCTTGTCTTATCTATATTGGCTCTTATTGGCTTCAGTCTTTTTTGGGGTGGGGGGGTTTCAATTTTAATTTTAATTTTTGAGCGATTTTATCTTTTATCTTAACCCTTATAGGGATTCTTTCTTTCTGTATTAACAATATGTATTTTTCCTTCTTTCTATTTTTAATATTTATTTCTTCAATTTCCAGTGCTGGTCATGTCCTGAATGACGTTTTAATGGGTGTCAGATTTGTGAGCTGGATTTCATTATACATTACTTCTCCAGGATTATCATCCCTTATGACTTTCGGTTATGTTGGTGTACTATATGGGTTGTAACATACTTGATTATGATTGGACGGTCATTGATATTTGGATTTGGATCTTGTTCTACTATGATTTTCCTGGACAATGAAAGGATACCAACAATATTTTTGTTGGTGATATAATGTACATAAGATATCTGGAGTTGGACCATTCTGTATTTTTTCTTGACTGTTTTATTTTTTTCTTGAATATTTTCTGGACGATGAAATCAGCACTTACGCTATATGTAAGCAAGCATGTGATATGATATATATGAAAGGAGATTTTCTTTATAGTATTATACACAAATATTTGTTTCACTAGTAATATGTTTTTGCATAATGCATCCAGATTATTTTATAGTTGGTGTATATTCATTATCAACTTAATTTTCACATAGATATATTTATCGCACATAACACATTTATTTTTCACATTTTAGTTTCAACGTCACTTTTTTTAATAAAAAAAACTAATCACATAAATTATAATGTTTATTCACTTCAGTGACACAATTTCAAACTAGCATTTTAACAGTTGATAATGCCTTTTGGATTTGTCACCTCTTTTCATATAGTTTAATTTTTAATAAAATATTTATCTATATCCCTTTAAGGTAGTGGTAGTGGTGAGGGAAATTGGAAGTTCATTTCTCCAAGCTGATGTCCATGTGCGCCGTGTTTGCCGCAGGCACTTCGGTGAGTGGTACACTTGGACAACTTGCGCATGCGCTGTCGCTTGAGTGATGCACCGGTGCTTGGGTTCCACCGGAACGCAAGCAGAAGCAGCTATGTACGACTTCAGACAAACACCCCGCATGCGCTGATTACGGACACCTCTCCGGCTCTGTGATTGCCTCGTCTATTAAATCACAGCTTAACATATGTGTAATTTTCATTCTATTGGCCAGCCTGCTCTATATATGTACCAACCCACCCTTCCCCAACACACACCTCCTGAGGAGGCAACCTTCACGAAACGTGCATTGGGGTGGCGGGAGTACCTGCATTACACTTCATTCTCTTATGTAAGTCTTATGATATAAGAATATTGCATCTTTATAAGCACGCTATATAAAGCAGCTCCTTATACTTTGAGAGTACCTTCTTTATATTTTAAGTAAATGGATTTCCAATAGGATTTTACTAAGCGTTAAACATGCATTAAGGTCTCCCCAGACTGTCATATGGCATTACAGCCTCTGATTTGGTACTTGTATCTTTAGATACATTATTTATTCTTTGTCTTTTAAAAAATATATATTTAATAAAGATTTATATTAATACATGATATGGTACTTAAACTATCTTTTTCTATTAGTTTTTCAATATGATGTTCTAGAGTTAGGTACATTTTTACTAAACTTGGGTGTTTTGTTGTTATTTAATTTTCTGGGAGAAATTCTTCATTTTCTGGAAGAATTTCAAGGGTGTCAAAACTTTCAGCCATGACTGTATCCAACATTGGACTGGCCCACCAAACAACCAGAGAATCCTCTGGTGGGGTCTAACAAGTTCAGTGGCATCAATAGCTGTCATAGGACCCCTGAGTCAGGGAGAACCCAGTGCCAAACGGCATCACCCACCCGCCACCGTTTATTATGTATATAAGGGAACTGAGGGTACCATCACAATGTATATAGGAAGCTGTGAGGGTATCATATTATGTTTAAGGAGCTGTGAGGACATCATACTGTATAGAGGGAGCTGTGAAGGACATTATATTGAATAAATGGATCTATGGAGGTCATATCGTATACAGTGGGAAAAAAAGTATTTAGTCAACCACCAATTGTGCAAGTTCTCCCACTTAAAAAGATGAGAGGCCTGTAATTGACATCATAGGTAGACCACAACTATGAGAGTCAAAATGAGAAAACAAATCCAGAAAATCACCTTGTCTGATTATGGCAAGATTTACTTTTCAGATTATGGTGGAAAATAAGTACCATATTTTCTGGCTTATAAGACGACCTTTTAACCCCTGAAAATCTTCTTCAAAGTCGGGGGTCGTCTTATACGCTGGGTTTCGTCTTATACGCTGGGTTTAGTCTCATAAGCCTGGTGCGGACCAATCTGCATAGGTGGGGGAGTGGTCCCGATGATGAAGGGAGGGGGCGTCTCACAGGGAAGGTGTAAGTGGAGTTATCCCCTTTTACCTCATTGGTGGCAGCGGTTCTATTTGCGGGTCTCTGTGCTGGGGGGCAGTGGCTCCTCTTTGTGCAGCTGGAGGGCGGCAGAGGCTCTTTGTCCAGCGTCGGGGCTCCGCCGGCATTTCCCCAAACCCAGAGTCCCCCGGCAGCTCCATTGCTGCGATGCGGTGGCCTCCGGGAAAATGGCTGCTTCGTCATCGTCGGGACCACTCCCCCCATATGCAAATTGGTCCGCACCCGCCCTATAAGATGACACATGGCGTATAAGCGGCGCTTAGAAACCCTCTGTGTACCTTAGTTACCAGCGAGCTGATGCAGGGAGCTGGTAACCAAGGTAAACATCGGGTTTGTAAGTGTCGCTCGGGACTTAGAAACCCGCTGTTTACCTTGGTTACCAGCTCCCTGCATCAGCGCGCTGGTAACTAAGGTACACAGTGACGCCAGCACTCGTCGTCGCTAGTGCTGATCGCTGTTGAAGCTGTCTGTTTGGCAGCTCACCAGCGATCATGTAGCGACACACAAGCGATCCTGACAAGTTGATATCGTTGTCGGGATCACTGGTGAGTCGCTATGTGTGATGGGGCCTTAACTTTGAGTCGCCATAGCTGAAGGTCACGCTGCTGTTCAACAACCGAAACACATGCAGGGTTGCCTAACAAACAGACAACCCCTGCATGTGTTGTGGCTAATGATCTTCCGAGAGACATGCAGCCATGGCGACTAGAATGTAGTAATCGAGCACAACGAACATGCTCTATTAGCATGGTCGGATAACACCTTATCCAAGCACGCTCTCTCATCATTAAAATTAAGTAAAAAAAAAATGTGATGGTGTTGATGCAGCAATTGTTGCACTTAGTTTCTGGTACTTCTGGTGTCCCAACAGCTGCAGGAAGTATTATTTAGGAGTCTTTTCATTTGCACTCGCCTATGAAGCACAGAAAAACTTTTACATTTAGTTAAACATCATTATAAAGATACAGTATGTAACAAAAAAAGCACAAATCTTAAAAAGTATGTTATTATTATTTACTCAATATTATTATTATTATTATTATTATTATTATTGCATTATTAGATAATAGCCTACAATGTACATAGTACACTATATAACGTGAAGACTTCACACTAGACTAACAATGGAAATTCAGAACAGATATTCAGACTTAGGTAAACAGTACAAAAAGTGAAGCTGAAGCCTGGTGTCGAATATAGACCAAAAATTCAATAAATGTTCTTATACCAAGATGTATACCACCTGCTATGACATATACATATAGCAAAATACACAAAACTTTAAAGCAATCAGTTTTATAAACAGGAATATAAAATATGTTCATTGGTCACCTCCAAAATAATAATTCTAATCAAAATCTATGCTAGATGCAAGCAAGCATAGACGTATAAGCTATAGGTGATAGATATGAAAGGAAGAGATGAGGATGCATAGCAAAAAAAAAAATGTCTGTTTCTTCTCAACACTGAGAGGACAATTCGAAAAGAGAGTTAAAAAAGGAAGAATGAAGAGATATAAAATTAAAAGGTAAAAAGCAAGAAGGCAAATAAGAGTACGGTTTCAGCTTCCACATTATTAATGACTCTTCAAAAAATCTGCGAGTTTTCCAATCTTCTCTGAGAAGCGCATGAAGGAGCTCACAGATGAAACTGACCTTCAAAATGTTCTTTGGTCTTTAGTTAAGAAATTCGCTCGCCATTATGGCATCATTAGGGAAACAAGGATAAAATTACTCCATGGTTAATGACCTATAGTATCTCCCCACCAAAATTTGTTTCAGATCTAATAAAACTGTGCTTAACACACTCGGATGAGTTATGAGGACTGTTCTGCAGGGTATTAAAATGTGGAAAATAGATTTTCCGAAGCTGGGGGGACTGGACTTTTTGAATCAGATAGCAGAATGGAATTTTCTGGGCTATAAATTCTTCCATGTCTCAATTTCATCTCTCTCGCCTGCTCTTTCTTTCTTTTTTTTTCCCTCTCTATCTCGCTCTCTCTATCTTTCTCTCCCCATCTTTCTGCAATACTAAAGCAGCTGAAGAATCATTCAGTACCGGCAAAACTTTACCGTATTATTATCTTTTTTTATGATGTCCGGTTAACCTAACAACTGCATTTCCCTTATTTCCTATTAATTTATATTGTAAAATATTAACCATTGTTATTTTTTGCTTTTGCAAAGTTATAGCTCTGTGTCACAAGAATGAATTTATCAGATTAATAATGTAGTCATGTCAAGCAGAAGGAAGAGTCTGCTTTCCCTCTTGGTAAACATCAACTTAATGACCCTAAGAGATTAATTTGAACCCTTAGGTTTCCAAAGAACACAGTACACCAATGCTCCTCCACCTTGTCATGTTCTGATACATCTGTCTTGTAATTTATTTCTTTGATATACCTGTACAGAAGAGCTGTGATAATCAATTTGGGATCATAAATGCAAGAGATATTTGAAAAAATATCTTCTTTTTCACTTTTCTCCATTTTTACATTCAGTCTTGTGGTATAATACATGTGCTCTGTGATGGGCGTGCATGTATAATGTTATTATTACCATGGCACTTTATAACATAGGATCTTACAGCTGACACAAGAATTCTCTTTTCAATTATATAGAAATGTGAGCACAGTTTATATTTACTGTATATGCAATAAATATCAATAGCAAGCCAACACATGGTGTAATAAGTCTCATAAAACTAAATGTTTATTAGAATGATTAAAATTAAAGAAAATATTAAAAAGCAGAGTCACCAACTAGAGGACCACACATGAATATTTAGTAAATCACTTGTTTGAAAAATGTACACAACAAACTAAAGCACAGATGTACAATAAATATGCCTCGCAAATGCTTGTCTGTGCCTACAAAAATCAATATTATAGTGGAATAAGTGTTCACAAAAAAGGCATAGACCTAAGTAAGATGCTTACATATTTTTATGAAGAAAAGCTTTTATAAGATGTGGCCTTGATGCCTCAATACTCGTTTCACCCTTGCTTCATCAGGGGATGATCCCTGTGTCACGATCCAATTCTTGGAGCCGTGTCAGCATCTGGATTAACGCATGTAAACCTTTTTTTTTCCTTCAAGCCTTTGGCTTAACCCCTTACCTACAATTGACGTAATATTCCGTCCATGTGACCATGGACCTAATTACCATGGACGGAATATTACGTCATCGCGATCAGCGGCGCCCACGTGGTGAGCGCCGCTGATCGCGGCCGAGTGTCAGCTAATTATCATAGCTGACACCCGGCACAATGTGTCAGGGGCGGTCACGGACCGCCCCCGACATGTTAACCCCTTGCACACCGCGATCAAACGCGATCGCGGTGTACCGGGGGTTAAAGGGAAGCATCGGCAGGGAGGGGCCTCCCTCTGTGCTTCCCTGAGCCCCCCACGGCAGCGCAATGTGCAGCGCTGCTGCGGGGGGCTCTTTCCCTACAGGCCCCCGGATCCAAGATGGCGACGGGGGCCTGCAGGGAGCTGACTTCCTCACTGCCTGCAAAGCACAGGCATGAGGAAGTCTGCAGCAGTGCCTGTGACAGATCGCTGATCTGTCACAGTGATCTGTGATGTGACAGATCAGCGAACTGTCACAGGACAGTGATGTCCCACCTGGGACAAGGTAATAAAGTAAAAAAAAAAAAAAAAGTGTTAAAAATAATTTAAAAAAAATCGCTAAATAAATTAGTAAAAAAAAAAAAAAATATTCCCCAATAAATCCATTTTTTCAAAATAAAAAAAAACAAAAACAATAAAAGTACACATATTTGGTATCGCCGCGTCCGTAATAACCTGCCCTATAAAACTGTCCCATTAGTTAACCCCTTTAGCGAACCCCTTAAAAAATAAAAATAAAAAACGAAGCAAAAAATAATGATTTATTATCATACCACCGAACAAAAAGTGCAATAACGCGCGATCAAAAAGACGCATATAAATATGCATGGTACCGCTGAAAACGTCATCTTGTCCCGCAAAAAACGAGCTGCCAAACAGCATCATCCGCAAAAAAATAAAAAAGTTATAGCTCGCAGAATAAAGCAATACAAAAATAATTATTTTTTATATAAAATTGTTTTCATTGCAAAAAACCGACAAAACATAAAAAAACGACCTAAATGAGGTATCGCTGTAACTGTACTGACCTGAAGAATAAAAACGCGTTATCAATTTTACTGCACGCGGAACGGTGTAAACGCACCCCCAAAAAGAAATTCATGAAACGCTGGTTTTTGTTCATTCTGCGTCCCAAAAATCGGAATAAAAAGCGATCAAAAAATGTCACGTGCCCAAAAATGGTACCAATAAAAACGTCAACTCGTCCCACAAAAATTAAGACCTCACATGACTCGGTGGGTCAAAATACGGAAAAATTATAGCTCATAATATGTGGTGATGCAAAAACTATTTTTACAATAAAAAGCGTCTTTTAGCGTGCGACAGCCGCCAAACATAAAAACCGCCATAAATCGTAAATCAAACCCCCCCATTATCACCCCCTTAGTTAGGGAAAAATAATAAAACTAAAAGAAAATGTATTTATTTCCATTTTCCCGCTAGGGTTAGGGTTAGGGTAGGGTTAGGGCTAGGGTTAGGGCTAGGGTTAGGGTTAGGGCTAGGGTTAGGGCTAGGGTTAGGGCTAGGGTTAGGGTTAGGGCTAGGGTTAGGGCTAGGGTTAGGGCTAGGGCTCAGATTAGGGTTAGGGGTGTGTTGAGGTTAGGGTTGGAGTTATAATTGGGGGTTTCCACTGTTTGGGCACATCAGGTGCTCTCCAAAGGCAACATGGCGTCTGATCTCAATTCCAGCCAATTCTGCGTTGAAAAAGTCAAATGGTGCTCCTTCCCTTCCAAGCTCTGCCATGTGCCCAAACAGTGTTTTACCCCCACATGTAGGGTATCAGCCTACTCAGGACAAATTACAAAACAACTTTTGGGGTCCAATTTCTCCTGTTACCCTTAGGAAAATAAAAAATTGGGGGCAAAAATATAATTTTGCGGAAAAAATGTTTTTTTTATTTTCACGCCCAGGCGTTATAAACTTCTGTGAAGCACTTGGGGGTTCAAAGTGCTCTCCACACATCTAGATAAGCTCCGTGGGGGGTCTAGTTTCCAAAATGGGGTCACTTGTGGGGGGTTTCCACTGTTTAGGTACATCAGGGGCTCTCCAAACGCAACATGACACCCGCAGACCATTCCATCAAAGTCTGCATTCCAAAACGTCACTACTTCCCTTCCGAGCCCTGACGTGTGCCCATACAGTAGTTTTCTCCCACATATGAGGTATCAGCGTACTCAGGACAAATTGGACAACAACTTTTGGGGTCCAATTTCTCCTGTTACCCTTGGGAAAATAAAAAAATGGGGACTAAAATATCATGTTTGTGGAAAAAATACGATTTTTTTATTTTCACGCCCGGACGTTATAAACTTCAGTGAAGCACTGGGGGGTTCAAAGTGCTCACCACACATCTAGATAAGTTCCTTGGGGGGTCTAGTTTCCAAAATGGTGTCATTTGTGGGGGGTTTCTACTGTTTTGGTACATCAGGGGCTTTCCTAAAGCGACATGGTGTCCGATCTCAATTCCAGCCAAAAACGTCAAATGGCGCTGCTTCCCTTCCGAGCTCTGCCATACGCCCAAATAGTGGTTTACACCCACATGTGGGGTATCAGCGTACTCAGGATAAATTGCACAATATCTTTTAGGGTCCTGTTACTTTTGGAAAAATAAGAATTGAGGGTGAAAAGATCATTTTTGTGGAAAAAATATGATTTTTTAATTGTACTGCTGTACGTTATAAACTTCTGTGAAGCCCTTGGGGGTTCAAAGTTCTCACCACACATCTAGATAAGTTCCTTGGGGGGTCTAGTTTCCAAAATGGGGTCACTTGGGGGGGTTTCCACTGTTTAGGTACATCAGGGGCTCGCCAAACGTGACATGGCGTCCGATCTGAATTCCAGCCAATTTTGCATTGAAAAAGTCAAACGGCGCTCCTTCCATTCTGAGCTCTGCCATGCGCCGAAACAGTGGTTCCCCCCCACATATCAGGTATCAGCGTACTCAGGACAAATTGCACAATAACTTTTGCAGTCCAATTTCTCCTGTTACCCTTGGTAAAATAAAGAAAATTGAACCTGAAATATTTTTTTTGTGAAAAAAAGTTAAATGTTCATTTTTTTTTTAATATTCAAAAAATTCCTGTGACGCACCTAAAGGGTTAATAAACTTCTTGAATGTGGTTTTAAGCACCTTAAGGGGTGCAGTTTTTAGAATGGTGTCACTTTTGGGTATTTTCTATCATATAGACCCCTCAAAGTGGCTTCAAATGTGAAGTGGTCCCTAAAAATAAAATGGTGTTGCAAAAATGAGAAATCGCTGGTCAATTTTTAACCCTTATAACTTCCTAACAAAAAAAAATTTTGGTTCCAAAATTGTGCTGATGTAAAGTAAACATGTGGGAAATGTTATGTATTAAGTTTTTTGTGTGCCGTATCGCTGTGATTTAAGGGCATAAAAATTCAAAGTTGGAAAATTGCGAAATTTTCAAAATTTTCGCCAAATTTCCGTTTTTTTCACAAATAAACGCAAGTTATTTGAATGCAATTTTACCACTAACATGAAGTACAATATGTCACGAGAAAACAATGTCACAATCACCGGGATCCATGAAAGTGTTCCAGAGTTATGACCTCATAAAGGTACAGTGGTCAGAATTGTAAAAATTGGCCCGGTAGTTAACGTGCAAACCACCCTTGGTAGTGAAGGGGTTAAGGTTAGTTTTGCCCCCAGTGGCCACGGGTGTCATTGCATCCTAATAGTTGCTTTGGTTACCTTTTGCCCCTGGTGGCCACAAGTGTCATTGCACTTGATGTTTTCTTTGCTTTGCCTTTTGCCCCCAGTGGTCACTGGGGTTATAGTAGATTTTGGCCCCTGATCATTTGACCATTCCCTTTTCCTATATAGGGTCACATGGTCTATGAGCAGGTGTTGGTGATAGCATCTTTTTGGGATTCCAAAAACAGTGAAGGGAGCAGCTGGCTGAGGTGTGAAGCCACTGCAGAAGCCTGGTGAAGTTAGCAGCTGGCTTGAAGGTTGGAGCCATTGCTGAAACTGGTGTGGAACTCTGTCTGCCCAGTGTCCACAGCAGAGTGAGATGGTGAAGGTGGCAGTTGGCTCTGAGGTGTCGAGCCACTGCGAAAAGTTAATACGGTGATGCACTTTGCTGCCTGGTGCTGCAGCAGAGCAAGATAAGTGTTTTTGGTGTTTCCCCTGTTTGTATTTTTCCCTGGTGTGTATTAGTACAGCGGTCGGGCCAGTGCCTGCACCACCCAGCTCCCTAGCAAGGGATAGGTGTGCGGTGTACTAGGGTGACAGGTATCTGGCTCGGCGACAGGTGAGGAGCCTGTATAGGGAATGTTAGGAGTGTGAGGGACACTGACTTAGGAGAGTGCAGGAGATCTCCACGTCCCTGTTCCCTATCGCAGGGCCCACCGTTGTAACTGTTTCCCCTTCCCCCGTGTCTTGTTGTTTCAGTTACCGGCCTGTGGGTCGTGTCACACAGGACAGTTACACGTGCCAGTTTGTTACCGACCTGCGGGTCGTGTCACACAGGACGGGTCCTCGTGACACCCTGATGAAACAAGGGTGTAACGCGCGTTTGGGGTGTCAGGACCAGATCTGAGAGAAGCTTTAATATAAATATTTAAGTATCTTACTTAGGTCTATGCCTTTTTGTGAACACTTATTCCACTATAATATTGATGTTTTAGCACAGGCAAGCATTTGCCTTGATTTTGCTATCTAGAACCCAAAATATTTGTTTCCTCATCGCACTCTTTTTATTATCACAGCAGAACAAAGCCTTCTCTGTATAAGGGCCCAACAGCTTGTTTCATCTCAGATTGTATTCTATTTTCTCATAAAATTATTACCTGTTGAAGATTCCTTCTGTCTATAGGCATCACAACAGCAGCATAAGAAAATAATACCAGTGGGCCATATCCCTTTTCTTGCAAATCTGTGTTACCTTTACCTAAAGGGGTTTTCTAGGAACAAAGAAAAATAATAAACAATTGGCCTGTTCCAGTAATAAGCTTTCAAAAGCTATGGTTGCAATTATTGTCCTTTTAGCTCCCCTTTAGACCTCAGAGGCCATCCTTGTAGTCACTTATGGTATACCTTCTGAACTTCCTGCCGGTTGTCTTTCTGAGTCTTCAGACTACCTTTCCCAAAAGACAGTGACCTCTGGCTTCTCTGCCAAAGCTGTATCTGTCAACATGCTCACACCCTCCCTCATGCTGCCCAGTCCACATACAAAGCACCATCATGAGACCTCCTATATAGTCTCAGGATGGATAGATCGCTGCTGACACTGGTATCACTCAGGCTCAGTGTTCTTAGTGACACAATATATTGATTTAAAATAATGTGATCCAGTACCCTGGCATTCCCAGCACTGTGGCCAGTCAGTTTTTGATAGCTTCCTAGTCTTCTCTGTGGTACCTGCACTGCCTCTATGAATTCTGCTCTTCTTCCCACCTTATACACAGTCTTTGTCACTTCAGGTCCTATGGCCATGCCCATACGACATCACGGTTCAGAGCATACTGTTCTGAGTGCTTCTGGTGGAATCATGCCTCCTGCATTCAGGGCTGTGCTTGACTGACAGACTATACTCCATCAAAGCACAAACAGGATATCTCTGCACTCTGTGCTTTGAATAGATTGCAGCAGAAAGTGAGTAGCTTCAGGTCACATGACCACATTCAGCGCACTGCAGCTCAGCACCAGAGCAGAATTTTAATAGCATGTAAACCATGAAGTGTCCTCATTTTTCACAGGCTCTACAATATTATAATATCCATATTTCTGGGGAAAAAAAACTTTTGAAAGAAGACCTGTCACTTGTCATACATTTATTTATTTTATGCTGCTGTTCTCCTGAATCTGCTATTTTTATTCATTTTCTCCTGTGCATCTAATTTCCTGAGACACTACCCCCTCTTATTTGTAAGTAAATCTAAACTTTCTAGCCAAGTGGGTGGGATTCTCAACTCTTATCTATGGGAACCTTCTAGGATTATACCCAGTTGGCTAAAATGTTAGTTATAAAGTTATATAAAGAGAATATGAGACCACATCCTAGGGTCAAAATTAAATAATGATAAATACAGGGGAATAGCAGCCAGGTAAAAAAATAACATATTTATGGTGGCAGAGCCTCTACAAGACAGAAGGGCGCATTGGTGAGAACCAGCACTAACAGTTCACCACGTTTTGATTTTTGATAAGGGTTTCCATTTGTTTTTTGAATACTTCTGATCTTATTTCAATGACTTTTCACAACTTTATTAAAAACTACGCTATTTTTTCAATGGAATCATATTAATAAGTCATAATCCAATACACAAGAAATCCTAATATTTAATTTACCCCCACAAGCACAACTTATCACAAACTTTTTATTTTTGGATGTCCCTTACCTATATGGAAGCGCAGGCGCTTTAACCTTGAGCCTTTATATTGCCATGGAATTTCCCATTATAAGTCACAGCACAGTAAACAATATACCATATAGCAGAGTAATGATTTTATTTGATACAATGGTCAATTATTTTTATTGAGCATATTTAATATCATTGGATAATTCTGATAGTGATAGCCTGAAGTTTGCATTACGTATGTAAGGTAAGAAAGCTATTCTGCCATTATCTGAAACTGGAGCCAGAGATGCCAATGGTGCTTTTAGGTTAGTGAGGACCAGTTACTGCCGCTGAGAGAGGTGGCTCACGAGGTAATGGCATTTTGCTCTCTTTAAACTTTAATCTTTCCTATTAATGCTCTGCAACTGGAGAATGTATGAGAGTTAATGTTCCATGAACGTGTTCTCACTCGGCAGTCTCTGCGAGCTAATTACCTTCAGGTGCTAAATGGGGGAAATTGCAATCCATTTGGATGTGAAAAAATTTCGCCTTTCCAATCCCCTGTGAAACATTTTTTTCCTGAGTATTGCAGAAAAAATCTCACTCTTTTTAGTGTTTTTTTTTTGTGTGTGTGCATCTTTATTCTGAGTTCTTAAATAATAACAACACAATAAGCAGACTGCTGGACATGGAAATGATGAAGTAGTAAAATGTATGCACAGCATGCATTACACATCTCTGCAATGTGTGTGCGGCTCTATGACAGCTATATTACAGGATAGCCAGTTATATTTATGGCTTCAGACACTCATCTCGACATCAAGTTGCACTCATAAACATAAGAGCTATTTTCTGCTCTTCTGGAATAGACGGGTACAAGGATAAAAATGGGTTTAGTTGTTCCACGATATACATAATACACTTTCTTACTTGTCCCTTTTTAGGGTATGGCACATTGATAAAAAGTCATGTCTAAATAAGGGCTAAAATATTACTAAAAAGGGGTCTCATCAGGAAAATCCAGAATCCATAAAAGTGAGAATTTTTTCTCACTTGTTATGGATATGGACCCGAGCCTAAAAATAGCAGCCCACAGCCACCCAGAAAAGGCACATCTATTAGATGCGCCAATTCAGGTGCTTTGCCCAGCTCTTCCCACTTGTAGTGGTGGCAAGTGGGGAAATATTTGTGGGGTTGATGTCACCTTTGTATTGCCCGGTGACATCAAACACACAGCTTAGTAATGGAAAAGCGTCTAAAGACACCTATCCATTACTAATCCTATAATTATATGGTAAATAAAAGCACAGCCAGAATAAAGTCTTTTATTTGAAATAGAACAAAACACAGTTTTCCTCTTTTTATTTAACAAACACAGTTATACTCACCTAACGCCTAATTCCACTGAATCCCTCGTCTAATGTAATAAAACAAAAATAACAAACCAGCAATATTGGTCATTTTGACCCATGCTGTAATCCATGTCTGGGGGTTAAACAGTTTCAACCTAGACAGTGCCAAGATACGACCATACAAGGTAACAAGCACTGGTGAATGAACTGCTGCGAGCGCAGCATCAGTGACCGGTGGTGACATCATCGAGGTTACTGCCTGTCACTGAGGCTGAGTCACGAATCCCACCAAGGACAACATCTGCAAGAAGTTTGTATGTTCTCCCTGTGTTTGCGTGGGTTTCCTCAGGGTACTCCGGTTTCCTCCCACATTCCAAAGACAGGTAGGGAATGTAGATTGTGAGCCCCATCAGTGATGATAATGTGTGCAAACTGTAAAGCGCTGCGGAATATGTTAGCGATATATAAAGATTATTATTATAAAAATAAAGATCCTCCTTGAGATGGTTCTACTCCTTCATTGGAGTCCAGCTGTGTTTAATTAAACTGATAGGACTTGATTTGTAAAGGTACACACCTGTCTATATAACGGCTCACATTGCATGTCAGACCAAATGAGAATCATGAGGTCAAAGGAACTGGCCAAGGAGCTCAGAGACAGAACTGTGGCCAAGGTTACAAATGAATTTCTGCAGTACTCAAGGTTCCTAAGAGCACAGTAGCCTCCATAAGCCTTAAATCGAAGAAGTTTGGGACTACCAGAAGTCTTCCTAGACGTGGCCGTCCAGCCAAACTGAGCAATCGTAGGAGAAGAGCCTTGGTGAGAGAGGTAAAGAAGAACCCTAAGATCACTGTCGCTGAACTCCACAGATGAAGTAGGGAGATGGGAGAAAGTTCCACAAAGTCAACTATCACTGCAGCCCTCCACCAGTCGGGGGTTTACGGCAGAGTGGCCCAACGGAAGTCTCACCTCAGTGCCAGACATATGAAAACCTGAATAGAGTTTGCTAAAAAAACATATGAAGGACTCCCAGACTATGAGAAATAAGATTCTCTGGTCTGATGAGACGAAGATAGAACTTTTTGGTGATAATTCTAAGCAGTATGTGTGGAGAAAACTAGGCACTGCTCATCACCTGCCCTATACATTGCCAACAGTGAAACATGGTGTTTTTCAGTTGCAGGGACAGGACGACTGGTTGCAATTGAAGGAAACATGAATGCGGCCAAGTACAGAGATATCTTGGATAACTGCTCTGGACCTCAGACTTGGCCAAAGGTTCACCTTCCAACAAGACAATGACCCTAAGCATACAACTAAAATAACAAAGGAGTGGCTTCAGAACAACTATGTGACCATTATTGACTGACCCAACTAAAGCCCTGACCTAAACCCAATTGAGCATCTCTGGAGAGAACTGAAAATGGATGTTCACCAACATTTACCATCCAACTTGATGGAACTGGAGAGGATCTGCAAGGAAGAATGGCAGAGGATCCCCAAATCCAGGTGTGAAAAACTTGTATCATTCCCAAGAAGACTCATGCCTGTATTAGCTCAAAAGGGTGCTTCTACTCAATACTTAGCAAAGGGTCTGAATACTTATGACCATGTAATATTTCAATTTTTCTTTTTTAAAAATTTGCAAAAATTTCTACATTTCTGTTTTTTTCAGTCAAGATGGGGTGCAGAGTGTACACTAATGAGAAAAAAATGAACTTTTTTGCATTTACCAAATGGATGCAATAAAACAAAGAGTGAAAAATTTAAAGGGGTCTGAATACTTTCCAAACCCACTATATATATATATATATATATAAAAAAGAAAAAGCAGCACCAAAATAGTAGTGGTGTGGACTGTTTAATAGCCTAGTGGCGTGGCGACGTTTCGGATATGGCAATCCTTTCTCAAGCTTGAGAAAGGATTGCCATATCCGAAATGTCGCCACGCCACTAGGCTATTAAACAGTTCACACCACTACTATTTTGGTGCTGCTTTTTTTTTTTTTTTGCTACTATCTAAGGACATTGAGGTGTCTGGAGAAGCGTGCACTGCTCTAAGGTATTTTGTACTGTTCCTATTTTTTACACACACACACACACACACACACACACACACACACACACACACATATATATATTTGCAACACAAATTTTCTTTTATCATTATTTTTTTTCATTTTCACAAGGGCTACAGGATAAAATGGATCCTAAAATTTGTTGGGCAATTTCTCCTGAGTACACCGATACCTCATATGTGGTCATAAACCACTGTTTGGGCGCACGGCAGGGCTCAGAAGGGAAGGAGCACCATTTGACTTTTTGAATGGAAAATATGCTGGAATATTTAGCGCTTGCCATGACGCGTTTGGAGAGTCGCTGTGAGAGTCGGAGAGTCGCCTAAGCACTGGAGCTTCCCCACAAGTGACCCCATTTTGGAAACTAGACCCCCCAAGAAACTTATCTAGATGCATAGTGATCACTTTGAACCCCCAGGTGCTTCACAAATTGATCCGTAAAAAAAAAAAGTACTTTTTTTTCACAAAAATTATCTTTTAGCCTCAGTTTTTTCATTTTCACGTGGGCAACAGGATAAAATCGATCCTAAAATTTGTTTGACAATTTCTCCTGAGTACAACAATACCTCATATGTGGTTATAAACCACTGTTTGGGCGCACGGCAGGGCCCGGAAGGGAAGGAGCACCATTTGACTTTTTGAATGGAAAATTCTCTCCAATCGTTATCGGACACCATGTCACGTTTGGAGAGCCCCTGTGTACCTAAACATTGGAGCTCCCCCACAAGTGACACCATTTTGGAAACTAGACCCCTTAAGGAACTTATCTAGATGTGTAGGGAGCACTTTGAACCCCCAAGTGCTTCACAAAAGTTTATAACGTAGAGCAGTGAAAATAAAAAATCATTTTTTTCCCTCAAAAATGATTTTTTAGCATGCTCTTTTTTATTTTCACAAGGGTAACAGGAGAAATTGGACCACAAAAGTTGTTGTCCAGTTTGTCCTGAGTATGCTGGTACCCCATATGTGGGGGGGAACCACTGTTTGGGCGCACGGCAGGGCTCAGAAGGGAAGGAGTGCCATTTGACTTTTTGAAATGAAAATTAGCTCCAATCGTTAGCGGACACCATGTCGTGTTTGGAGAGCCCCTGTGTGCCTAAACTTTGGAGCTCCCCCACAAATGACCCCATTATGGAAACTAGACCCCCTAAGGAACTTATCTAGATGCATAGTGAGCACTTTGAACCCCCAGGTGCTTCACAGAAGTTTATAACGCAGAGCCGTGAAAATAAAAAATATTTTTTTTTCTTAAAAAAAATATTTTTAGTCCGCAATTTTTTATTTTCACAGGGGTACCAGGATAAATTGGACCCCAAAAGTTGTTGTACAGTTAGTCCTGAGTACATTGGTACCCCATATGTGGGGGGGACCACTGTTTGGCCACACGTTGGGGCTCAGCAGGGAGGTAGTGACATTTTGAAATGCTGACTTTGATGGCATGGTCTGAGGGTGTCATGTTACATTTGCAGAGCCCCTGTGTGCCTAAACAGTAGAAACCCCCTGCATGTGACCTCACTTTGGAAACTAGACCCCCCAAGGAACTTATCTAGATGTGTGGTGAGCACCTTGAACCCCCAAGTGCTTCACAGAAGTTTATAACGCAGAGCCGTGAAAATAAAAAATCATTTTTTTTCCTCAAAAAAAAAAAGATTTTTAGCCCGCAATTTTTTTTCCCAAGAGTAACAGGATGAATTGGACCCCAAAAGTTGTTGTCCAGTTTGTCCTGAGTATGCTGGTACCCCATATGTGGGGGGAACCACTGTTTGGGCACACGTCAGGGCTCGGAAGGGAAGTAGTGACATTTTGAAATGCTGACTTTGATGGCATGGTCTGCGGGCATCATGTTACATTTGCAGAGCTCTTGATGTACCTAAACTGTGGAAACCCCCCACAAGTGACCCCATTTTGGAAACTATACCCCATAAGGAAGTTGCCTAGATGTGTGGTGAGCACATTGAACCCCCAAGTGCTTCACAGAAGATTATAACGCAGAGCCATGAAAATAAAAAATAATTTTTTTTCCTCAAAAAATGATTTTTTAGCGCGCAATTTTTTATTTTCACAAGGGTAACAGGAGAAACTGGACCCCCAAAGTTGTTGTCAAGTTTGTCCTGAGTACGCTGGTACCCCATATGTGGGGGGGAACCATTGTTTGGGCACACGTCAGGGCTCGGAATGGAAGTAGTGACGTTTTGAAATGCAGACTTTGATGGAATAGTCTGCGGTCGTCATTACGTTTGCAGAGCCCCTGATGTGCCTAAACAGTGGAAACCCCCCACAAGTGACCCCATTTTGGAAACTAGACCTTCCAAGGAACGTATGTAAGATGTGTTGTGAGCACTTTGAACCCCCAAGTGCTTCACAGAAGTTTATAATGCAGAGATGTGAAAATAAAAAAATCATTTTTTTCCACAAAAATAAATTTTTAGCCCCCAATTTTTATTTTCCCAAGGGTAACAGGAGAAATTAGTCCCCAAAAGTTGTTGTGCAATTTTTCCTGAGTACGCTGATACCCCATATGTTGGGGTAAACCACTGTTTGGGCACATGTCGGGGCTTGGAAGGGAGGGAGCACCGTTTGACTTTTTGAACGCAAAATTGGTTAGAATCAATGGTTGCACCATGTCGCGTTTGGAGACCCCCTGATGTGCCTAAACAGTGGAAACCCCTCAATTCTAACTCCAACCCTAACCCCAACACATCCCTAACCACAAGCCTAACCCTAATTCCAAAGCTAACCCTAATTCCAACCCTAACCCTAATTCTAACCCTAATTCCAACCCTAACCCTAATTCCAACCCTAACCCTAATTCCAACCCTAACCCTAATTCCAACCCTAACCCTAATTCCAACCCTAACCCTAATTCCAACCCTAACCCTCTTTGCAACCCTAACCCTCTTTGCAACCCTAACCCTCTTTCCAACCCTAACCCTCTTTCCAATCCTAACCCTAACCCTCTTTCCAACCCTAATCCTCTTTCCAACAGTAACCCTCTTTCCAACCCTAACCCTAACCCTCTTTCCAACCCTAACCCTCTTTCCAACCCTAACCCTAACCCTCTTTCCAACCCTAACCCTCTTTCCAACCCTAACCCTAACCCTCTTTTCAACCCTAACCCTAATGGAAAAATAAAAATATTTTCTTTATTTTATTAGTTGTGCCTACCTATGGGGGTGATAATTGGGGGGTTTATTTGCTTTTTCTTTCATTTTGATCACTGTGAGAGTGATCAAAATGAAAGAATGGAATCTGCAACCGGCAGATTCGGGCGGGCGCACTGCGCATGCGCCCGACATTTTCCAAGATGGCGGCGCCCATCATCCGGACCCGAGGGAGACCAGGAGGGACGGGGGGACTCAGGAGGTACCGGGGGGGTGAGGGGGGGATTGGAGGCTGGCGGGGAGCAGAGGGAATGGGAGGGGGGCAGATGATGACAGCGGCGTCAGATCGCCGCTGTCATTCAGTTGCGGGGGGGGGGCGATCGCCGGTGGGGGGGTGGAATTGGTGTGTCCAGCCATGTCCGATGCTACAGCAGCATCGGCCATGGCTGGATTGTAATATTTCATCAATTTTCATTGATGAAATATTACTATCGCTCTGATTGGCTGTTAAAGGTGAAACAGCCAATCAGAGCGATCGTAGCCACGTGGGGGTGAAGCCACGCCCCCTGAGGCGAAGAACAAAGCCCCCTGTATCTGCGGGTTGGGTTACCTTTCAGTGACCTAGGTCACCCGACCCACAAGGGGGCTTTAAAGTCATGACGCCACATAGGCGTCATGGGTCGCTCTGGCACGACTTTTCATGACGCCTACGTGGCGTCAAAGGTCGTGAAGGGGTTAATAAAATGGTGGTGCTTCTTATAATTCATGTGTCTTATTGCTTACCGGGGTGGTGTCTGTGGTGAAGCGGGGTCCCAGGCTTGCTGCTGGAGGAGGCAAGAGTGGAGCATTGTCCCAAGCCGCAGGCTGCGATGAGGAGGTGTTTCAGTGTGCGCTGCTGTGGGTGCTCAGCAGTGCCGGGGCTCTGCCGACTTTTTGTGAAAGCCCAGAGTCCCAGCACTTACATGGTTAATAATAAAAATAATAATCTTTATTTTTATATAGCGCTAACATATTCCGCAGCGCTTTACAGTTTGCACATATTATCATCACTGTCTCCGATAGGGCTCACAATCTAAATTCCCTATCAGTATGTCTTTGGAGTGTGGGAGGAAACTGGAGTACCCGGAGGAAACCCACGCAAACACAGAGAGAACATACAAGGTTTACTGTGTGGTTGACTATGGGAAAATGGCTGCCGAGGGCTGCACATGCGCAGATGGAGATCTCGGCACCAAGATCTCGGGATATGAGATCTCAGGGCTGAGAAATTTTCCCACGGCCACTCGATCCAATCTCACATCGGTAAAGTGAATTCATTGGCCTTAAACTCACATTGACCTGTCTGCCGTCATCACGCGAGCAGGATACTTGCAGTGCGGCAGACAGGGAATAGCAGTTCACATGCAGACACTGAGCACATACACTCACTTGCCACTTTATTAGGTACACCATGCTAGTAACGGGTTGGACCCCCTTTTGCCTTCAGAACTGCCTCAATTCTTCGTGGCAGAGATTCAACAAGGTGCTGGAAGCATTCCTCAGAGATTTTGGACCATATTGACATGATGGCATCACACAGTTGGCGCAGATTTGTCGGCTGCACATCCCTGATGCGAATCTCCCGTTCCACCACATCCCAAAGATGCTCTATTGGATTGAGATCTGGTGACTGAGGAGGCCATTTGAGTACAGTGAACTCATTGTCATGTTCAAGAAACCAATCTGAGATGATTCGAGCTTTATGACATGGCGCATTATCCTGCTGAAAGTAGCCATCAGATGCCTGTTCTTAGCTGAGAGGAGTGGTACCCAGTGTGGTCTTCTGCTGCTGTAGCCCATCTGCCTCAAAGTTCGACGCACTGTGCGTTCAGAGATGCTCTTCTGCCTACCTTGGTTGTAACGGGTGGCAATTTGAGTCACTGTTGCCTTTCTATCAGCTCGAACCAGTATGCCCATTCTCCTCTGACCTCTGGCATCAACAAGGCATTTCCGGCCACAGAACTGCCGCTCACTGGATTTTTTTTCTTTTTCGGACCATTCTCTGTAAACCCTAGAGATGGTTGTGCGTGAAAATCCCAGTAGATCAGCAGTTTCTGAAATACTCAGACCAGCCCTTCTGGCACCAACAATCTTGCCACGTTCAAAGGCACTCAAATCACCTTTCTTCCCCATACTGATGCTCGGTTTGAACTGCAGGAGATTGTCTTGACCATGTCTACATGCCTAAATGCACTGAGTTGCCGCCATGTGATTGGCTGATTAGAAATTAAGTGTTAACACACAGTTGGACAGGTGTGCCTAATAAAGTGGCCAGTGAGTGTAGTGCTCAGTTTCTCCACTGGATGACAGGCTGCATGGTCTCACCATGCAGCCTGCCATCTCGATGTAGCAGAGCTAAACCTGTCATGGGACTAATGGATCAAAAGCATCTAAAGGTGAGGAATTTTGTTGTTTTTTTACTTCTTTTGCAGATGACGAGGGCATCGGTGGAATTAGGCGAGTTTGTAAGTATGGTTTAATTAAGAATTTTAAAGGAGTCTGTGTCTATCTTTCAATTAAAGGACTTTTTTTGGGTGTCTGTGTTTTCTTACAGTTTGACTATGGGGTTAGTAATGGGGGTATCTTATTGATGTCTCTCCATTACTAACCTCAGGGCTTCATGTCACCACACAATACAAAGGTGACATCAACCCCCCAACTATTACCCCACTTGCTACCGCTACAGCACATGTGGCAAGAGCGAGACTAAGTGCCAGAATTGGCGCATTTAAGAGATGTGCCTTTTCTGGGGGGGCTGAGAGCTGATATTTTTAGCCAGGGGGGTCAGTATCCATGGCCCATTCCTAGGCTATTAATATCAGGCCACAGCTGTCTGCATAGCCTTTGCTGGAAATTAATTATAGAGGGACCCCACATCATTTTTTTTTGGAGGGTCCTCCATTTTAATAGCCAATAAAGCTTAAGTATACAGTTGCGAGCTGACATTAATAGCCTGGGAAGCTCCATGAGTATTACCCCCTTCCCAGGCTATAAACATCTGCACCCAGTCATCAGCTTTCCCACTGCTGGTTATGAAAATTGCATGGGAGCGCACACCATTTTTTTCCGAAAAATGTTTTATTAATTAAATACGTATATAGTAATTTGCACACACACTTTACTAATTGTATTTGTCACAGACATCTCTATATCTACCTATTCTATTTGTATTTCCTGTATTTAATCCATCTCTTCTATTCTGTCAGCTCCTGCAGTGATTTTACAGAACACGGAACATGAATTACTGGCTTTTCTTCTATCTATGCAATATAAATACATATATACTGTATGTGTGTGTCATCGACATCTATATACAGTATCTATGTATTCTATATGTATATATCTATTCTATCTATCTATTCTAACCTGTCAGTGTGATTTTACTGTATGCGGCACATGATTTGCCAGCTTTTCATAGGACACCAGTGCGTAAAAATCGGACAGCACTCGCATGGTCCTAGTAATGTGTGATTTTTTTTCTCGCACCCATAGGCTTGCATTGGCGATTCTCAGATGATATACGCGTACAATTGCAGCATGCTGTGATTTTACATGCATGTAGAACAGGCCTGAGAAAAAACGATGATGTGAGCTGCCCCATAGATTAACATTGGGCTGAGTGCTATGCAATGGTTTCTTGAATAGCACTCATCCGTATTCTACGGTAGTGTGACCCTGGCCTAATGCTGAAAAACTCCTCTAAGACATTTTTGAAGGGTATTTTTTTTACAATTTGTGAATTATTTGCTACTTGTGCATGCATTGCAAACATTTATCGAGAGAAGGCAATAAATAATCAATTTAATTGTCCAGATCCTAAAATCATATTTATGAATTAGGGTACATTTCAGTCTGTTTTCAGATCCTAAAAAAGGGACAAAATTTGATAGTGACTTTGGAGAATCATCATTTTTTCATAATAAAGAAAACATTTTAAGTCATGACTTAATAATAATAATAATAATAATAATATGATGAGGCTTTTAGAGATATATTTAATTTGTGAGAAGGATGTCAATTACTCCTCACAGCATATAAAAGCACCTATTATTTATTCTGTTTGCTGCCCAATACTCCCATCCAAAATTTCTGAGTATGTAACAAGACCAAGTGTAATAAGAGCTTCCTGAGGTGCATTGATGCCTGAGGAGAGGTCATCGTGGGGTTAACAGGTGCGGTACCTGACAATAGAAGAATTCATCTCCTTGTATCATATTAATAATTTAACACTAATGTCAACAGGGAATGTAGAAGAAGCAGCTCTGACTCCCAATTAACCTTTAAAGCACCAATGTATGGAGAGAAGTTACCTACACATAAGATTAATAATAATAATAATAATTTTATAATTTATTTCTATAGCGCCAACATATTCCGCAGCACTTTACATTTCAGAGGGGATTTGTACAGACAGTAGACATTACAGCATAACAATAATCACATAGATTATAACAAATACCAAGAGGAATGAGGGCCCTGATCGCAAGCTTACAATCTATGAGGAAATAGGGGGGACACAATATGTTTGACTCCATGTGCAATAGCTTTTTCTCGCTGGTTGAGAGTGAGTCAAATTGATGCTTAACCCCTTACTGACATGGGACGGTTTTGTACATCCAATGTCAGTATCCCCCGCTTTGAAGTGGGCTCTGGTGGTGAGCCCACCTCAAAGCCGGGACATGTCAGCTGTTTTGAACAGCTGACATGTGCGCACTATAGCTGCGGGCGGAATTGCGATCCGCCCACGGCTATTAGCTAGTTAAATACCGCTGTCAAACTCTGACAGCGGCATTTAACAAATGCTTTCGGTCATCCGGCTGGAAATACGCTCACCAGTGACCCGCGTCACGTGGTTTTTGATGCCAGATTGCCATGAGTGTCACCCGGTGGTCGGCGCTGATAACAAGTCTGTAATTCTGCTACATAGAGGCGATCTGAGCATCACCTCTATGTAGCAGAGATGATCTTGCTATGGCAGCTACTAGCCTCCCATGGAGGCTACTGAAGCATGCCAAAAGTTAAAGAAAAATAGTTTTAAAAAATATAAGGGTCTTAGAAAATGGCGCTTTTTTTTAGCAAAGTTTGGAATTTTTTTTCACTTAGATAAAAGAGAGCCTAGACATATTTGGTGTCTATGAACTTGTAATGACCTGGAGAATCATAATGGTAGGTCAGTTTTAGCATTTAATGAACCTAGCCAAAAAGCCAAACAAAAAACAAGTGTGGGATTGCACTTTATTTGCAATTTCACTGCACTTGGAATTTTTTTCCCATTTTTTAGTACACGACATGGTAAAAACCAATGATGTTGTTCAAAAGTGCAACTTGTCTCGCAAAAAATAAGCCCTCACATGGCCATATTAACGGAAAAATAAAGCTCCTGTCATGAAGGGGTTAAATGTGAAATTTGAATCAATATTGTACTAAACTAAATAGATCTAATACTTATCTAGTTACCAAAAAAAACACTTAAAGGGAATCAGTTACCAGATTTTTGCTACCAAGTCTGAGAGCAGCATAATGTAAGGGCAGAGACACTGGTTCCAGTGATGTGTCACTGCCCACAATAAGTGTAGTTTTTTATAAACTCACTGTTTTATCAGAAAGAAATTATCACTAAAGGACTATTTGGATGCTGCCAGGTAGCAAACCTCACACCAACCAACTGGCAGCTTTCTGCCTATGCACAGTGTACACTGAAAGCTGTCAATCAGTGGTGTGGGTGAAGTTATACGGAGCTCAGCATTCAGAGAACTGGATCAGATAAATCAATTTTTAATCAAAACTGCAGCACCCAGTAAATCAATTGATTCATCTCTATAAACAGGGTCTTACCCTACTTCATGCTGCACTCAGATGCAGTACCAAATACCTGCTGAAATATTACATTTAATTTAAGATTTGATTGACTTTCTACGCCCTGATGTGTGGTCAGTCTGCAGCAGTTGTCAGCTGTAACACACAGATGACAGTCTTCTGCAATGACCGGGATTGTCATTTAGGGCTCATACTAACTTGTGAGAGACTCGCACAATTGTCGTGCGAGTCTCTCACATGAAAACCTGCCACTGCTGCCAGCACTGGGACCGGAGCGTGCAGCTACATGTATTTCTATGCAGCCGCACGCTCCAGTCTCAGTGTTGGTGGCTGAGCCCGGTCTTCATGCGAGAGACTCGCACGACAATTGTGCGAGTCTCTCACAAGTGAGTATGAGCCCTTATTCTGATCCTGGCTGTTTATCCTCATAAATGTCATTATTGCAGCATTCAAATGGGGTCTGCCTGTGTAACCACATTGAAAGTGACTTGCAACAGTCTTGTCACATGGCATATCACAGCCAATGAGGAGGGATTGTCATAGCCTGTATAAAAATAGAAGCAGGAAATTCAGCAGCCTCTTTATAGTGAATCTGGTAGTGAGAGTTAATCACATCTGAGGCCAAAGAGATAGGGAGAAATAGCCATAAAACGCTGAACAAATTGTACTGATAGTGTGTGTCAGCACAGGAGTGAGAAAGTAGTGTGTGAGAAAAAAGAGATAGTGTCACACCAGTTTTTTCAGGCAATTGGAGGCTTTTGAGGACTTTTGATTTGTAGCGGCTCACTATGCTGCAAATAAATTGCCTGATAAAACTCGGTGAAAGATTTGCTTGTCTCTACTGCTCTACTATGTAGTAAATAGGTTTGCCAAAAAAGAGCTGATTAATTTTCAGACTGTAATAGTTATTAAATGTAGCCATCATTTTGTGATGAATTTGTAGAAACTCTTTGTTATATCAACTACACCAAAGGAAGGACACAGCACAAAAAACATACGGTAATTTTCTGAGCTGGAATCATAACCTGACTGTATGGTGCCTCCCCCACATAATATCATAAGTAAAAGGTGAGGTACTCCTATATATATTGTACACTAGAGAAATTGGAGTAAACCATAATGACCAAAAGGGATTATTGCAAAAGCAAAAAAATTTTATTGATACAAAACATACAGTATACATTTAAAACCATAGAAAAGGGTAAAAAAGAATTGAAGTGAGGTACGATGGATCAGCGAGCCAGACGAAATAGAGTACAAAGCAAATGCGTTCGCAAAAATTCAAAATACAGTATTAACAGACAGTTGCATAAAATAAGTCTTTCAAACACTGAAAAATGTGTGCAAAATAGTACCCCTTAAGTCACATAGTGTGACAAAGTCAGCCCTACATAGGTGAGGAGTACTAATGTATGCATGAGAAGAACTATTGATTGCCCCAACTTTTACTTGGTCCCTTAAATGCTGAATATTAAATAGTGAGTGCAGAGTACTGCCCATGCAATAAGGCCTGCGGCAAGAAAAAAGACCATATATAGTACATATTAAGGTGCAAGTGCCTAATAGGGGCAATCACATTGAGCTCTTAGCACTTACTGTTCATATCCGTCAAGGTATCTCAAGATAAGAACTGAAAAGAATTCTAGAATAGCTTAGGCTACTTTCACACTTGCGTTTTTTTGCTGTGCATTTTTTGCGCACACAAACGCATAAAAAAACGCATCATGCGTTTGTGTGCATTTTTTTGCGGGTTTTGGTGCGTTTTTTTGCTCATACGTGCGCATTACAATGCGCACGTATGCACACCCATAGACTTTAATGGGTGTTTTGCTGTAAAAAAACGCATTGCGTGTGCATGCGTTTTTTGGGGGCAAGTCGGACGCACAAAAAATGCAACAGGATGCATTTTGTGCACCCGAGTGCACACTACAAAGAAACGCATGCGCATACAAACGCGTGCAAATGCATGTGTATGCGCACCTATGTGCACCCATGTAAAAGATATGGGAAAAAAACGCATGTGTTTTTTTGCGCTAAAAAACAGCGCAAAAAAATGCAAGTGTGAAACCAACCTTACCCATGAGGAAGAAAGGAAGTTTCGCCTGCCAACGATAGCGCCAGTGGCAGGCTAATACTGTTAGTATTTGTTACAGGAAAATTATATCTTTGTACCGTGTTATCCGATATATAGAAAAATATTAAAAATTAAGAGTTTTTATTTTTTCTGGACAGCTTATCAAAAAATATTTTTTACGGACACATTGAAAAACCATAATAAATCATTATGATTATTGGTGATACCTGTCTATAGCCCATAATTCTGATAAGAAAACATCAACTGTATTCACTATAAACTGTAAAATGATGATAATTACTGTCAAAATAATCTGTACAAGTTTATTCAGCTTAAAAAAAAAATCGTGGAGGCCATAAATTTTTTTTACGGACAAGGCAAAAATGTGCCTTATTTTTACGTACTGTCCTAGAATTTGTGGATGGTTGGCAACCCAGCCGGTAACAACTGAAACCTCAAAATAATTTTACAACTGCGATTCTAAGTTAATAGCAGACAACTTATGCAATCCATGCAGAGGATGACATTTCTGCTTAATCAGTTGGTAATTCCAATGATTGTATAGCTTTGAGCACTGTGTTTTAAGCACAAGCACACATTTAAAAGACCATCAGTTCTAGTAATAGTATAGTAATACAGCACTGATAATGATAGTTAAAAAAAAAGAATAATTGACATTAATGAGTCAACAGTGTGATGCAGCAGCAAAAAAGGCAAACACAGTACTGGGATGTATAAAGAGAAGCATAGAGTCTAGATCACGTGGAGTAATTATCCCCCTCTACTCCTCCTTGGCCAGGCCTCATCTGGAATATTGTGTCCCGTTCTGGACACCACATTTTAATAAAGACATTGAAAAACTGGAGCAAGTTCAGAGAAGAGCTACAATGATAGTGAGCGGATTGCAAAGTATGTCCTACGAGGAACAATTAAAGGATTTAGGAATGTTTAGCTTGCAAAAAAGAAAACTAAGAGGAGACTTAATAGCTGTCTACAAATATCTGAAGGGATGTCAAAGTGTAGTGGATCATCATTATTCTCATTTGCACATGGAAAAACGAGAAGAAATGGAATGAAACTGAAAGGGAGAAGATACAGATTAAAAATTAGAAAAAACGTTTTGATAGGGAGGGTGATCAATGAGTAGAACAGGCTGCCTCGAGAGGTGGTGAATTCTCCTTCAATGGAAGTCTTCGAATAGAGGCTGGACAGACATCTGCCTGAGATGGTTTAGTGAATCTTGCATTGAGCAGAGGGTTGGACACGATGACCCAGCAGGTCCATTACAACTCTAATATTCGATGATTCTATGAATGCAGTGTTATAGCTGGTTGAGGAGGTATCTGGGCATGTACTCTGTGTGCCATAATGGGTATCAAAAAGGCACTCTATTATAGCCAAGGCACTTAGACAGAGGCTAGCGCAGAAAACTGGATTATCAACTGCAGATTTAAAGCAGGAGTCTGCGCACAGAGTGAGTGAGGAGAGCTGTAGTGAGCTTACCTGCCGGAGCGCAGGAGCTGAAGCACATGACCACCTGGGGAATGGCCGGAGGCGAAGTCAGACGCCGAGTAGCGGTGGTGACTGGCAATGCCGGAGATTATTCAGAATGTGCCGAAGTCAAGCTGGGAGGTCGATATAGTGCTATAGGGGTGAGACGAAAAGAATGGTTAGGGTGTAGTAAAGGGTCAGGAAGCCGAAGATAGTGGTGCAGTACAAACTGGGCAGGCAGGTGGGAAGTAGGAGTAATCAAGCCAAAGGTCAGAGCCGGAAACAGACAGAACAGAGTCACAAGGCAATGCACACAACAAGAAAACAGAACTGGTAATTCACTAAGAGGCAATTGGACAAAACAGTATGCAAGCACACCAGGGGGTCAGCCACACAGCCAAGAACGAATGTATCACTGACAAGGATCCCCAGGCAGAAGCGGGTACATATAGCCCTCCCCAAACCAAAAGGAGGACCTACAAAATTAACCCTGCGAGGACAGGGAAGGGAGCAAAAAAAAGGCAGCAATGTTTTACCTGCCTAGGCCTCCAGCCAAATGCACTTCAGGGCACAGCAGGCCCATGTGGTTAAGATGGCAGTAACACAGGTGCAAAGATACTGATGAGACAGCCACTCACTACCTAACAATCCATGGAGGGGGTGGCTGCTCAGTATATGATTGCACAATGAGGGCTTGTATGTAGAGCTGCCTTTTTTTCTGCTGTCTTTTGAATTTTTGGAGGATTTTAGCCCTCTTTTAGTTGCTGTCTATTGTTAGGGATTAGTATTAGGGACTCGCAAGTGTGAGGACCCTTGACACTGGGTTGCGGGCTTGTGTACTGTTGCTGGCAGCATAAGCAACAAGTTGTACACTATAAAATTAAATGTAATCTGTCACCAAGTGTTTGCAACATCATCTGAGAGCAGCATGAGGTAGAGGATCTTTATTCCAGCAAAGTATCATTTACTAGTCTCCTTGTTGCAGTTTTGATACTGTTTTATCTGATACACATATATCAATTATTTCTATGCTGAGCTATGTCTAACCCGCCCACACCATTGATCGGCAGCTTTCTGTGTGCACTAGGCATAGGCAGAAAGTGGTAGTGATGGGATTATACAGAGCTCATTATACATGACATCTTCCATTTCCATCATTTCACAGACACAGCCCTGACCAAAATTACATATAGCTCACTTACTGCCAAAGCTAACATACAATGCTCTATACTCCTCCTTCTAGATCTGTCCGATGCCTTTGATAAAGTCACCCACTCCCTCATAATACAAATTCTCTCTTCCTTTGGCATCAAAGACAATGCCCTCCCTTTGATCTCCTCATACCTTTCTAACCACACACACCAAGCGGTCCCACTCCCATGCAACCTCCTTATCTCGCCCTCTCTCTGTTGGTATCCCTCAAGGCTCTGACATGGAACTCCTACTCTTCTCAACCTATACCTTTGGCATGGAACAACTCATAAACTTCTATGGCTTCTATTACCCCCTATATTCTGATGACATTCAGATGTACCTCTCTGGCCCAGACATCATCTCTCTGCTGTCCAGAATCTCAGAGTGTCTATCAGCCATATCCTCCTTATTCTCCTCTCACTTCCTAAAGCTCAATGGGGACAAAACTTAACTCATCATTTTTCCTCCATCCCAGTTCCCTACCTCATCTATTCCAATTAATGGTACCACTGTTTCTGCAATACCTGAAGTCCGTAACCCTTAACTCTGCCCTGTTCTTCAAACCGCACATCCTAGCTCTTGCCACCTTCTGCCTCCTCCAACTCCAAAATATTTCCAGAATCCATCCTTTCCTCAACCCTGTATCTACAAAAATGTTTGTGCATCCCCTCATCATCTCCCGCCTGGAAACAACTGCAAATTCCTCCTTCGCGGCTTTCCTACTAGCACCTCTCCAGACCATCCTCAACTTTGCTGCCCAACTAATTCACCTCTCTAAACACTTCTCCTCTCTGCAAATTCCTTCTTTGGCTCCCAATTTCCCAATGTATCCAGTTTAAACTACTAACACAGACCTACAAAGTCGTCCGCAATCTGCCTCTTCTGAATTTCTCCAAACTAATCTTCTGATATCTTCCAACACGTAACTTCCGGTCCTTTAAAGATCTACTTCTCTCTTACACATTCAGATGTTTATTACTCAATAACCTTCAAAAATTGTCCCGAGTGTCCCCCATCCTCTGGAATTCTGTACCTCAACACATCTGACCATCCGTCACACTCAGAACTTTCAGACAGAAAGCTGACTACGTGCAATGACACCTCTGCTACATCACCACCTCCGGAGCTGCTGCAAACCCCTTAACCAACTGTCTCCTTCTCCAATATCTGGTAGAATTTAAAGGTCCTCTCCTTTCTGTGCCAGTCTGTCATTGTTAGTTTGTTCACTGTAATTTATATTTGTATTTTTTTTGTAACCCCTTTTCATGTACAACACTATGGAATCAATCGAGCTTTAAAATTAATAATAATGACAGGAGGTTTACTAGTCCTCTAGTCATAATATTTTGCTGATAAAACTGTGATTTTATCAAAACTACAGCAAGCAGCCCAGTAAGTGACACATACCTGGTATCAAAGTTTCAGTCTCTACATTAAGATGGTCTCAGATTATGTGGCAAAGACTTTTGACTGATTCCCTTAAAAATCCCTCCATTCTTGGGAATGTAGATGATTGCTAAATTGCAAAGTTGCTTGTTTTTACAAGCACTTAGTGATTTTACCCATTTAACAACTTAAACTACATTTGACTGCCCTTGAATTTTGCTTAATCCCATTGCTTGTTTAAGATTCACCCATGCTTAAAAATTCTATGTATGACTGATATTTTCTTCTTTTTTTAAAATCTGTTCATGCATGGCACAAAGTATTTCATGGATATATCTAATTTTTGAATGTCTTATATAATATATCTCATTACACTGTAGACTTATAAGTGCAGGTACCAAGTTCACATTTTACGTTCTTTTTTAGAGTATATTTAGAGTACTGGATAAATGTCAAGTCTGTGTTTGATCATTCACCTGAATCGTTCATTCATCAGAAAAGATCAAAGCTGGGTGCTTGCATTGGACACCTGTAGGGAAACAGGAATGAAGAGGAAGTTCAACTTGGAATCTCATATAAGGAAGCCAGGAGAAGCCTTAGGGCACCCACTACAGGTAGCTTGGGTCAGTTAAATTAATGGTCTAAAACAATGAGAACATTGAAAGTGTCCTGTGAAAGGTCTGATGTATGGTCTTTATAAAATGCCTTCTGACGTACTCCAATTTACTTCCCCTGTTCATAGATCACATGAAAATACCAAAGTAATTCCAAAGGTCTTTTATCACTGTGGCTGGATTAATAAAATAGTTTTGGCAGAAATTTGACATAGGCTTAACGCCATATCATGATGTTACAAGGTATGAGGTGGGACCCGCAAAGCCCGACATTGTTCCAAATTACGATTACAATTCCGCTTCCTATCACTATTTGACCAAGATGGAGAAATCAAACAGATGCATTCTCTACATCACACATTCTCTTTAAAATACATTTTGAACCCTTTAGAGGAAGATAGAAAACTGGAAGCGGGATTTACATCACTTTAGAGATGCCTCTCACAAGCTTCTTATATTTAAGTGTCTCCCTCACAAAATAAATCCTAGTGTTAGGCTGCATTCACACACCCCTTTCAGTTTTCAACAACTCGGAGTAACAGACATTTTTTCTTCTATGTGTCATCCACTTTGCCTCCACGTTGAATCCATTTTTATTTCATCAATTTTTAAAAACTGGTGGAGGAAGACTGAACTTGTTTTATCCATTGACTCTTAACTATGGATAAGTTAAAACAGAAGAAATACAGACACAATACTAAAGAACAAAATATGTCTTCTGTTTTTAACAAATTCTTTAATTACCAAATCTGATGGGTGAGAAGTGGACATGCTTTGAATCTCATGGCTCAGACACACGGATACGTTTTTAAAACGGATGTGTTTATGGATCAATAAAACACTATAGGTTATTGTGAAGGAACATGTACAACGGATGTGTGAATGCAGCATTAGTAGTTTTAGAATATCCCAGCTTAAACCTTAAAGTTCAAAGTTCAGTTGGGTGACCAGTGGTGAAATGGTCACTATCATCCACGCTTCACTCTATATTCTCACTATTGCTTTGGATGTCACATATAATGGAAGCTGCAACGTTTGGCTCTATCACATGATGGATACCAGTGGTGTTCAATGCCACTGACTTATAACCTGATCTGCCATGTCATGTTATGGTATCATCAGATGTGCAAGGATTGCTGAAGGTGGCTTTTAGTAGGCCACTTTATAGCAGTATGAAAGGAGCTTAACTTTGGTTCTGCAACATGCTGTTTCTGTGTGTTAAGCAATTTTTTTACTTAAATAAATAAAATTAAAAAATATTTGGAAATTGCACAACTCCCATTCATTGGTGCCTTATCCAACCCTATCCAGTCCCTGTCCCAGATCTGGTATATCCACATTGTATAAAAGAGTTGTTAGAGCAATAAGCAGAATTCATCTTGCAGGAAAAAGGTTTCTGCTGTTATTCACTCATATTCACTTAGACTATATGAATTGGAGGGATACATATGGAGGGGCCCATTTGTAATTTAGCTTTTGTCTACCTATGAATTTCATAGGAAAAAATCATGTGCAATCCTATATCAGCATTACTTCAAGTAGAGAATATTTTTGTACTTATAGCACCCAACGGAGTTCATATCTTGGAGCTGTATATTTAGGAGCTGTCCAGCCTTTATTTACTGCCATAAAAGCTTCATGCTCACAACTTTTACATATGCATGAACATTTATGGTGACCCAGCCCTATTATATGCGAGGGGAATAGACAGAGCCTTCATTGTAATAGTCAAGTACTATTTCAATCTAAGCAACTTTTATTGTTACACTACTAGTGCTCAGTGGTGACTTTATTATCTCTGCTCAGGTTTTAGTGGGAAAAATCAATTTAGTGTTGCATATGGATATTTAATGTTGATTAAAGTGGTGTCTGTTACAGCCAACAAGGGTTTTGTTGTATGGACCCAAAATTATTGAGTTCCACTTGAATTGTTTTCGCATCTAAATAGTGGACAAGAGCATATATTTACAATGTATAGATGTAGATGGTGAATCTAGGGCCATGTGCTTGAGGCTTCTTGGGTTATAAAAATACACCAGCATTAGTAATAGCACATGATCATTGTCAGTTTTATTGAAATCCCACAAGGTCACAATGTCATGATATAACGACGCCCGCCGTGACCTTACAGCTCTGACGAAAATTAAGAGACCACTACACAGTTTTATAAAAATCAGCTTCTCTACATGTCTGACAGCCATTCTATTCTGGTGTCAGTTGAATTCCAACCAGAGTACACCTCATTCTACTTAATGTGCTTCTGATAAGGTGATCACCTGAACCAAATCTTATTTAACGAAGGAAAGTATAAAAAAACCCTGCTGTGGTGTTCACAATCCTCTTGCAATAGGACAAGCTGTATGGCAAAACAAGAGCTAGTAATATCCCAAAAGTAGCATTTTTTAACGCAGCGCATCGTGTGCATCCATGCGCCATGCGCCCCTATGTTTAACACGGGGGCGCATGGTCTAGCGTTTGCACGCATTTGTATGCATTTTCGTGCGCACGCGTTTTTATGTATTGTGCGCCTAGGTGCACTGGACGCAACCTGTTGCATTTTTGGTCCGTCCAACTTGTGTCAAAAAAACGCATGTGCATGGAATGCACATGGAATGCACCAAAATAACACATGACAGCCTATGGGAATGCAGGCGTGCGCATGGACATGCGCACGCCTGCATTTAAAATCGCATGCATTTTAAGAGTTAACATGGCTATAAACTGGTTAAAATGCATGCACCTAAAAAAGCAAACGCATGCAAAATGCGTGATGCGCTTTTGCATGCGTTTCTATTGCGCATGAAGCACAGTGCTAAAAAACTCTAATGTAAAACTAGCCTTAACCATGTCAAAGGAGTTGAAAAGTCTTGAGTGAGGAAATGAAGAGCTCAATTCTGGCTTTACTCACAGAGGGATACAGTGAGCATCATATTGCCTCCGTCCTTAAAAGTTCTAAGATGGCAGTCCATTACCACTAGGTCAAGCAGCAGACATTCGGGACAATAAAGCTACAGACCGGCAGAGGGCGAAAATGACTCTCCACTGACTGGGATGACAGTCATATTATTTGAATGTCACTCAGCAGCTGCAGGATGACATCAAGTGACCTACAAAAGGAATGGCAAATGGCAGCTGGTGTGCAGTGCATGGCAAGAACAGTTTGTAACAGACTCCTACAGGCAGGGCTTAAGTCATGTAAAGGTAGAAAAAAGCTTTTCATCAATGAGAAGCAAAGTGATGATCTAGGGATGCTTCAGCCAATCTGGAATTGGGCAGGTTAATCTTTGCGAAGGACATATGAATCAAGCCGCATACAAGGTTATCCTGGAAAAACAGTTGATTCCTTCTGCTCAGGCAATGCTCCCCAACTCTGAGTACTGTTTTTTCCAGCAGGACAATGTGCCATGCCACACAGCTAGGTCAATCAATGTGTGGATGAAGGACCACCATATCAAATCCCTGTCATGGCCAGCCCAATCTCCAGACATGAACAGCATTGAAAACCTCGGGAATGTAATCAAGAGGAAGATGGATTGTCACAAGCCATCAAAGAAGAACTGCTTAAATTTTTGTACCAGGAGTAACATAAGGTCACCCAAAAGCAGTGTAAAAGACTCGTGGAAAGCATGCCAAGACACATGAAAGCGCTGATTAAAAATCATGGTTAATCCACAAAATATTGATTTCTGAACTCTTCCTGAGTTAAAACATTAATATTATTGTTTCTAAATGATTATGAACTTGTTTTCTTAGCATTATTTGGGGTCTGCAATCACTGCATTTGTTTGTTCTTTTGACCATTTCTCATTTTCTGAAAATAAATACAACATTTAGTGCTTGGGAATTTGAAGATATGTTGTCAGTAAGTTTATAGAATAAAAGAGCAATTTACATTTTACTCAAAAATATACCTATAAAGAGAAAAACAGACAAACTGAAATTTTACAGTGGTCTCTTAATTTTTGCCAGAGCTGTAGGTGGAAATGTGCAGAACTGCGGTTTCAGCAAGAACGGCAGCGATAAGAAGATGTAGCGACAGGTGACGATGAGCAGTGAGGTAACTGTAAAGATTTTGTGGCTTTTTAACCTTTTGATGGATGTTTACGGTTCAGAAAAAATGGCAGCCAATTCATGCACAAGTTAATTGTAAAAAAACGCATTTTGGTGAGTGGAAATGTTTGTAAAATTTTAGTAGAATTAAGTTAATCTCGAATATATACACTTGTCTCTAGAGTTAGGAAAAATTAGTGAGCAGTTCTTATTGGAAAAGGGGGGGACTATTGATTTTTTTATTTTGCAAAGGTAGGACCATATTTGTTATGTACAGTACAGTAAGGCTGTAAATTGTGATAGCCCTGTAGTATTTCAGTTCCATATTTTAAGTTGACGTCGTGTGTTTTGGAAGGAGTTAAAGTGGAGAAATTTGAATTCACTGCACAGTTATTTGCAGTTTTCTCACAAGGTCTAAAATAATTTGAAACTCATTGTTTGAAAGGTCTGTGTACTGCAACTATTTTATTCCATCCTCTATACAGCAAGAGTAATGATTGTGCCACCAATATTGTCAGGTAATGCTATTTTCAAGTAAAGTGGCGCTGTGCCATATACAATGCTAAAGCCAAGTTATTTCTGAAAATAGATATTACAGGGAGCAATGGCATATGCCAGATATACAGTAAATGTGATTATCACACTGTTCCCAAAATCTGAGACAAGCTGTAAAGTGTCTTCAGTACTTTTATTTTATAAAAATGATTGCGTTCACTGCAACTTTCAGCTGCAGTTTTCAAAGTAACATGCCACATGTCACACAGTTCAAGTGAGCGTTTAATGTGTAAACACTCCTTTGGTGAACCGAACATGACTTTTGGATATGGGACGGATTCCCGCTCCATCTTAAAACAACCATAACTACAGTAAACTTAGGCGCTAGAAAAAGTACACAAAATACACTATTTTGGTTGTCAAAATGGCCACAGCTTTATTTAAATCACAAGATTAAAACAACCACAGTAGGAGTCAGGTGAAGTGCTTGTACATTGGGATTCAGAAGAACTGTGTTACCCGCAGCTGTCTGACATACAGAACCAGGACAGACAGCCATAAAGGGGTGGCACGCCCTGGCTTGCCATTCAAGCATAGCCAGTAAACTTTCAGTACACCACTGACCCTATTATGCTCACTCCTGTGCTTAACCACTGTGCCCGTCCCGATTGACGTTACCATTACAATGTCTTTGAGGCTGGCCTCCAAAGTCTAGCCTGTTCACCACCATGAGGTTTTTACCTCCTCTATTAGTTAAAATGAGTCCACCTTAACTTGTCTGCAACTTTCACCCGATTTCTAAACCGCCACCAAGAGGCGAATTGACACCTGTAAAATGACTTCTGTTATGCCTCCAAAACTATTATGCTGCATGTATCGAGCCAGCTCTAACAATTCACCAATTCACAGTTTTTGGTTCTAGAAACCACCACTATATACAGTAGCTGTGATGAGTAGGAATCATTTCTTAAACCCACTTACTACTACTACCAGAAAAGTGATGAGTATATATAAAGAGAAAGATTGTCATGGTTAGGACATGGTTAATGTCCTGTTCTCACAGGGTTAACTTTTGCCGGCCTCTCTTTGGATCTGGGAGGGGTATTTATACTCACTCCAGACTAGGATTCCTGTTCTCACAGGGTTAACTTTTGCCGGCCTCTCTTTGGATCTGAGAGGGGTATTTATAGTCACTCCAGACTAGGATTCCCTGTCAGCTATACTGTTATTCTGGCTGTGTGTCTGACCCCCCTGGAGTGCGTGTATACTGCATTGCTTGTTTGATTCCCGTGTATGACCCGGTCTGTCCCCTCACTCTGTACTCTGTCTCTCATTTTGGTACTATTGTCTTCTCCAGTTATGACCTCCTGGCTTGGCTTTTGTTACTCCATTACAGTTTGTCCCTATTGTACCGTCCATTGCCCGTTCTGGTTCTCTGATCTATTGCTACGTCCTGACTATTCGCTCTGTCTAACCCTTTGGTACTGTCCTGCTATCTCGTGCTTTGACCCGACTTGATCTGGTTTACGTCCCTGTCTATGCCCCTTGGTAACTTGTCCCGCAGTTACCTTTCTAGAAGTTTCCCTGCAGCTCCTAGCTCTGTGGAGCTTAGGTCACACCCCCAGCAGTCACATGCTTCAGGTCCTGATAGTCTGAAGCACGCATTGTCACCGCTGCTGCCCCGCTCCACAGACACTGTTTTTGTACTCAGGACATGCGCACTGGCTCAGTGAGCAAGTGCAGTGCGGTATTCCAGACAAAGATACTATAAATAAGGAGTAATTAAAAGCTATACACAATATAACATCAAAACCGAACCTTAAATAACTTTCATAATATTTGGACATAGTAATTGAAATTAAACCTATAGCAGAAAAAAAAATCATCAGGGAAAACATCTTGCTTGATTACTTCACCCTTGAGGCACCATCTCACATAGCGAGATCGCTAACGAGATCGCTAATGCCTGCGATCTCGCTACATGTGACATGCAGCAGCGACTGGCCCCCCGCTGGTTATCGCTGATTGTGCAGGAATGTCCTGGGCCATTTTTTCATCGTCGGCGTCCCGCTGGCCAGCATGCATTGCTGTGTTTGATACCTGGATCATTGCTGCGTCGCCGAAGAGATCTGCCTGTTTGGCAGTTTTCTAGCGATGATTTAGCAGCGAACCAGCAATCCCTACCAGGTCGTATCGCTGTCGGGATCGCTGTTGCATCGCTAAAGGCCCCGTTACACACAACAATGTCCCAAGAGCCACGCGGCTCTTTTTTACCCACTGTTTACGTTGGATATCAGCTCCCGATGCGCGTTGGCCAGCGGGAGACCAACGATCAAAAAACAGCCCAGGACGATCCTGCACGATCAGTGATACCCGGCGGTGGGGCCGGTCGCTGATGCGTGCCACACACAGCGATATCGCTAGCGAGAATGCTGTGGCGTCACAAAATCAGCGATCTCGCTAGCGATCTCTCTGTGTGTGACGGGGCCTTAAGTGAAATGGGACCCTTAGTCACTTCCCACCGACTCAAGGGCACAGAGATTAGGTATTCTGTTCTTCAGTTTATTTAATGCACTGCTTTTTCCAGAAGACAACCTTAAAACAAACACGAGTTGGTCAAGATAAACAATCAAAATTCGTGCCTCAGCATTCTCAAGTCACATAAACAAAAGAGAAGTTCCTTGAAGGGACAGATTGTATTGAATGGTGTTTTTTTTTCTCTCTTTTCTTTTTCCCTCCCCTCCAGTCGCTGTTCCTAGCTCGGAGGAGCCAATTGCAATTTATTTATTTATTGGTTTTTAAGCATGCAAAATATGATTGCCATGACCCCAGGGACTTTACCCTAACAGGGTCTTATAGGCTATAAATGCTTCTGGAGACCAGGGGGCCATACCGTAATGGTCTCTCTGGATAAATAGGCCACAGCAGCCCTGTTTATTAACATATTTATATTACAAAATGAACATATCAGTATAGCATTGACAAATAAGGAAGCTGATCTATGGAAGCCGTGTACCAGCATTTTTTTTTGCGCCAACTGCACCTTAGGCCCTCAACCGCACCACACCGGTTCGAGGACCGGCCTGCTTATGCCCTCAAACGCACCAGTTCAAGGACCCTACTGAATGGCGCTACCAATTAAATTGTCCCGCTGAGACCTCAGCCCAGTAGGGACCCCTTTTATTTAAATTATACTCTGACCACCTAATGAAGCAAAAAGAGGGGAGGGGTAGGTAACCGCCCCACCAAATGGGCCCCCTACTACCCCCATCTGCTCCAACACCTGGCTCTCCACAGACCCGTTCCCCACCCAAGATGGTTGCCCCTCCACAGAACAACATTTAACAACATTAACTTGACTCTGAAAAAAGGAGGAGGGGAATTGAAGGTTCAACCATTTTGAAACTGCAACAACAGCTCCACCATGCCACCCCCAGCCGCACTGCAACTGGCCCAGGGGGACCCAGCAGACTGTTGCCCATACCAAAAATTGTCATGTTGAGACCTCTCTCAGTACAGACCTGTTTTCAATTTTAAGAACAAACAGCTCTGCCATACCACCCCCAATTGCCAAAAACAAATAATTGCTTTTAATTCAGTTCCTGAACTGTATATAAGTGAGGATGAAACATCATGTATGCACATATAAGTTATCTTTCACAACAAAGGTATACAACAGGTAGATACTGGAAAATCTCCCATCATAAGGTCAGATATAGTCAGTGATGGGCAATGTTATGCTATATGCTGCAGCAATAAATGAGGAGAAGCCGCCTTCTCCTCTACAACAGTTACCGACAGACACGGCTCTCAAATCACCAGCTGCCCTTAAATAGTAAGAAATATAATATGTAGTATAAGCTGCCTGCAGCCATAGGTGTATGTGTAGCAGACTGCAAGTTCTGTATCCCAATCAGTCACGCAATGTACAGTACATACAATAGATGGGAGACAGGGCTGAAAACTGGGCCCATGATATGTCCTCCAGAGCAAGGTGCAGCATCACACTAGGAGTGCCCACTGAATGCCCTGCCATGTGCTGAACTATTAGTGCCCACTCACTGCCCGCCATATGCTGAGTTATAAGTGCCTACTCACTGCCCGCCATGTGCTGAGTTATTAGTGCCCACTCACTGCCCGCCATGTGCTGAGTTATAAGTGCCCCACTCACCACCCTGCCCTGTGCTGAGTAACTCCCCAAATATTTATTTTATATATGATGAAACATATACCGTATATACTCGAGTATAAGCCGACCCGAGTATAAGCCGACCCCCTTAATTTTGCCACAAAAAACTGGGAGAACTTATTGACTCGAGTATAAGCCTAGGGTGGGAAATGCTCCATAGATTATTCCCCCATATGGTGTCCCCATAAGAAGCTCCATAGATTATTCCCCCATATGGTGTCCCCATAAGAAGCTCCATAGATTGTTCCCCCATATGCTGACCCCAGAAGAAGCTCCATAGATTATTCCCCCATATGCTGCCCCCATGCTGCTGCTGCTGCTGCATGTAAAAATAAAAAAAATGACATACTCACCTCTCCGTCGCTGGGTGTCAGGTGCCGGTGTCACTGCTGGCACCTGAGATACTCACGTGTCCTGCGTCCATGGCTGCTCACCGCTATCTGCCACGTCATCAGTCAGTGACGTTCAGACTGCAGGGGGCGCGGCACGCACTAACCACGTCACCGCGCCCTCTGCTGTCTGAAGTCACTGACCGATGACAGACAGCAGCAAGCAGCCATGGACGCAGGACAGATGAGTATCGTTATACTTACCCGTCCTGACGCTCTGTCTTGAGCCCCCAGCTTCTCCGCGCTCTCTTCCTGCCTTCAGCGATCACGTGGTACCGCTCATTAAAACTCATGAATATGCGCATATTCATGAGTTTTAATTAGCGGCACCACGTGACTGCTAAAGGCAGGAAGAGAGAGCACGGGGAGAAGCTGGGGCCTCAAGACACAGCGTCAGGACGGATAAGTATGACCTGACACCCCCGCCCCCCCTTCCCCTCTGACCCCCTTTGTATATGACTCGAATATAAGATGAGAGAGGGACTTTCAGCCCAATTTTTTGGGCTGAAAATCTCGGCTTATATTCGAGTATATACGGTATGTTAAAACTCCAGGTAATCCACTCAGGCCTGTGCTATCCACCATCTTAGGTAATATGAAACTTGGTGGGTATACACTGATACAATACACAGAAACAGGATGGATATATCAGGCAGGACAGCGTGCCACATAAGAGGACTAAACGCTGCCATAACTACAGAAAGAAAGAACTAAGCTGGAAGTCAGGCCCAGATTACATGTACAGCAAGGAAAAAAAACCTGTATACACAGTATCTTTATTCACAGCATGATCCGTATATAGCAGAGTGAGAAGTGATAACAGGTACCTCAGGTATGTATCCATGATAAGTAAACAGCACATTAGGACCGAGCCTTTACACAGATACCACATACGGTATATAGTGAAAAAGCAACCTGGTTGTACTGAATCTGTACACACAAAAAGATCAGTAACAAAATAGACACAACAGAAGGAAAATGATAACAAATAAAAATTGCACCAATCTTCATATAATGAATCAATTAAATTAAATCAAATAGTGCATATATTCAATTTCTTGAGACCAACCAATCCTCCTTATATGTCACAAAATTTGAATGGAGACCATTCGATTCTATAGTGTAAACAAGACACTATGTATGGACAATTCAATTATATAAAACAATAGGACTAAATATATATATAAAAAATATAGTCTTTAATAAATCAGATTTAGGCAATCATAAAATTGTGCAAAAACAAGTGCCAAAGACATACCAAACATTAATATAGAATCATAGCATACATATATACGATAATTTATGAGATCTGTCAGATAAATAGTATATAACAATATAGTACATTACATAATCTATCTCAGCATCACACACATATATGCATAAAAAGTGTGCATAGACTATAAACAGTAGTATATATAAACATAAAAAAATTAATCCATTACCATATATCACAAAAAGTGATTCTACCCACAATTGGGTTATGAAAATTATATAAATCCATGTCAATAATGTGCCATAGTGATAAAATCACATAAAAGAAGTGTATAACCGTTTTAGTGATACTCAATGATGTGTGAGCCGATGAAAATATATGTTACGTACCCATGGTATAATGACAGCCTCAAGGTAATGCCCAGCACTCCCCGACGCGCGTTTCGGAACTGGCGTCCTACCCCTGATGAAGGACGCCAGTTCCGAAACGCGCGTCGGGGAGTGCCGGGCATTACCTTGAGGCTGTCATTATACCACGGGTACGTAACATATATTTTCATCGGCTCACACATCATTGAGTATCACTAAAACGGTTATACACTTCTTTTATGTGATTTTATCACTATGGCACATTATTGACATGGATTTATATAATTTTCATAACCCAATTGTGGGTAGAATCACTTTTTGTGATATATGGTAATGGATTAATTTTTTTATGTTTATATATACTACTGTTTATAGTCTATGCACACTTTTTATGCATATATGTGTGTGATGCTGAGATAGATTATGTAATGTACTATATTGTTATATACTATTTATCTGACAGATCTCATAAATTATCGTATATATGTATGCTATGATTCTATATTAATGTTTGGTATGTCTTTGGCACTTGTTTTTGCACAATTTTATGATTGCCTAAATCTGATTTATTAAAGACTATATTTTTTATATATATATTTAGTCCTATTGTTTTATATAATTGAATTGTCCATACATAGTGTCTTGTTTACACAACACAAAAAGATCAGCATATAGCAAAGATGAGGTCACATACAGGTCACAAAACTCCATAAATGGGAAGGGGAGAGAAAATAATCAGCACAGCAAGGCCAATACACACAGCCTTGCCATGAAGTGCAGCCAGTCCTCCTCAACACACACCATCCCCCAACCCTTCCCTCTCACCCTTATCTCCAGCACATGTGCCCACAGAACTAATGGCAGACAATGTATATGTCCATGGTCTGTCCTCTCATACATATACCATCCCCCAACTGCTCTCCTCTCAGCAGTGTCCAGTAAACCCAGCTCCACCATGTTCATGGCAGACCCTGTAGACCTGTAGCAACCACACTAGTGAACATGGTGGCTACATGAATCTCTGAGGTAATATTAATAATAATAATAATAATTTTTATTTATATAGCGCCAACATATTCCGCAGCACTTTACAATTAAGCGGGGACATGTACAGACAATAAATTCAATACAAGTTAAGACAATTCAAACAGTGACATTAGGAGTGAGGTCCCTGCTCGCAAGCTTACAATCTACAAGGAAATGGGGGGACACAGTAGGTGAGAAATGCTTGTTAATAATCCCATATATGATATAGGAGCTGATACTACACTAATACATGATGTCTGAGATGATTGTGCTCCTAAAATTATCTGTAATGTGGTGATGACCCCAGTACTACACTTCATTACACTGCAGACATGAGGGAACATGGCATATACATGAATTCTGAGGTAATATTGATCCCATACATGATGTAGGAGTTGAAACTGTCTGAAGTGAATGTGCTCCAATCATCTGTAATGTGAAGTGATGACCCCATGAGTGGCTACATGAATTTCTGAGGTAATATTAATGAGGTAATATTAATCCCATACATGATGTAGGAGCCAGCTATAATGTGAAATGATAAACCCCCATTATTATACCTCACTGTCTGATGTCATCTCCATTTCATCTGGTGAAAGAAAGAGGTAGAAAGACAATTTACTTCCTCTATATAAACCCCCACACCCCCCACAGAGTGAGACCAGCCCCCTCCATTCTCACAAAAGAGACAGCGTTACCTCACCTAAATAAGCCCCACCCTCCTCACAGTGGCACACCAGGCACAAACTCTTGCTTAAAATCTACACCGCTATACATACAAAACTGCAGGAATTAAAAGATCTGCCCATCCCAAAGTCATGTCCTCAAGCGCCTATTGCTCCGGTGGTTTCTTTACATAAGTAGCAGTTCCTTAAAATATAAAACTTATACAATCATGCCAATAATTAACTCAAAGGAATGAGGAACAAAGATTGGCAAGCAAAATGGAGTTTGGAACTTGAATTCTATTTACAGCACAATCCAATAATCAGCGATTTTTGTCTGATGATATTTGAGTAGTTCCTTTTTATTAGATATGAACAAATCGATTGAAATTCACATTTGCTGTCATTAACTAATTTTTACCAAAAATGTAATTTTTGTTACATAAATTAGTGGAAAATATGTTTAGAACCATGTGATTTTTATCACGTTTTCCAAATATTATTCATTTTTTCTGGAGACAAAACAAGTGTACCATGTTAAACATTAAGAACTTATGACTTTCTGTCATCAAGCCTTTTAAAAAATGATCACTATTTTGAGAGCTGTTTCTAGAGAACAAAACATGAGGCGTGAAAGTACATGTAAAAACCGACAGTGGGCAATAATGGTGGCTTGGTGTTTCCCAGTGAGGCTGAGTGCACGTCATAATTTCAGCAGCAGCATATACAAGCTGGTAAGGCAGTGACTGTGTAAAGGGGTCAAAGAAGCCATCCTGAACCCCCAAACATGTCTAGGTTTAGAGTGTATAAATGTATATACAGTATATCATTGACTCGTAATGTTGATAAGATGTGTACTTAATGCTGCTTTGAAACATAGAAAAGCACAGTAAAACAAACGTATAAAAATACTCTGTTGTAAAGAAGTAATAGTAAACATTGATACGTTTTTTGCAAAAAATGTGTCACGTCCTGTTAGTGTCAGCGTGCTGTCCCCGCACACTGCAGAGGGGCCCGGGGTCAGACACGGCCGGATAGTTCAGGCAAACAGGACCTGGAGAAGCTGAAGTCAGTGAGCAGTGAAGGACCTATGGTAATGTAACTGCAAGGGGGCGGTGCTTAGCATCCTGCTGCCAGAGATAGGCAAAATACTATACAGGAATGCTCAAAGTTAGACAAACCGGGTCATACACAGAGATAAAAGTAAAGTACCAGGGATGAGACAGAACGGATAGTCGGGGACAGGCAGTGGTCAAAGCCAAACAGACATAGAAGGTACCAAGCAGAATCCAACAAGCAGTATCCAGACAACAGGCCGAGTCATACACCAAGTTATCAGGCAAACAAGAACACAGCACAAACACACTCAGGGGTCAACACACTCTGCCAAGGGCAAAAGTATAACTGACGGGGATAGGAGCCTCCTGTGGCCATTAGAAGCCTTCCCAGAACCAGGGAGAGGCCACAATAATGAGCCCCAGGTGTGCAGGTAAGCCTGCACTGGGATGATAACCTTTAACCACAGAAGTGCCAGTCATCAGCACTGGTTCCAGACATTAACCCCACATGTGCTAGTCAAACCAGCACTGAGATCATGACAGTACCCCCCTCTCAACGAGGGGCCTCTGGACCCCCAGGCTTGCCCGGGTACTTAGCATGGAAAGCCCGCACCAGGCGATCAGCACGCATCAACCGGGATGGCATCCAGGACCTGTCTTCCGGTCCATACCCCTTCCAATGAACCAGGTACTGTACCGACCGCTGTACCAACCTGGAATCTATGATATGACCCACCCCGTACTCCACCTGCCCCTTGACCAAAACAGGAGGAGCAGCGGACTCGGAGTCTCCCCGGACTGCTTCAAAAGGTTTCAGTAGAGATTTAAGGAAGATGTTAGGGATCTTGAAAGAAGGTGGAAGGCACAGCCTATACGCCACTGGATTGATTTTTTCCACAATCTTGTATGGGCCAATGAATTTGGGCCCCAACTTGGCTGAAGGAACCTTCAACTTAATGTTTCGCGTGGAGAGCCAAACCTTCTCTCCAACCTGAAACGTGGGACCTGGTGTTCGTTTCCTGTCCGCGAAAAACTTATACCTGCCCTGAGACCTAGATATATTCCGCTGGACTTCTGCCCATGTATTCTTTAATCGCTGAACAGAGCCCTCAGCCCCGGGACACCCCGAGTCCAGACGAGAAAACTCACCAAAATGAGGACTGAACCCATAATTGATCAAGAAAGGAGTCATACTCATAGATTGACTCACCCGACTATTGAAGGCAAATTCAGCCAACGGCAGTGCATCGCACCAGTCATTCTGTCTAGCAGAAGTTAGACACCTGAGGATCTGTTCCAGGGACTGATTAGTGCGTTCCGTCTGACCATTACTGTCAGGATGGTATGCAGACGAAAAGGACAGAGACATCCCTAATTTTTTGCAAAAAGCACGACAAAACTTAGCCACAAACTGCACACCACGATCAGACACCGCATTCAGGGGTACCCCATGCAACCGGATCACATGCTGCACAAGCAATTTGGATAATGTCTCAGCACACGGTAGTGCGGACAGGGGTACAAAATGAGCCTGCTTAGAAAATATGTCCACCACATACCACCATATTACCCTTAGACAGAGGGAGATTGGTAACAAAATCCATGGACAAGTGAGTCAATGGTCTTTCGGGCACTGCCAAGGGCATCAGCTCCCCTGCCGGCCGGCTATGAGAGCTTTTACAATGAGCGCAGACCCACAAACCAGACATGATTTTTTTTATGTCCGAACCAAGGGTAGGCCACCAAAAGATCCTAGCCACCGCCAGATGCATGGCTGAAATACCAGGGTGAGCACTCAGCTTGGATTCATGGAACTCCTGCAAGAGTTTCAGGCGAAGTTGCTCTGGGACAAACAACTTACCCCCCTGGCTTGGCCGACGGAGCCAGCGACTGGGCCCCCTGAATCTCCTGTTCCAATTCAGACAAGACCCCTGCTAACACATCCCCAGGGTGAAGAATGGAGGACGGTGGCTCAGGGGGAGACACCGGCTGAAAACTGCGCGATAAGGCGTCAGCCTTGACATTCTTAGACCCTGGACGAAATGTAATCGTAAACTGAAAACAGGAAAAAAGTGACCAACGGGCCTGTCTGGGCGTTAGTCTTTTAGCAGACTCAATGTATGACAAATTTTTGTGATCGGTGATCACAGTAACCGGGTGACTGGCCCCCTCCAAAAAGTGCCTCTATTCTTCAAATGCCAATTTGACCACAAGAAGCTCTCTATTGCCTACGTCGTAATTTCTTTCCGCAGCAGAGAACTTCTTGGAAAAGAAAGCACATGGCCTGAAGTTAGTTAGAGTGGCAGGCCCTTGGGACAACACCGCCCCCACCCCCACCTCGGAGGCGTCCACTTCCACGACGAATGGTTTGGACGGCTCTGGCTGTACTAACACGGGAGCAGACATAAAGCATCTTTTCAGGGTCCCAAAGGCCTCTTTTGCGAGCGAGGACCAGTTTCTCACATCCGCACTTTTATATGTAAGATCTGTGAGTGGTTTGACCACCTGTGAAAACCCCCAAATAAATTTGCGGTAATAATTGGCGAACCCCAAGAAGTGGTGAAGACCCTTAAGGTCTCGGGGTTGCACCCAATCCGCAATGGCCTGCACCTTCTTGGGGTCCATGCGAAAACCCTCACAGGACACAATTAATCCCAAAAAAGACAATTCTTGAACAAAAAACACACATTTCTCCATTTTGTCATACAGATGATTTTCCCTCAGGCTTTGGAGAACGGTTCGTACATGATTCCGATGAGACTGACTGTCTGGAGCGTATATCAGAATATCGTCTAAGTAAATGACAACAAAACGATCAATGAGATCCGAGAATACCACGTTGATGGAATTCTGAAATATGGCGGGGGCATTGGTAAGACCAAACGGCACTAAATTTTCAAACAATCCCTCGGTCGTGAGGAGCGCGGTTTTCCATTCATCCCCCTCCCGGACCCTTATCAAATTATATGCCCCCCGAAGATCCAGTTTGGAGAACCATTTAGCCCCTGAAAGTTGGTTACACAAATCGGGAATCAACAGAAGGGGGTACGTATTTCGTACAGTAATCTTATTGAGCTCTCGAAAATCGAGGCAGGGACGTAAACTGCCATCTTTTTTCTTCACAAAAAAACCCCCTGCCGCCACAGGTGAGACTGAGGGACGTATGTTTCCTTTGTGAAGCCTCTCAGCAATGTAATCTTTCATGGCCAAGTGCTCAGGGCCAGATAAATTAAACAGACGGGCTTTAGGTAATTTAGCCCCCGGGACTAACTCAATAGCGCAGTCAAAGGGTATATGTGGCGGCAACGTCTCGGCCTCGCTTTCAGAGAGTACATCTTTGAATTCTTTCAGGTACTCCGTAATACCTTCCAGCTCGACAGATGACACAGATACAGATTTAACAGGTTCGACCAGTAGTGCAGATTTATCACATAACATCGAATCATTAAACCCCCATTGAACAATCTCCCCCGTTTTCCAGTTAATAACTGGGTTATGGCATTGTAACCAGGGCATGCCCAACACCAATCCTGCTGGTAGATTGTCCAGAACTAAACAACTTAAGTTTTCCACATGAGCAGCGCCCACTCTGAGCAAAAACAAGTCAGACATAAAGAGAATTCCCTCCTTAGTGAGGGGGAGGAGTCAATGGCCACCACCTTGATTGGAACCTTGAGTCTAACTGTCCCTATCTTACAGCATGTGACCAATTGGGAGTCAATAAGATTGATGGATGATCCGCAGTCCACGAAAGCAGTACAGAGAAAAAACAACCGTCCACTAACTGTTCCACATGAAGCAACACCTTAGAAAACGAGGAAAAGGGTACCTGAGGGTTTGAGTAGTCTCCCCGCTGACTACCCAGACCTAGTTGTTTCCCGTCGACCGGGTCGAGGATGGGCAATCAGGACACTCCCTTTTCCAATGTCCCCCTTTACCGCAGTAAAAGCATGACTGCCTTTCTCTCCAGCCTTGTCTCTCCTTTTCCTTCAGGGAGAGAGCCCCCTACGTCCATGGGCACAGAAACAGTCTCTTTTCCACTAGGGAACAATGGAGTTTCCACCTGCATCACCCCCTGGCCCGTAACCTGCGGTCCATCCGGACGGCCTGGGTCATGGCGTCCTCGAGAGAGTTAGGTGGGGGATGTACTGCCAAGGCATCCTGTAGCTGCTCAGACAAGCCTCTGTGAAAAAGTCCTCGGAGTGTGGCGTCGTCCCAAGAGACCTCTGCGGCCCAGCGTCGGAATCCAGTGCAAAACCACTCAGCCGAGTGTTTCCCCTGACAGACACTCATCACCATGTCAGGGGTCCACACACTCTGCCAAGGGAGAAAGTATAACTGATGGGGATAGGAGCTTCCTGAGGCCATAAGAAGCCTTCCCAGAACCAGGGAGAGGCCACAATAATGAGCCCCAGGTGTGCAGGTAAGCCTGCACTGGGATCATAACCTTTAACCCCAGAAGTGCCAGTCATCAGCACTGGTTCCACACATTAACCCCACATGTGCGAGTCAAACCCGCACTGAGATCATGACAAATTATATACTAAGCCACTCTACCAAACTTCAAGGTAACCCATATCAGAGCAGTCCCAACTGATGTATTTAAAAACCTGGTCATGTGTATTACACCTATATGAGCAGGATTCAGACAGGTAATATCTGATGTCGACACGCTGCAGAGGACGGCCTTTATGTGCATGGCCCACAAGGGAGTGGTAGAAAACCTCCCTAATCTTGCAATAACAAGAAGAAAACAATTAAATACAAACACATGAACCATGCACACAGTGAACAAGTCTGTAGGACAGTGTTGACACCACCAAAAGACTGAAACATAGAAAAGCACAGTAAAACTAACGTATAAAAATACTCTGTTGTAAAGAATAACAGTAAACAGCAAGTGCTAGTAAAAAGAAGATAAAAAGAGGGTATTTTGTTGATATTTTCTTTGCAAAAAATGTATACTAAGCCGCTATACCAAACGTCAAGGTAACCCATATCAGAGCAGTCCCTAACTGATGTATTTAAAAACCTGGTCATGTGTGTAGTACCTATATGAGCAGGATTCAGACAGCTAATGTCCGATGTGGACACACTGCAGAGAATGGCCGTTATGTGCATGGCCCACAAGGGAGGGGTGGAAAACCTCCCTAATCTTGCAAAACAAAAAAACAATTAAATACAAACACATGGGCCATGCTATGTACATAATGCTATGTATATATTTCTAATGTGCTGTATAGGATGAACATAGTAATTGTATTTGGCCACTAGATGGAGATATAATAGTGAATATAGTATAGCATAAGAGTTTAAAAGATAGTGAATAGTGAACATAGAAGGGGTTAGCTGGGGAGGAAGGCAGGAATAGTTCCTGGATAGAGTCAGTCGGGGCTAGGTAGCCTGAAGTGCTCGGGTGGGCTAAATGCTTGAGCTACTCAGCACCCTGCAACATTTACGAAGGAACCCAGCCATCCAGAGTCAGTGGGCCAAGATAGCTACAGATACAGCAGCGACAGCATCTACAGGAACTTGGGCTACAGGAAAAGTCACCACAGCACAACAGGGCAGGTCGCTCACCATGTGGCAGGTCATTGTTTGGGCTGATGCCCTCAGATCAGGGGCAAAATGGCTGAGGGAACACCCGTATGCAGTGCAGCTGGCCAGGGAGGATGCTGAGGAGCAGTTGGATATGGTCCGACCCAGGCACGTGCAGTGTGACAAGGAGAGGAGTGCAGGACCACAAGAAAAGCTGATTTGGTCCCAGAGGATAGTTTGATGCATGGTGTCCTCACTGTGCATCACCAGCAACCTTCTTCTCTGATGACTTCAATTCCTCATCACCACAGTCCAGTTCCCAGGTCTTGTCCATCACAGAATTATCATTATCATCTTTATCAACCTTAATTCAGCTAACAGGTGTCTCCCTAAGTGAAATGGCCAACAATCCATGCCCCCCCCACACCTTCCTGCCTGATCACACCTTCCTGCCTGATTCTATCCCCAAGATTTGCCCTAACACAGAGTGCTACTGTGTCAGGAGCTTTATGGATACTAGATTGTGCAATCTAAAACATAAAAGCAAATTTACCTCGTGGCCACAAAAAATAAAATAATAAAATAATTTGATCTGTTTATCAAATGGGCTGGCAACTGCTCTCAGGATGATATTAATTCATGCAAATGCTCCAGCTCTCTCTCTCGACCATAGTTAATTGCTCTATGTCTGCTATTGCACTGAGCTTGACACTGAATTTGTGTCATCACAAATGTGTCATCAGTGGTCCAGAACATACACAGTACTCTTCCAGCTTCACTGACATGCATGGTACATCAGTAAGGATGTTGTCCACGAAATTGCTGTGCGTGTGGCGGGCAGGTAATACTTAGCACAAATGCAAGATTTCAGTGCCAAAATCTGTGACATAGCAAATGTGCCATATGCAGCTCTGTCAAAAATTAAGAGATCACTGCAAAATTTTCAGTTTGACTGATTTTTCTCTTTATAGGTATATTTTTGAGTAGAATGTAAATTGCTCTTTTAGTCTACAAACTACTGACAACTTGTCTTCGAATTTCCAAGCACTAAATTTTGCATTTATTTTCATAAATAGAGAAATGGTCAAAAGAACAAAAAAATGCAGTGCTTGCAGACCCCAAATAAAAAGAAAACAAGTTTATAATCATTTAGAAACCACAATACTAATGTTTTAATTCAGGAAGAGTTCAGAAATCAATATTTTGTGGAGTAACCATGTTTTTTAATCACAGCTTTCATGCGTCTTGGCATGCTTTCCACTAGTTTTTCACACTGCTTTTGGGTGACTATGCCACTCCCGCTACAAAAATTTAAGCAGTTCTTCTTTGTTTGATGGCTTGTGACTAGAGTTGAGCGACTTTGCCTTTTTTCGGGTCGAGTCGGGTTTCATGAAATCCGACTTTCTCAAAAGTCTGGTCGAACGAAATTGGCCAATTATCGTGAAAAGTCGAAGGCCGACTGAAACACGAAACCCAATGCATGTCAACGGGGAAGCAAAGTCGGCAGGGAGTGGAGGACATTAAACACACCTACAGTGCCAATTTGAATGGCAAAAACATCAATTTTTATTACTGAAGCTTGTCAACCTTAATTTACTTCATAATAATAGTTACGCACTGAAAACTGGGGGTTATTTGGCTAATGTTGTGGAGGGGTAAGGCTGGCTCCAGGTTTTCATGTGCCCTGGGTCAAAGAGCGCCCCTTTAACACATACCACAACTCATGATGCTCCGATACGGTAGAGAAATAGCGGTATAGTACAATGAAAAATACTTCACTTTTTACATCTCATGACTGATATCGATTTTAAATTCTCCAATAGCTCCAAAAACGGACAGTATATTACTCCATACAGTATTATGGGCACCGCATAGTGCGCTATACAGAGTAATGAGGCCCATATATTTCTCCATACAGAATCATTGGTCCCATATAATGTTTGAAACAGTATATGATGAGCTCCACATAATGCTACAGTATATGTTGGTCCCCATGGATGAAGCTCCGCTGTCTTATGGGCCCAAATAATGCCCCATATATAATGGGCCCCATTTCTAATGCTCCAGTGTATAATGGGCCCTGTAAATGCTGCTCCAGTGTCTGATGTCCACCTGTTATGAATGAGTCACCGTAGGAGGCAAAAACAGAAATACTAGCTAAGTCCAGAAAACCAGAGAAGTTGGCAGCTATCGGATTGCAGACCCCTGAACCTATCAACAACAACTAGCAGTAGCCGTGGGGGGTTCCTACGGTGCCCTAGACCCCTCGATCACAGCCGGAGAACTACATAGCCTAAAGACAGAAAGGGAAATCTAAACTGCCCCAGAGCAGACCCCAAAGCAATAGGCAGCCCCCAACATATAATGACGGTGAAGCAAGATGAAAAAACACTCACACAGATAGAAAGATAGGCTGAGCAAATGATGGGGCCCAAGCTAACTAGATAGGACAGGATAGAAAAGCTGCTGTCTGTAATCCGCCAAAACCCTATCAAAACAAGAGCCAACAGCTGATAGGGAAAAAAGCCCTGAAGACGCTAGGCTTCAAAAAGACTATATCAGTACTCAGGTATTTCCTGAAGACAGAGCAAAAAGGAATTCAGCTCACCCCAGCAGGGAATGGCAGAAATCAAGGAAAACAATGCAAAACAAAACCAAAACACAAATGCAAAAAGTAGAGCAGAAAACTTAGCTTTTGAGGAGCAGGAATCAGACTGGCCTCCTAGAATCCCTCAGAGAGATCACCAGCAAGGCAGAAGGGCGTCGGCTGCCTTATATCCAGTCAGTAATTCCCGTCACCCAGTCATCATCATCCTGCCCAGGTGCTTGGTAATCAGCCTCACTACCTTCCTTCACCAGAAGAGGGAGTTCATCAGACCTCAATGGTGAAGGGGAAAATGAACTCACAACATCCACCTTTGGAATGCTCCAGTGTATGGTGGGCCCCATATATCATTCTCCAGAGTACAGTGCTCCCCAAAAATTGCTGTCCCAACATTGAAAACAATTAAATAAGTCTCCTTGCTAGGGAATCCCTGTACTAGTCTGGACTCCTCGTCGTCCCCATCTTCCATCTCACTGCACTTGGGTGTTTAGGCAGAGGGCGTACAGACGTGATGTCATTGCGCTCTCTGATCAGAATATCACTGTCAGGATACGCGGAAGACGTCATGGCGGTGGAGCAGGGAGAGGTAAGTATTTCAACGCTGCAAGGGCTGTGATCCGGAGCAAGCAGGGGGGGCCCACTCATTGGCGATGGCACTGGCACAGGGCCCCTCATAGTACGGCAGTGTGTCTGACGGCAGGTGTGCACCCCAGAGACACTTGATTGCACTATGAGGGACCCTGTGCCAGTGCCCGCGCCCAAGAGTCGGCCCACCCACCTGTCCAGGGCAACGGCATTCGCACGGTTGGGTGCGCTAGGTGGTGACCCCGGCCATGGGGGGGGAGGCAGCCCAGTTAGGGAGGTTTACAAAATGGCATATGTTGATGTTGGACATTCAGCTGCTGCAAAAGGCGAAATTGGGCAAGTGCAAGGAAGAGGAGGACCAAAGCAAGTCATTTTTCTGGCAACCTAGGTGTCATCAGGGGAAGGTGGGACAAAATCCTTGGAAACCCATGCATGGTTCATTTTAATGAAAGTTAGATCATCCACATTTTGGGTCGACAGATGGGTCCTTTTTTCTGTCAGGATTGATCCAGCTGCACTGAAGACTCTTTCTGATAGCACACTTGCAGCTGGGCAAGCGAGCTCCTGTAAGGCATATTGTGCCAATTCAGGCCAGGTGTCCAGTTTAGCGGCCCAATAGTCAAATGGGAATGACCGGTTCGGGAGAACATCGATATGGGATGAGAAGTAGTTTGTAACCATAGTTGACAACTGCTGTCTCCTGTCACTTTCAATCGATGCAGTATTACCAGTCGTGTGAGCGGGACTTGAAAAATCAGTCCACAACATGGTCATGAAACCCCTGTCTCCACTGCCACTTCTGATGTGTGCATCACGAACACCTCTTCCAAGCTGCCCCCGGCCCCTACAGCTCGTGTGTGAACCATCACCGCTGCTGTGTGCTGGGAATGCCTCAACCAACCGGTTTACCAGAGTAGCTTGTTTGTTAGCCAATATTAGGTCAAGGTTCTCCTGTGGCATTGTGTTTTGGAATTTGCCTTTATAGCATGGATCCAGGATGCTGGCCAACCAGTAGTCGTCATCGTTCATCATTTTGGCAATGCGGGGGTCCCTTTTTAGGATCTGCAAGGCATAATCTGACATGTGGGCCAATGTTCCTGCTGTCAATGATGCACTGCGAGTGCTGGATGGAGGAGCACTTTCTGGCAAATCCACATCCCTCCAGTCACGCACAAACCCTGTACCAGACCATGCCATGCCAACATTTTCTCTTGCCCCACGAGAAGCAACCTCCTTCCCTAAATAATCATCCCCATCATCATCCTCCTCCTCTTCCTCTTCTTCCTCCACCTCGTCCAGGAGAGGTCCCGGAGCAGACAATGGCTGACTCTCATCAAGGCTTCCCTCCTCCTCTTCCTCCTCATCTACCTTGGCTGCAGACGCCTGCTCCTTAATGTGCATCAAAGTTTGCATGAGCAGACGCATAAGTGGGATGCTCATGCTTATGATGGCATCGTCTGCGCTTACCAGCCATGTGCATTCCTCAAAACACTGAAGGACTTTACAGTGGTCTTTCAGCTTCGACCGCTGCACACCTGTCAACTCCATGTCCGCCCTCAAAGTGCCTGCCCGTGTATCCTCCCACAAATGCATTATGGCCTGCCTCTGTTCGCACAGCCGCTCAACCATGTGCAGGGTGGAGTTCCACCTTGTTGCAATGTCGATAATTAGGTGGTGCTTGGGAAGGTGGAGCAATCGCTGCATCTTCTGCATATGACTGAAGTGTACCGGCGACCGGCTGATGTGCGAGCACAGTCTTCGAACCTTGTGGAGCTGGCCTGTTAACTCCAGATAATTATTTAGGAAGCACTGCACCACCAGGTTCAAGGTGTGAGCCAAGCAAGGTATGTGTCTGAGTTTTGAAAGGGCTATGGCTGCCACAAAATTCCGGCCGTTATCACTACTACCTTGCCTGCCTCAAGATGTAGACTGCCCAGTCATGAATCAGTTTGTCGCTGAAAGTAGTCGGCCAGTACCTCCGCGGTGTGTCTGTTGCCCAAACACATCATCTGAAACACAGCCTGCTGACGCTTTCCACTAGCTGATCGATAGGGGGACACCTCGTGTGCAACACTGGCAGCTGCGGATGGAGTGCTCGTGCGACTGCACTCTGTGGATGAGCTTTCGCTTCTGGAGGAGGAGGGTCGAATGCCTACAGCCAACTGTTTCCTATACCGTGGGCTAGGCAGCACTGTCCCACCACCGCTGTCCCCTGTGGACCCTGCCTCCACCACATTAACCCAGTGCGCAGTAATGGACACGTAACGGCCCTGGCCATGCCTACTGGACCATGCATCAGTTGTGAGGTGCACCTTTCCACTCACTGATTGCTTGAGTGCATGGACAATGCAATCTTTCACATGAAGGTGGAGGGCTGGGATGGCTTTGCGAGAAAATAAGTGGCGACTGGGTAGGTCATAGCGTGGTACTGCGTAGGCCATGAGTTCGCGGAAAGCTGCGCTTTCAACCAACTGGTAAGGCATCATCTCTAACGAGATTAGTTTGGCAATGTGGGCGTTCAAACCCAGTGTACGCGGATGAGAGGATGAGTACTTTCTTGTCCTACTCATAGTCTCTGGTAAGGTGAGCTAGACTTGAGAGCTGCCTATGGTGGAACTAGCTGTGGACATGGCGGACTGAGAGAGGGTTGATGATGGTGATGGAGTTGGTGTTCTTTCTGATAGCCTAGATTCAGTCTTTCATTGATATAACATTGTGATTCCCTGACTGCTTTGGCCTTGCGATGACACCTCAACATTTGCTGCTGGTGGTGTGCTAAATGGTGGGCTTACAGTGGGGGAAACAATGTAGCGTTGCTGACTACCTTCTTTGGGAGCAGTTGCACATGTGGTACGTGAGGTTTGGTAGTCCGTCCACGCTTGCAAGTGCATGGTGGTTAAATGTCTAAGCATGCAACTGGTATTCCAAATTTCTCAGATTTTTCCCTCGGCTAAAGGTCTTTGCGCACTTCTTACAGATAACCTTTGCCTGATCATTAGGTTTTTGTTCAAAAAAGTGCCACACTGCACTCTTCCTACTATGGAAGACATTTTGAGGCCTTGCACGCTGTGCTATTTTGACCGCCTGGCTAAGCTGTCCAGCAACTCTTTTTTGCTTTTTGTAACCCGTTTTTGGACTGCTCCGGGGCCTGCCAGATAACAGCTGTTGCGATGTTGATGCCTGCTGCGGATGCTCCTCCTCTTCTTCTGAGCTATTGGTAGCGGCACCCTCTTCCCCCAATGGATGCCAATCTGGGTCAACAACTGGGTCATCCATCACCTCCTCTTCAATGTCATGTGCACCTTCCTCTGTGTCACCGTGTATGGAGGTATAGTATGCGGGAAGGGGAACCTGAGTTTCATCAGGGTCAGACTCTGGCTCAGTACACTGCGAGGACAATGTAGTGCTCTGAGTGAATGTACCAGCAGATAAATCTAGCAGTGGCTGTGCATCAGTGCACTCCATGTCAGATTCATCTTGGTCTGGGTAATTCACGATTTGACTTGATAACCCAGGCATGGTTTGAGAAAAGAGCTTCATGGAGTAATCTGTAGTGTGGCCTGCCGCATCCTTCACTTTTGGTAGGGGTGAAGGACACAAGGAAAGGTGTTGTTCCTGACCAGGAGCCTCCACTGACAACGCAGTGCTTTTATTTTTTGAAACTTCAGAAGAGGAGGCGATAGAGCTGGAGGCTGTGTCAGCAATGTAAGCCAAAACTTGTTCCTGAAGCTCTGGATTTAAAAGCGGTTTACCTACTCCCAGAACAGGGAGCCTACGAGGCCTTGTGGAGCCAGACAATGACGCCGGCTCACCACCTCCTGCCTTAGGTGCTATTGTGCTTTTGCCACAACCAGCAGAAGCACCACCACCAACATCACCATCAGGACCAGCTGGCAACCCCCGCCCACTTCCACGGCCTCTTCCACCATACTTCTTCATTTTTTTCAAAATGGTACCCAAAATAACAACAGCTATATGGTACTGTTAAGCAAGGTAAAGGGTTTATAGAGTATTGGTGAGAATTTGAATCTCACTGTAGATTGGAGGACGCTGAACTATTGTCTCAGGCCCAGTATAGATTACACCACTATGTGACAGGCAGAAATTGTCTGGTGTATGAGAAGGCAGAAGCAGTATAGAGTATTGGTGAGAATTTTAATCTCATTGTAGATTGGAGGACGCTGAACTATTGTCTCAGGCCAAGTATAGATTACACCGCAATGTGACAGGCAGAAATTGGCTGGTGTATGAGAAGGCAAAAGCTGTATAGAGTATTGGTGAGAATTTGAATCTCAATGTAGATTGGAGGACGCTGAACTATTGTCTCAGGCCCAGGACAGATTACACCGCAATGTGACAGGCAGAAATTGCCTACTGTATGACTAATTACAAGGTGTATATAGAATTGGGCAGAATTGGAATCTCCCTAGAGTGTAGGTCAGTAAGAACGGACAAACTCCTCGACTTTTCCTTACAGAGTCACACACGTAGATAGCTTCAATTTGGCCGTGATAACAGCCGTTACACGGTACTGAGAGAGGAGAGTGCACGTACACCGCTGTACGGTGTATGTAAAATTGTCAAGCTCCGTGTTTTTGTATACGGACTGACACACGCTGTCTCTCTCTAGTTTTGAATATAATCAAGCAGCAAATTTGCTAAACTGTTTGAAAAACGGACAAAACTATAAGGTGTAGGTCTGTAAGAACGGACAAACTCCTCGACTTTTCCTTACAGAGTCACACACGTAGATAGCTTCAATTTGGCCGTGATAACAGCCATTACACGGAACTGAGAAAGGAGCGTGCACGTACACCACTGTACGGTGTATGTAAAATTGTCAAGCTCCGTGTTTTTGTATACGGACTGACACACGCTGTCTCTCTCTAGTTTTGAATGTAATCAAACAGCAAATATACTAAACTGTTTGAAAAATGGACAAAACTATACGGTGTAGGTTTGTAAGAACGGACAAACTCCTTGACTTTTCCTTACAGAGTCACACACGTAGATAGCTTCAATTTGGCCGTGATAACAGCCGGTACACAGTACTGTGTGAGGAGCGTACACCGCTGTACAATGTGTGAAAAAATGAACGCTCAGTAACTCACCAGGACAAAACAATAAAATTTGGATTGCTTTGAAAAAAGCAGTTTGCTCAGCAGTGTGAAAACAGCAATGCAGCTATCAGGGAGCCTTAAAAGGCAGCCTAATAACCAACAGAGCTGATGCACCGAAATATAGCCTCCCCCTGCACTGCACAGTAACTGGTGCATTGTACAGGCAAAATCGCTAGCAGCAGAAGTAGTTTTTGGTATCTTCTTCCCTGCCTAACACTCTCCCTACAGAATCATCAGCAGCAGCAGCTCTCCCTATTCTGAGATCAGCATAAGTAACATGGCGGTGGGCGTGCACGCCCTTTTATACCCCCTGTGACGCCACACAAAGCAAGCCAATCACTTGCATGCCCTTCACAAACATGGTGGTAACCACAGCCTATGTCATCACGTTGCCCACAGTGTCCGTTCTTCCTGATTGGCTGAAAAAGGGCGCAAAAGCATCTTTTGAAACGCGACTTTGGCGCGATGGTCGCCGACCTCGTGGCCAACCTCACGCTAAGGTCGGGTTTCGTTTCATGAAACCCGACTTTGGTGAAAGTCGGCGACTTTTGAATTTTTTCGACCCGTTTCGCTCAACTCTGCTTGTGACTATCCATTTTCTTTTTGATTACTTTCCAGAGGTTTTTAATGGGGTTCAGGTCTGGAGATTGGGCTGTCCATGACAGGGATTTGATGTAGTGGTCCTTCATCCACACATTGATTGACCTAGCTTTGTGGCATGGCACATTGTCCTGCTGGAAAATCCAGTCCTCAGAGTTGGGGAACATTGTCTGAGCAGAAGGAATCAAATGTTTTTCCAGGATAACCTTGTATGCGGCTTGATTCATACGTCCTTCGCAAATATTAACCTGCCCAATTCCAGCCTTGCTGAAGCATCCCCAGATCATCACCGATCCTGCATCAAATTTCACAGTGGGTGCAAGACATGGTGGCTTGTATGCCTCACTAGGTCTCCTTCTAACCATTAGACAAGCAGGTGTTGGGCAAAAGCTGAAAATTAGTCTCATCAGAGAAGATTACTTTACTCCAGCCATCTACGGTCCAATCCTTATGATCTTTGGCAAACTTCAGCCTCGCTCTCCTTTGCTTCTCATTGATGAAAGGCTTTTTTCTACATTTACATGACTTGAGCCCTGCTTCTAGGAGCATGTTACGAACTGTTCTTGCTGTGCTCTTCACCCCAGCTGCCATCTGCCATTCCTTTTGTAGGTCTCTTGATGTCATCCTCCAATTGCTGAGTGACATTTGAATAGGATGACGGTCATCCCGGTCAGTGGAGACTGGTTTTCGCCCTCTGCCGGTCTTTAGCTTTTTTGTCCCCAGTGTCTGCTGCTTGACCTTGTTGTAATGGACTGCCATCTTAGAAATTTTGAGGATGGAGGCAACATGATGCTCATGGTATCCCTCTGCTAGTTAAGCCAGAATTGAGCCCTTCTTTTCCTCCTCAAGACTTTTCTTTTCAACTCCTTTGTCATGGTTAAAAGTTATTTTTTCATTTCTATTACTTTTGGGGTATTACTAGCACTTGTTTTGCCTTCCAGCTTGTCCTATTGCAAGGGGTTTCCTTCATTAAGTAAGATTTGGTTCAGGTGATAACCTAATCATAAGAACATTAAGTAGAATGAGGTGTACTCTGGTTGGAATTCAACTGACACTGGAATGGAATGGCAGTCAGACATGTAGAGAAGCTAATTTTTATAAAACTGTGCAGTTGTCTCTTAATTTTTTGCCAGTGCTTTATATATGTATATTCATCCATTTAAATGTATATTACATGTGTCCCATAATGAATAATCTAAAAATGACCAGCTGATCAGAGTATCATTGATCGGTAGATAATAAAACATGGTGGTAGAACTCTTTTTTGTAAGTGGATATCACTTTTCAAAGAAACCAACAGTAGAGACTAAAGGGTCTTTCTCACAACGCGAGTTCGCTAAAGCGTCACTGATTTTGTGACGCAACAGCAATCTCGCCAGCGATCTCGCTTTGTGTGACACGTACCTGCGACCAGCCCCCCCCCGCTGGATATCGCTGATCATGCTCGAATGGCCTGGGCCATTTTTTTGTCGTTGGCGTCCCACTGGCCGGCATGCCTCGCTGTGTTCAGCGCCGACTAGAACTCATGGACGCAGGATGAAGCCGTCAGAATAGCTGAGGTGTGACAGGTAACAGCGACCCCCGATGGATCACTGCATCGCTGCTGCATCGCTGGAGAGATCTGCCTGTTTGGCAGCTCACTAGTGACTATTTAGCGATGCACCAGCGATCCTGACCGGGTCGTATCGTTGTCGGGATTGCTGGTGCATCGCTAAATGTAACGGGACCTTAAAATATAAGGTTTACTCTTGTTAACGGAAAATCATAAAATCACTCACAACATTTTCTAAGCCTTGAGCCTATATAAAGGAGACATCAGAAGATAATGTTGGTATTTTATTAAGCTCATTAAGAAAGGTGTTTGCCTTCATAGCTGGACATTCATACAGCTGCTAGATCATCACTGGCTCAACACTTTCAATAGGGTCATTTTCAGGCTCGGTTAGCTTTTGGACCACACATGCAGCTATACTGGACCTATCCCCATTAATGCAATTATTGAATCATGTGTGGCAAGCATTTTATTTTTAAACTAAGTAGGAATGACAGCTGTGTGCTTCCATGCATGCCACCATCATGTCAGAGAGACACAAGAGTGGCATGAAATAGGTCCCCATAAGGGAAAGAAAGTGTTTAATTTTGCTCTGCTGCTCTGATACGAATGATGCTACTTTTAAAGTTTTATACGCTGTACACAATTAATGCCACCTACTGTATATAGTAATAGTATATTATATAATATTATAGTATTATATACAGTATATAGTATAGTTTCTCTTCCTATTTCTGCACTGAGCATTGAAAAAATGGGAATATGCAAAGAATGTTATTAAAGACATAGAGAATTATAAAGTTGTACTTCTCCGTATTTCTCAAGTTATTTACTTAGTTGATGCGCTTTCAACCAGTTGTCTTCAAGGTTTTAATTAATATTTTGCTAAATTTTTAGACGTCACAGTAACTTCATGAAATAGATGCCTTGCCTCCATAACAGGGCTATACATAGCACCTACAATATATAGCGAGCTATACTGCCACCTATTGTTGAACTTAATTGACATAACTTCTTTTTCAACCACATTAACTAAGTAACTTGCTAAAAATTAGTAGACTTCATCATCCTTAATATCTCGTCTTAAAGAGATTGTCAACTACTTTTTCATTGATGACCTATCATTAGGATCATAAATGTCTGATCCGTCGGGGTCCGACACCCAGCACCCACGCCAATCAGCTGTTCTGGGTGTTGGTGGCGACGGCCGCTGTACGGCACTGCTCGATTGCGGAGCTGCTCTGTCTTCTTATAGTGGTGTCAGCAAAGTACTACACATTCACCTCCTATTGATTTGCATAGGAGGCAGATGTGCAGTACCCTGCCGTGGCAACTATCAGGAGACGGAGCAGTTCCGGCTGGTGCCGCCACGGCAGAGACTGAGAACAGCTGAGTTATGCCCCCCACGATTGCTAACCTGTTAAATTCCTCTGTCTATCTCTGACAATGTCATTCAACATGTCAACTAATGAGAAAAGCACTACTGGAATTATGCACACCACAACAATGCACAAAATTAATAAACATCAGATTTATTGGCACACAAAAATAATTAAAACACAATTAAAACCAAATAGCTGTGTCCACTCAAAACAATTTACCCATTAATAATTCACATACATGAGAATAATGCAAAAATTGCGCCCAATAACAATTACCAAGAAAACCCTCTCCTAGTGGCTCATGAGGCAAAACGGATGTAAATCCATCTACATTATGTCCTGAATCCCCAATCAACCACCAAAGATGCCTGGTGGGAGTGAAAACCCTCTAGTGGGAAAAGTAATGATAGAGGGAAAGGACCTGGATCATCAGTCAAATAACTGGTAATCACAAAAAGCCTAAGGAGGGGCCCATGTAATTAGGAAAACCTCCCATAAGGCCCTAATAGCAGCACCAAGTATAAATATATTACCTAGAGGGAGTCAGACGCAAGAATGAACCCATAGATAAGGATCCAGAGTGGACAACAGACGTGGCCCCACGTGTATCACCCCCGTAGGAGGGGCTTCGTCATGGGAAGTGATTTTTTTTTCCCACTAGGGGGTTTTCACTCCCACCAGGGATCTTTGGTGGTTGATTGGGGATTCAGGATATACTGTAGATGGCTTTACATCCGTTTTGCCTCATGAGCCACTAGGAGAGGGTTTTCTTGGTAATTGTTATTGGGCATAATTTTTGCATTATTCTCATGTATGTGAAATATTAATGGGTAAATTGTTTTGAGTAGACACAGCTATTTGGTTTTTAATTGTGTTTTAATTATTTTTGTGTGCCAATAAATCTGATGTTTATTAATTTTGTACATTGTTATGGTGTGCATAATTCCAGTAGTGCTTTTCTCATTAGTTGCTCTATCTCTGTTTACTACTGTGGTTGCACCCCGGCATTATAATTATAGGTACATTTTTCTATATTGCGGTGCGATGGGTTTTGCTTTATCATGTCATTTAACATGTGCCACAAGCGTGTGCATCCTTCTCTCCACTCATTGATGCACATGTGACACATGATCGAGGGTCGCCAATGGGTTATCATGACAGCCGGAGGTCAGCTGATGACCCCCGTGCCTGGTATTGTGTAGCTCCTTTGAAACCCTACATGTGGCCAGGCTTCAAAGGAGAACATGATTTCTGCTATGTGCAGCAATGCTGTGGCATTTCTGTGTATAGCACAAGCGATTGGCCAATCACAGCTTCAAGTCCCCAAAGGGGACTAACAAGAACAGTGAAAAGTAAAAAACATGTTTTAAAAGTATGAAAAAATTAAAAAAACATAAATGTACAAATCACCCTCATTTTCCCCCAATGAAAATAAAGATGTTATTTTTTTAAAAATATACATATACTCGTATGTAGTATCACCTAGTTCAGAAAGGTCCGATCTATCAAAATATTAAAACAATTAACCCTATGGGTAAACACCGTAAATGAAAAAAATTCAAGAACGCCAAAATTAGTTTTTTTTGATTGCCGCAATTCCATAAAAAATGCTGTAACAAGTGATCAGACAGTTGCATGTATCCCAAAATGCTATTAATAAAAACGTTGTTTCATCCCGCAAAAAGTAAGCTATCATACAGCTCTATCGGCTGAAAAATAAAAATGTTACCAGTTTAGAAAAATGACAACACAACCTGAAAAAATGTTTTTTGTGAAGTTCTGTTTTTTTTTCACCACAAAAATAATAGAAACACTGGACATGTTGGATATCATCATATTCATGAGCAGAATCATATTTTAATGTCATTTTTGCCACAAAATGTACACCTTAAAAACAATTTTAAAAAAACAATGAAAGAATTGCAACGTTATTTACAGTTTCTCCCCACTTGGAATTTTTTCCCATTTTCCAGTACACTATATGGTAAAGTGAATGGTGTACTTCAAAAGTACAACTCATCGAGCAAAAAAAAAGCCAACATAAACTACCATTCAAAAGTTTAGGGTCACTTAGAAATTTCCTTATTTTTGAAAGAAAAGCACATTTTTTTCCAATGAAGCTAACATTAAATGATTCAGAAATACACTTTATACATAGCTAATGTGGTAAATGACTATTTTAGCTGCAAACATCTGGTTTGTAATGCAATATCTTCATAGGTGTATAGAGGCCCATTTCCAACAACCATATTTCCAGTGTTCTTATGGTACTTTGCGTTTGTTAACTGTGTAAGAAGGCTAATGAATGGTTAGAATACTCTTGAAAACACTTGTGAAAGTATCTTAGCACAGCTGAAAACAGTTTGGCTGATTAGAGAAGCTATAAACCTGACCTTCCTTTGAGCTAGTTGAGAATCTGGAGCATTACATTTGTTTGTTCCATTAAACTCTCAAAATGTCCAGAAAAAAAGAACTTTCTTGTGAAACTCGACAGTCTATTCTTGTTCTTAGAAATGAAGGCTATTCCATGCGAGAAATTGCCAAGAAACTGAAGATTTCCTACAATGATGTGTACTACTCCCTTCAGAGGAGAGCACAAACAGGCTCTAACCAGGGTAGAAAGAGAAGTGGGAGGCCCCACTGCACATCTGAGCAACAAGACAAGTACATTAGAGTCTGTAGTTTGAGAAATCAACACCTCACAGGTCCCCAACTGGCAGCTTCATTAATTAGTATAGGCAAAATGCCAGTGTCAACATCTACAGTGAAGAGGCGATTCCAGGATGCTGGCCTTCAGGGCAGAGTGGCAAAGAAAAAGCCATATCTGAGACTGGCTTATAAAAGGAAAAGATTAATATGGGCAAAAGAACACAGATATTGGACAGAGAAAGATTGGAAAAAAGTATTATGGACAGATGAATCCAAGTTTGAGGTGTTTGGATCACACAGAAGAACATTTGTGAGACTCAGAACAACTGAAAAGATGCTGGAAGAATTCCTTACGCTATCTGTCAAGCATGGTGGAGGTAATGTGATGGTCTCGGGTTGCTTTGGTGCTGGTAAATTAGGAGATTTGTACAAGGTAAAAGGGATTTTGAATAAGGAAGGCTATCACTCCATTTTGCAATGCCAACAGGACAATGACTACCTACAAATCACACCTCCAAATTATTTAAGAACTATTTAGGGAAGAAGCAGGCAGCTGGTATTCTATCTGTAATGGAGTGGCCAGTGCAGTCACCAGATCTCAACCCCATTGAACTTTTGTGGGAGCAGCTTGACCGTATGGTATGCAAAAACTGCCCATCAAACCAAGCCAACATGTGGCAGTGACTTCTGGAAGCATGGGGTGAAATTTCTCCAGATTAGCTTAGCAAATTAACTGCTAGAATGCCAAAGGTCTGCAGTGCTGTAATTGCTGCAAAGGGAGCATTCTTTGACGAAAGCAAAGTTTGAAGGAATAAATAATTATTAAAAAAAAAATCTTCAACTAGATTTTAAATTCATTTGGCAACTCATTTGATTAATAAAAGTAAGAGTTTTCATGGAAAACACAAAATTGTCTGGGTGACCCCAAACTTTTGAACGGTAGTGTATGTCTATGTGGACAGAAAAATTAAAACATTATGGCTCTGGGAAGAAGGGGAGAAAAGAACGGAAACACAAAAACGGAACTTGGCCATGAAGTGAAGAAGTTAAGCTTAATGTCAAGTTTATTGAAGATCTCATGTTCTTCTGCACTTAAGATCACAGAACAGGCACCCCTTTCTGTAAGAAATATTGGCACCTGAATATCTTACAGAACAGCTACTTGAAAGGCAATGGAGTCCAATAAGTGAATGCACCACCAAGGAAGGAGTTGTGTTTGCACGCAAGTGGATGACTAAGAGCATACAACTGTTTCCTTGTCACACAATCAGGGATGGATACCCAATGGTGTGATGGAGAAAGAGGAGAAATAGTTGGATTATGACAAGCAGTAGTGCTTGTGAATAATGTTGGTGACACCGGCCAGTTAATACTTGAGGATGCAGCCTGGACAATAGAAAAATGACTGCAAAGAGAATGAACTGGGGTACTCGTTGATGGCAAACTTGCTTTTCCCAAATGAATAGATGTTTTTTCATGGGATAATCGAAAGCCATAATTCCATTCACATTTGGACATCCACAGCTTATTTTTGCCTGCACACTGCAAAAGATATGTTGGTTAGTAATTTGGAAAATAATTATCATGCCTGCACACAATCATGACCAGAGGAGGTGTTGATCCTCATCCATCATCTGCTATCAAGACCACTAGGGAAAATTTAGATCTGAACATCTTGTGGTCGAATGTCAGCTCCACTCTTTACCGCTAATTAAAACACCATTCTCCTCTGATGACATCATCTCCTCGGCACCCCAATGTGGATCACAGATCTTGACAGTTGCCTCATTGTGAGAAAAGTCCTCACCTCCTTGCACAAATGTGCCTATGCTTGATACCCATCTCTAGATTTTCCCTGACTCAGAGTGATACCACCACCTCGGTGTCAATACCACAAAGGCTGACAACCACCAACACAGCTAGGCATTTGAATTGTGTCCTCTATCTCCTCCCATCTCATCCAAGTACAAAGACTGACTCCTCATCTCATCCAATAAATTAACTGGAAGAATTTGTTGTGAAATGTCTTCCTTAGCCCCTAGAATGCTGTCAATTAGGCTTGGTTCACACGTAGCGGAACTCTCGCGGAAATTACCGCGAGAATTCCGGAATTCCATTCCGCGGGAAAATCGCATTTTAAATTCTCGCGATTTTCCCACGGAAAAACTAGCATTTTGCAAGCGTAATTAGCTTGAAGAATTGCTAGCGTTTTCCAAGCGATCTGGAGCATCGTTTGGAGAACTGATTGACAGGTTGGTCACACTCGTCAAACATAGTGTTTGACTAGTGTGACCAACTTTTTACTATTGAGGCTGCCTATGCGGCATCAATAGTAAAAGATAGAATGTAAAAAATAATAATAAAAAAAAAATATTGTTATTCTCCCCTTCCGACGTCCCGCGCAGCCTTCCCGCCTCTCTCCACGCTCCCGGTCCCAGTAATCCTTTGCGACAATTACCGCGATGACATCTGTTCTCGCGGGATCGCGACATCTCACGGTCATTCGCGATGACTTCACGCGAATGACCGCGAGACTTTGCGATCCCACGAGAACGGACGTCATTGCACGCAAAGGCTTACTGGGACCGGGAGCGTGGAGAGAGGTGGCAAAGGCTGCGCGGGACGTCGGAAGGTGAGAATAACAATATTTTTTATTTTAAATTCTATTTTTTACAGGGATATGGAGCCCAAAGCCCGGAACACAGTCTCCTCTCCTCCGGACTGTGGGTACCATCCGCAAATGTTCTGCTTACTTTTCGCATGGTGTGCACAGCCACATGCGGAAAGTAAGCAGAACAATGCATTCCTATGGGTGCGGGATCGCCGCGATTCCGCAAAATTAATGAGCATGCTGCGTTTTTTACTGTGAAGTGATTCCGCCATGGTAAAAACCGCAGCATTAGCACAGCATTGCGGAATCCCATAGGAATGCATGGGATGCTTATTTTTCTCATTTTCGCGGCAAAATCGCGTGGTTAAAACCACCGCGGAAATGCAAAAAAAGCCACGTGTGAACTCAGCCTTAGGGTACTAAGAGACAAGACAGATAGATGTGTCATTGATACATTGAAAATCAGAAGTGTCAAACATGAACTGTAATGGCAACAGAGCAGGAGGACTGTACAGAGAGCTGACTCAAACTGATAGAATTACTGTAAGAGGTAACAGCCTCCTGATGTAACTCAGACAAGTGTTGTGCCATACCACTGTCTGGAAGGCTAGAGTCAGTTGGTGCTGGTGCTGCTATCTCCTTCTCAGCTGTGTAGGGGTCTGTTTTACCTCTTACATTACCCAATCTAATATGGAAATAAACTGGGAAGAGACAAAGCGTAATAGGGTCTTAACCATCGACAAAGGGGTGTCAGGAAAAGGGGAGAAACAGTCACCTTGCTGAGTTACTTAATGGCAACACATAAATGGCACATAACAGCTGCTGCACAAATACCGGTAAAGAGGACAACCACTGGCATGCAGGAAAACAAATGGAGAGATCACTTATGCGCTGCTGAAATGGAAAAATGTTTAAAATTAAAACATTTATTTGAATAGGTAAAAAAAAGTCAACGCGTTTCGAGGTCACGCATGACCTCTTCATCAGGGCACACCTGATTTGTCATCAGGACAAACCTGGTTTGTCCTGATGAAGAGGTCTTGCATGACCTCAAAACGCGTTGACTTTTAAACCTGTTCAAATAAATGTTTTTATTTTAAGAATTATTCTATCTCAGCAGCACATAAGTGATACCTCCCTTTGTTTTCCTTTATTAACCCATCTATAGCCATTGCCACGTTTTCTTTTACTATACATTTTTCAACACAACAATTGACTTTTGTTAATATTTTCAACCCCAATAATTCCACCCTTGAGAAAAAGGACATAACATGAAATGCTTCAATAGGTAGCTTCATGTCTATAAAGCCTTATGTGACAAAAATCTTCATATGGCACATTTTGGGTGTCAAATTGGACTAGTAAAACTGGTGTGCAAAATATAGTTAAATGTTTAGACACTTTTTATAAAGTTTTTGCAATTCTTTTAACAAAATTCTCCTCTATACCTAAATAAGATATAACAAAAAATGCTAGGTAGGTATGCACACATCCAAAAAGCCAACCGTACACGTATAATACACAATTATAAAATAATTTAAAAGGAAAATGCAGATCTCTTCCTTAAGCATATATTAACATTATAGATGTCTTGTGATAAGAGTGTTCCACAAAATTCTAAGTGACATAAAATTTCATAAGGTTCTGACATGTTGTGTTAGTCTTCTCAGCGGAGCTGTTTTCTCTTCTACTAAACATCAATGACGGAAACTGAATACTTATTTATTCACACTCCCAGCAGCCCCCATTGCTTTGATAAGCCAGCAAACCATGTTTCCGGAAGAGCAGCAGCAGATGATACAAACACAGGACTGATACTGCCAGTGACTCCATGCCAGCTTCTTCTGCCGAAAAAAATTCATTTTTTCCACAAGGAACCTTCATCTGTGAAGCGGAATCCAAAACCCATTTCCAGTGCACTTTTCACATCCCTTCTTTTTTATCATATAGAGACCCATCCAGTGGGGCAATGAAGAGGAGCGCAGTCAGCTGCATACCACATGTTTAATCCAATTTATAGCATTTTAGAAGCAAAACTAATTATAATTCTTAAAGGTCCTGTTTACCCATCAGTTGTACAGATTACTATTTTGTGAAAACATTTTGCTTGTTATTTTAATACAAATAAATGCCCAGTTCCTGGATCAAAGAAGCCACAATAGAGTTTATATTCTCTTGCTGTCCTTATAAGAGAGCATATAAATAAAACCTTTGATTTTATATTATGACTATATACTAAATTGGAAATTCAGAACTGACAATTGACTTCTGACACGTGTATGTATAACCATGGAAAGATAACAGCAAAGATAGAGAGATAGACAGAAAGATCGATAGATCGATAGATAGAAAGTTAGAAATCAAAAATAAATCAAAGCAACACCAGTCACAAATAGCAATTGTTGCAAGCCCATAGGTCGTGACCCAATAACCATTCCTGTATGGATCCAGAATGAAGGTAGTACTCCAAGTAGACTTCAGAGCAAAACATGCAAAACATGGTGAACGCAAATGTGACGAGTAGAGGCTGCACTGATTATTTAGAATCATCCAGCATCTAGAGGGGTTAAAGTAGTTACAGGAGACAACAGGGAGTGATTAGCAAAGCCCCAGGGGATTCTGGGAAAGTTGTTGTGTCCAGGACCTTCAGGAAGAAGCAGTGTCAGAGAGAAACTCCTTTCAGACTGAAATAAGATAATCTGCTAAGACTAGTTCTTTCAGGGAAGTGAGTGCTGGAAGCATGGAGGCAGTCAGGACAGCCAGGAGAGATCATTGTTGCCTCAATATAAGAATGAGAGAGAGCTGACAGCACCAGACTAATCCCCCCTACCTCACTGCATAAAAAGTTATTGTGTACTGCGCTCATTAAGGACATTTTGTACGGAAGGGATTCTGTGTGATGAAAAGAAGTTTGATTAAAACTTGATGACCAACCTCTACCTGGAACAGTGTTATAGCTGCGTGCCTGGAAACTGTTACCTCACATGACCGTGAAAGATTCTGGTTAATGGTCGCCCTGAGTAAAATCCCTTCAAGACTCCAAAGAACTCATGTTACTTTGCCCTGCCCCCATATACTGAGTGGCTGATATCAATCAATCAATCAATCAAATTTATTATCGCCAAGTACATATTACATATACAACATAAGTGGCCCGTACAGGGAATCCTGAGAGGGAATAAGATTGTTGTTGTGCAGAGGCACAGCTATTGAAATATACAGCAGCACAGCACCTCAACTCAACTAAAGTATTGAAAAAGCACAATAGCAGAATGAGGCAGCTATGGATGTTGAAACACAGATTAATGGTGTCAGAAGAACCAATTTCTAAGTTGCCCAAAAGATTTTCCAGGTATTATGTCTATTGAAGAAAAGCAAATGGAAAAATGTGCTAAAAAATGGCGGATTATGTATAGCCAAAATGGAGGACTGTGCTATCTTTACGAGAGGAAGGGATGTCCATCATGGGCATAGACAGAATAAAAAGAGCCAAAACCTGTCACAGCCTACTACAAAACTAAGGTTGCAGCCAGATACCACCCCTTAAAGACCAGTCCTGACCATCTGCTAGATCACGAATCACCTCTTGGGTCCACCCCCTGAAAGGTGGAGCCAAGGGCCAGGAACAAGCTGCTCTCCTGAAGGAAGCGTCATTCCTGTGAGGAAAAGACTACGATTCTCACCACTTGCTACAATGGCATTGTTCGCGCTCCAATAAGGACCTCCAGCTTCCATTGCTGCAGCGGAAGATGCAGGCCTGCGGTCCTACCACAGTGAAGATCCATTTTATCCACCACCAGCTCCCCTGGAAGCCTGTCTCTATTTCACCACTCCAGAGATAGCCCGACCACCAGAAACTGTGCCTTAAGGTACCAGGCCCTCAGGGGTAACCACCCTGTCACCCTTGAACCAGAGCAGTTGTCTCTGATTACCGAGACATCATCCACCAAAGCACCCCCGACCGCAGCGTCACCTGTACTACAGCCAACACTACACACCAGAGCTGAAGCCTGACCAGGCCCGAATGCTAATGTCACCACAGCACCGCCAGTCTCGGTGCCTGCTCTTGTGAGAGGAACAGGGCTTACGATGAACCAGGTCATGAAGCCTTCTCGATGGAAAATCAGCCGTCCCAAGTGTGCAGGTTAGTGACCCGAAAGTTCATTCTGTTCTCCCCAGCTTTGCTCCCGGTCACCACAACCAAGCGGCTATCACCCAAAATGCTGGCGGTGCTCACCACTAAATCTGCCACGTGGCCCAAATATGTCGGGGAACATGGATGATAAAGGGAACTGTGTGATAAGATCTGGTTTGCGTCCAAGAGCAACCACATGGGACCCTGGCACGAGCGAGAGATTCACGGAGTGCCAAAAAAGTCACTGTTACTGACTGCTTCCATTTCTGCTGTGCCTATAGTGCCTGTTCTCAAGACACCGGTTGCCACTCAAACAGAGCCACCCTGTGTGGCAGTAGCCCCATTATCACCATTTATGGTTGTGCCAACCCAGACTTCACATATAGTATATGCATAGTTGCCAGTTCACCTGCACCCACTGCTAACACTCTAGATCGTCCTGGCCAGGCTGCTACTCCTGCCATGCCACCTGAAGAGTCTATACACATCACAGTACCACCAGAGTTGAGCTCAAAAACTTCATCTAGTGCTGCACCACTTGTAACCCACCAGCAGGAGGTGTGTGCAGAGACCTACGACACCTAGAGAGCCAGAACTAACGATGAGAGGAAGTTCAAGGACATCTTTGCTTTTTAATGGCTGGAAGGGCCTAACGCTGAAGAAGCTGAAGAGGAAATGGTTCAAGAAACGATCCTAAGCTTTTAGTGTCAGGCTGCAGACAGTCGTACTGCATATGACTGCAGGAGGTCTCAGCAGTTTGCTTTGCAGACTTCTTCCTGGTCCTTCTGACTCTAGGACCCAGTGGCAACCTTCCTTCTACTCTAATGGACACACATTGGACCGGGTGTTTTGATGTTGCTGGAGGACGTCTGTATTACATCTCTGAGTCTACTGTAGCTAAGTAATTCAAAAAGATTTTTGCTGCCAAAATCTTTTTGAAATACTTACTCTGGTGTGGGAATATTCTTTTTGTGCACCGACTCAGTTGTGCCACGATATATTAGATACTGTAACTAAGTGTCCCCCTTTTTTGTGCATCCCCTTCTGTCTTTAGTGGTAGTGAGGATTGATTAGAGCTCATCCTGTATTTCCCTAAGCAGGGCTTATCACCAGGGTTAGACAGGGGTTAGGTATGCTGCTCAGCATTAGGTGCAGAACCTATATAGGGCACTTAAGGCAGACAGGGGTCTCCACTCCCCCCTTCCCTAGTGTTGGGTCCCCTTCTCCTTTTCCTTTCATGTTGCACTTAGTCTTTCCTACACTGTGCGTGACAGTCAGAGGTTGTGGATTCATCTGTGTTCCCAGTTCAAGACTAGATGTCTTCATCAACAGGAGGTCAATCAAGCAGGAATACCTCTGTAACAGTCTGAACTATCTTAAACTTAGAGAAGTGAGGTTCCTGAAAGTCTGGGGTCCCAGGGGCTGGGCTGGTATGCTGTTGCAGTGTCCTAAGTGGAGGAACCACAAATCCACAGGCCTAACCAGAGAGCTGTTTTCCACTGAAGAAGGTCTCTAGTTTGGAGTCCTGCCCTCATGACCAGCTGAACCCCGAGTCTGTCCTGGCTCACCCACTGAGTCACCTGCTACTCCTGCCTCCAGCAGAGTACCATCTCCTGCTCCTGTCGCCCAAGCCCAGACATTTATTCAGACTAACAACTGCCAGTTATCCGTGGCATATTACTTGCCTATGCCTATTCAAACAAACCCTAGCCCAACAGTCCAAGTCTGGGTGGGAACACTGAAAAGAAAGAGCCATAAAACCAGTGATCCACCAGCCAGGAAGAATTGAGGAAGTCACATAGTTGTGCTGGTTGCACCTACAGTGAAAGAGACAGTTCCCCATTTCCAGTTCAGTCACTGTTCCTGCTAGGCCAGTAGGGCCCTATGCTCACTTGGGTATGTGCTTCTTTAAAGCTGGAAAAGCAGTGTTGTTCCTGTTTGAACGTGAAGGACTAATTGTTGCTAATGATACCACCTGAGGCCAAAGTAAGCCATGACACGAAAAGCTGGACAAGAAGCACTTTTATTTTACTCTTTAGTTTTATTTGCACCTGTTGTGCCCTATTCTGATTAATATTGGGGCACCTAAGCGAAGTTGGAGAGTGTGACACTCTCAACTCATGGACTGTGTTCTATCCATCTTCAGGAGTGTTCTTTTTGCACTTTAATCGACTGTGCCTTTTTTCCAAGAAATGAATTGTGTTTCTGTCCCCTGTTATAAGGAGTGCCCCCTTCCTTGCTTTAGGGTCCTTATCCAGAAGGACCAGAGGACACTTACTAGATGGAATAAGTTATTTTGCACATGTTACCTAAGGACTTTTCTACTGTTGAATAGTACTAATTTTAGAGAATGGTAAAATTTTTGTAGACTAGTTAGCCTGAGCTGGTTGATGACAGAAGAAGAGCTCCAGCTGAAGAGATGCTGATTGTTTAAAGTGAACCTGTCAGCAGGATTTTGCTCAGTAAACTACAGACACTGTCAGGTTGGCGCTGTTATACTGATTAAAATGATATCTTGGTTGGTTAAGTCAGTCTTTTGTTGTTGTTTAATCTCTATTTGTAGTTTTCAGTTAATGAAATTCTCATACTTCAGGGTGACCCTGTGGGCAGGGCTTTATGTGTTGCTCTGCTTACATATTCAGCTGTATGGGCTTATAACAGGTCACTGATCCATCCTTCAATGATCTTCCTCCTATTTTACATAATACATAGAATATTGTGGGCATAGAAAAAATTTTTACGTTCAGCAAAATGGCGGCGGCATCTGTGCAGTAGCATGTATCGCATAATGCATCTAATATTATCAGGTAAAACAAATATTTAACTTTACAAAATGGCACCTGTGGCTCATGTGCAGTAGCAACTATCGCTTTCCAACAGATGCTGCTGTGCAAGCGCCACCGCTGGTGCGATTTTGCTGCAGCCACATTTTTTGCTCCAGGAAAATGGCGGCGGCGCACGTGCAGCAGCATCTATCAGGAAGCAAACTGAAAACTACAGATACAAATTAAACATCAGCCATATGAGAAATTTCATCAACCAGGGTATCATTTTAATCAATGTAACAGAGTCAACCTGACAGTGTCTGTAGTTTACTGAGTAAAATCCTGCTGAAAGGTTCACTTTAAGTTGCTTTATTTCTTGCAGGAGACCTACAAGTAAGAATTTAGCTTGAACAAGGTTGCTGTTGATGTTTTAAAATTGAATGCCAAATTAGCAATGCCTAACATGTACATAAAGTTACACAACTTTCATCACCTTTTCCAAAAGGGCTGTATTGGGGAAAACAATTGTCAGTGTGTAGTATGTGTGCCGACTGGGGGGAGGTCCCTTTCTGCCGCGAGATGAACTGACGACAGACACAGGAGCTTGTTCAACCAGGTCCAAATTTTATTGGGTGTCCTCCTGACATCCACAGCATACATGACAGCTTCTGCCCCTAGGCCCGGGTACCCATCACCTCCTCCTGTTTCTGTTGGCAAAGCCCCTCCGCGTTCCTCCACCGTGGCTGCCGTTAGGCCCACAGCCACAGCGCTTCCCCCTGGCTGAGTCTGCCCCCTGCAACACTTACTGCTCCTTCAGTGTCCAGCCATCCAGTACCCCAGGACTCCGTTGTCAGTGCCCTACTGACCTGCAACTGTCCTCTCAGAGCCACCCCCTCCAAGTCTCCGTCTCTCTTCTCTCCCTCTCCTGAGCTTGTCCTTTCTCTGTTTTCTCCTGAGCTCTTCTCCCTTTTGTCGCCTCCTGGGTATCTATCTGCCCCTGTGACTCTAATTCCTTTTATCTCCCCCTTCTGGAAATTCCCTTCCCAGTCCTGTGACTCCGCCCACCATGACTCTGCGGTTTCCCTAGCGTAAGGCTGCTATTGAGTCCTTTTCTCACTGCTCACTGTCTCCATCTTGTAGCCAAAACCCGGTACTACATCGTCCTTTACTATTTCCAGCTGTTATCCCACACATATCTATTCACATCAGAATAAAGCATAATGCACATCATCTTTTACATTTTCTTTCTGCATCAGACAGGTCCATAGGTCAGTCCACCCCCTTACAAGTGTACCAGTGATTTAGGAATATTGGGTGTGGTAGATGTCCCACAGCTAGGAAAAATTAAGACAACTAAGGGAGAACAGCCCCTAAGGATTGGTTAAACCAACCAGAACTAAGATGAATGTCAGTGACAACATTAAATTAGCAAAGGAAAGTGTGACAGGAAGAAGCTGCACTGATGATTTAGAATCATTCACCAAATAGAGGGTTTTTCATGTGGCTACAGAAGAAAGAGTGGTCAGCACAGCCCCAGGGAAAGTTAGTGTGTGGACCGGGATTCTGCAAGGAGACACAGGAAACGACACAGCATTAATGGAGGTGCTGGAACTGTCTAGCTTTAATGGCCAGCTAATTGGGAGCAACTATTGCCAGAAGTGGAGAGACATCAGGAGCAATCCGTTATGCAACAGGAGAAGAGTGAGAGAAAATGACAAGGGCCTGACACCCCCCCACCCCACTGCATAAGAAGGTATAGTGTACTGCGCTGTGGATAGACATAGTGTGCAGAAAAGTGATTCCTTGTGATGGAAAGAAGCTTGATTTGACTTGATGATTAACCACTGCTTGGAAGAGTGTTATAGCTGTGTTCCTGGAAACTGTTACCTCACATGACTGTGAAAGATTCTGGTTGAAAGTCGCCCAGAGTAAAATCCCTTCAAGATTCCAAAGAACAAATGTTACTTTGCTCTGACAGCATATACTGAGTGATGGACATGCAACACAAACTATAATTGCACTTGGAACAGTAGATAGATGGATAGATAGATAGATAGATAAAGTGGGGGTCAAACGTATGGTTTTGTAGCCCATTCCAGCTTTGTGCAGGTGTATGATCTTGTCCTTGACATCCTTAGAAAGATCTTTGGCCTTGCCCATGTTGTAGAGGTTGGAGTCTGACTGATTAATAGTCTATGGAGAAGAGTCTTTTATAAAGGTGACTATGTATGACAGCGGTCTTTAATGCAGGTAACAAGATGATTAGGAGCTTCTAACTGGTCTGTAGGAGCCAGAACTCTTAATGGTTGGTAGGGGATCAAATACTTATTTCTCACTGCAAAATGCAAATAAATTTGTAGAACTCATACCATGTGATTTTCTGGATTTTTGGATTTTATTTTTGATATTCTATCTCTCAATGTTAAAATTAACTTACCCTTAAAAATTATAGCCTGTTCATGTCTTTGTCAGTGGGCAAACTCACAAAATCAGCAAGGGGTCAAATACTAATTTCCCCCCTGTAGATTGATAGATAGATCTTTTGTCAAATATACTATAAACAAGATTGAAATGAAATGCTTGTTACAATTCAAATGGAGATACAATATACTTAATGTAATCATGCTTTCTTACAGGGGTGGTCTGGAATTCAACCCTGTTACTTAATCAGCAGATTTGGCTTTCAGTACCATTTTTATGCTGATGACACACAACTGTATACTTCATCCCCTGACCTTACCCCCGCTATACTACAGAGCGCCAGTGACTGTCCGCAGTCTCCAACATCATGTCCGCCCTCTATCTAAAACTCAACCTCTTCAAAACTGAACTTCTTCTGCTCCCATCGTATACTAACTTCCCTAAATCTGACATTGCCCTCTCCGTGAGTGACACCATAAGGTGTGCTGTCTGGGTGTTATGTTTGACACAAACCTCTCCTTCACCTCCCATATGCAATCTCTTGCCAGCTCTTGCCGCTTACACCTAAAGAACATCTCTAGAATCCGCCCTTTCCTCACCATGGAAACAACAAAAACCCTCACTGTCGCCTTCATCCACTCCCGCCTGGAATACTGTAATGCTCTATTAATTTGCCTCCCCCTCACTCGACTTTCCTCTCTCCAGTCTATCCTTAATGCAGCGGCCAGGATCGTCCATCTGGCTAATCGGTTCTCAGACGTGTCCGCTTTTTGCCAGTCAATAAACTGGCTGCCCATTCACTACAGGATCCAATTCAAAGTACTTTTTCTCACCCTCAAAGCTCTCCACAATGCGGCACCCCCTTACATCTCCTCCGTCATTTCTGTCTATTGGCCTAGCCGATCGCTGCGCTCTGCAAACAACTTTCGACTAACCTCTGCACTAATTTGAACCTCCCACTCTTGCCTCCAAGACTTCTCCCATGCTGCGCCAATCCCCTGGAATGCTCTACCCCAAGAAATTAGGACGATCTACAACTTGCACAGTTTTAGGTGCTCCCTCAAAACACATTTGTTCAGAGCAGCCTATCATGTTCCCTAATCAAAGTCATTTTATGTGTAAGAGCCCCGTCACACAGCGATGCACCAGCGATCCCGACAACGATATGACCTTGTCAGGATTGCTGGTGTGTCGCTACATGATCGCTGGTGAGCTGCCAAACAGGCAGCTTCACCTGCGATCAGCACAGCGACACATGGGTAACAAGCGACGCACATCGCTTAGCTACCCACTGTGTACCTTAGTTACCAGTGCGCTGGTGCAGGGAGCTGTAACCAAGGTACACATCTGGTTTCTAAGTGGAGCGCGGCACTTAGAAACCCGATGTGTACCTTGGTTACCAGCTCCCTGCACCAGCGTGCTGGTAACTAAGGTACACATTGGGTTTCTAAGCACTGTGCGGCGCTTAGAAACCCGATGTGTACCTTAGTTACCAGCGCCAGCTCGCTGATCGCTGGTCTCCCGCCTGCCACACACTGCGATGCGTGCTGGCCAGTGGGAGACCAGCGATCAAAAAAATGTCCTGGCCATTCCAGGATGATCAGCAATACCCGGCAGGGGGGCCGGTCGCTGATAGGTGTCACACACAGCGATCACAAAACTTGTGACTCAGCAGCGATCTCGCTAGCGAGATCACTGTGTGGGACGGGGGCTTTAGTGTGTGTGTAGCCCATTCACTATCTCTATCTATCCCCCACTTCCTCAAGATGACTGGACCATCATTGTAAATACACATCTGTACTCTGTATCTCCCCCACCTCATTGTAGATTGTGAGCTCTCACGAACAGGGTCGTCTTATTTTGCTTTAATTATTGTATTGTTAACGTTGTTACTTATGACTTGTGTTTTGAAACTGTTAAATTGTAAAGTGTTGCAGAATATATTGGCACTATTTAAATAAAGATTATTATTAGAATAGTGGTTAGATACTGTAGGTTGGTAATGATAGGTCATTTTTAATTCAAGTACCGTATATTCAAAAATAGTTTAGATTATGGCATTAAATGAATATCGATTTGGGAGGAAAATTAAGTTGGATTCCTGACCACCCCTTTAGGGAGGCTAAACAAAAAATGTAATTTACATTTTCTGTGCTGTTCAATGTAATTTAATTAGTCTACTATCATCATTTTCAGATTAACGGTAACTTATTTATTTCTGTATATGCTAAGATTAAGTAACTTGTCAGTCTAAACATGATGTTTGACTCTCTGATTAGGTCAAAAACCATAATTGAGGTGTCACAAGTTGACCATCAATGGTTCTATTGTATGCTAAAACAATCGAGTACTCAAAGGAGTCTGAACAAAGCATGCCAGATTTATGTACTGCCAATTTAAAATTACATATTTGACCAGTATATCGTAATTAAAACAAAACTTGATTGATGAGTAATCCACATACCTTTTCCTATCAAAAGTCATATTGTCTTTTTATGCTGCACATAGATTCAACTTTAATTCCTTTTTCTATGATCAAGTGGTAAAGTAAATGTCTAAAAATTATATTTTCCACCTTACTATCACAGCCAATTTTGGCCTTTCTGATTCACAGCAATCATTTTTTTCTTTCCAACAGCTTAACTTTTTGACCTTTTAAAAAATAGTGATTCCTGAATTATTTTTCTTTTTCTTTTACAGAATTCAACATGTGGTATCTATGACAAGTTAACTTTATTCTGTGGGTTGATTCCATATATGTAATATAAAATGTATATTTTCATGTTTTGCATTTTCGCATAATAAAAACACTTTAAAAAATATAATTTGATTCTGCATACCATATTTTTTAATTTTCAATTGAAGGAACTTTATTAGAGTTTGTTTTATGGTGAAAACGCTGTGGATCATTTAGATATACAGTATATATGACTTTTCAATAATTTTTATACCATTTTTGGAAGAATAGAATTAAAAAAATCAACTTTAATTTTTTTACCATTTTTTTGAGTGAGTTAAATTATATAATAATATTGAAGTTTGGGTTGTAACATAAACATCAATACCTTTTTAACATGCTTTTGTTATTTTTAAAATATTTGATAACATGCTATAAACCTTTTTTTCTTATTTTTTATTAGGCCCAACGGAATAGTTAGTAACTTGAATGTAAGTGAAAATTGCTCTACCTTATTGCCTGTCATTGTAATAAAGTGGGGAAAATATGTATTTGACACCCTGCCGATTTTTCAAGTTTTCCCACCTACAAAGAATGCAGCTGTTTGTAAACTCTATCATAGGTACACTTCAACTGTGTGAGACAGAATCTTAAAACAAAAAACAGAAAATCACATTGCATGTTTTTTGAAATAATTAAATTGCATTTTATTGCATGAAATAAATAAGTTTTTCAAATAGTTTTATTAGGGTTTTAAATATTTTAATTGGGTGGAAAGACAAGGGGAAGGGGGGGGGCCTGAAATTAATAAGTGATCATCTACCAACCAGCAAGAATTCTGTCTCTCACAAACCTGTTAGTTTTTCTTTAAAAAGCCATCCTACTCTGCACTCATTATCTGTATTAATTGCACCTGTTTGAACTTGTTACCTGTATAAGAGACACCGGTCTACACAGTCAATCAATCACACTCCAATCTCTCCACCATGGCCAAGACCAAAGAGTTGTCTAATGACACCAAGGCAAAAATACAGACCCGCACAAGGCTGAGATGGACTACAGGACAATAGGCAAGCAGCTTGGTGAGAAGTCAACAACTGTTGGCAGAATTATTAGCAAATGGAAAATATACAAGATGACTGTCAATCTTCCTCAGTCTGGGGCTCCATGCAAGATATCGCTTCTTGAGGTAAGGATGATTCTGAGAAACATCAGGAATCAGCCTAGAACTACACGGGAGGACTTGGTCAATGACCTGAAGAGGGAAGGGACTACAGTCTGAGGCTGGTTTCACATTCGCGCTTTTTAAGCGCACGCACGGCCGGGGGTAGCTCCGCCCCCGAGCCGGCTCTCTGCCCGGCGTGCCCGCCCCTTCCTTGTAGCGCCGCCTCCTAGCGCACAGCGGCGCCTGCGATCGGCGCACCCTATCTTTAGCATAGGGTGCGCAGATCGTGCGCAGGCCGTGCGCTAGTTGCGCTTTGACCTGCGCTGCGCACTTTTGACGGTGCGCCGTGCGCGCCAAAATCCGAAAAGTTTGATTTTGGCGCGCACGGCGCACCGTCAAAAGTGCGCAGCGCAGGTCAAAGCGCAACTAGCGCACGGCCTGCGCACGATCTGCGCACCCTATGCTAAAGATAGGGTGCGCCGATCGCAGGTGCCGCTGTGCGCTAGGAGGCGGCGCTACAAGGAAGGGGCGGGCACGCCGGGCAGAGAGCCGGCTCGGGGGCGGAGCTACCCCCGGCCGTGCGTGCCCTTAAAAAGCACGAATGTGAAACCAGCCTGAAACACACTACGCTGTCATGGATTAAAATCTCTGCAGGGCAGGCAAGGTCCCCTTGTTCTCGATAGGACATGTCCAGACCAGTTTGAAGTTCACCAATGACCATAGGAATGATCCAGAGAAGGCTTGGGAGAAGGCCATGTGGTCAGATGAGACCAAAATAGAACTTTTTGGTATCAACTCCACTTGCCGTGTTTGGAGGAAGAAGGATGAGTACAACCCCAAGAACGCTGTCCCAACCATTAAGTATGGTGCTTTTCTGCAAAATGGACAGAACAACTGCATCGTATTGAAGGGAGGATAGCTTGGGTCATTTATCACAAGATTTTGAACAACAACATCCTTCCCTCAGTTACAGCATGGAAGATGGGTAATGACTTTGTTTTCCAGCATGACAATGACCCAAAACACACAACCAAGACAACTAAGGAGTGGCTCCGTAAGAAGCATTTCAAGGTCCTGGAGTGGACTAGCAAGTCTCCAGACCTGAGCCCAATAGAAAATCTTTGGAGGAAGATGAAACGCAATGTTATCCAGCAACAACCTCAAAACCTGAGCAACCTGGAGATGATCTGTATGGAGGAGTGGGCCAAAATTCCTCTGCAAACTTGGTCAAGAACTACAGGAAACGTCTGACCTCTGTAATTGCAAACAAAGGTTCTGTTATAAATAAAAGTTATGTTTTGCTACTGTATCAAATACTTATTTCATGCAATAAAATGGAAATTAATTCTGTAAAAATCATAAAACGTGATTTTCAGGATTTTTTTAAGATTCTGTCTCACACAGTTGTAGTGTACCTACAATAAAAATAATAGAGCTCTCTATTCTTTGCAGGTAGGAAATCAAATACTTTATTTTTCCCCACTAGCATCATCTCTGGTGTGGTTTAATTATGCAAGGGGGCAAAACATAAACAGACGGATTCCCAAACCTCTTAGATGAGGTGGTCACTAATAGACCTTGACATGTATGAGGTTAAATGGAAGGGAACAAGTCTTCTGCTCCCTGATGTTGCTGTGAGTTCTGCTCCAACATATGCTACCTTCTAGCATTGTACATGTATGGCAGTATATACTATACAGTCATGAATGAAAGTGTTGGCTGCCTTGAAATTGTTCCAGAAAATGAAGAATTTTTCCCAGAAAATTCTTGCAATTACACGTTTTGTTATACATGTTTATTTCCTTTGTGTGTTTATTGGAACAGCACAAAGAAAACAGGGAAAAAAAGTCAAATCGAATATAATTTCACACAAAACCCCCAAAGTGGGCCAGACAAAAATTGTTGGCACCTTTCCAAAATAGTGCGTAAACAACTTTGTTTCAAGCATGTGATGCTCATTCACACTCACCTGTGGCAAGTAACAGGTGTAGGCAATATGAAAATCACACCTGAAACCAGATTAAAAAGGGGAAAAGTTGACTCAATCTTTGATATGTGTGCCTGTGTTTGCCACACTAAGCATGAAGAAAACAAAGCGGGAAAAAAGAACTGTTTGATGACTGGAGAACCAAAATTGTTGAAAAATATCAAACAATTTCAAGGTTACATGTAGAGATGAGCAAACTTGTTCAGAAAACTTTCGCTAATCTCAAATTCAGCACAATTGTTGCACATTCGTATTCACGTTCGGATTCCTGAGCTTTTCTCCTAAAAATCGGCAAAAGTCAGCCAAAGTTTGGTAAATGACTGAGCTCACTAAGGGCTCTTTCAGACGTAGTGTTTCTGGTAGAACCATGGGACGTAAAATGTCCTGCACACATGCACACTGATGAAACACAAATGACATCCCTGTGTCATCAGTGAGACATGTACTGGTGCCTGGGATTCAGAGGTACTGTATGCGCAGTTCCCAAGCACCAGGTGCTGAAGTGAAGACAGCTCACATCACTGTCCCCTGCTTGCACTGCGATTAGTACTAACAAGGGACAATGTTGAGTTGTTGAGCAGCTAATGAGAGTAATCGTCAGCCTCCACCTGCACTCTAAATATATAAATACATTTTAAAAATGACGTGGGGTTCCCCTGTATTTTTGATAACCAGACAGGCAAAACTGACAGCTGTGGTTGGCAACTCTGCTGTCAGCTTCAGGTTGATTATCAAAAATAGAGGGATCCCCACACTATATTTTTTAATTATTTAAATAAGTAATGTAAAAAAATGGCACGGAATACCAGCCAAGCTAAAGCAGACAGCTCGGGGCTGGTATTCTCAGACTGGTAAGGGGCCATGGATAGTGGCCTCCCTGAGCCAAAAATAGAAGCCTGCAGCCACCCCAGAAAAAAACCCCATCTATTAGATGCACCAAAAAGTGTCATGTGTATAACAAAACAAGTGTAATTACAATAATTTTCTGGAAGAAATATTTCATTTTCTGGAACATTTTCAAGAGTACCAACACTTTCGGCCATGGGTAAATATATAATATACCATATATATACTGTATATTGTTCAAGTCAGCAAGAAGTTAAAGAATTTATCCGGAACCTCGTGTTTCTCGTTCAGGAGTTAATAATAATATAATAATAATTTTTATTTATATAGCGCCAACATATTCCGCAGCACTTTACAATTAAGCGGGGACATGTACAGACAATAAATTCAATACAAGTTAAGACAATTCAAACAGTGACATTAGGAGTGAGGTCCCTGCTCGCAAGCTTACAATCTACAAGGAAATGGGGGGACACAGTAGGTGAAAAATGCTTGTTAATTCAGGTCTGGCAATTATAATAGGGATTTTCATATAAAGCTGCATGATCCGGTCATCAGCCCGTGTGTTTAAGTGCAATAGACAAGTATCAAGTGCAGTTATCATGTGCATGAAGGGTGTGGAGACAGATGAATAGTAGGGTGCAGATTCAGAATAATATTTGGAAGGAGGGAACAGGGCAAAGTTAGCTTGCTGGGTAGTTGATGTGGTAGGCTTGTTTGAAGAGATGGGTTTTCATAGCGCGCTTGAATAGGTCAGGGCTAGGTATCAGTCTGATTGCCTGGGGAAGTGCATTCCAGAGAGCTGGAGCAGCACGAGAGAAGTCTTGGAGGCGGAGGTGCGAGGTTCGGATTACGGGGGATGTTAGTCTTAGGTCATTTGTAGAACGGAGGGCACGTGTAGGGCGATAGACAGAGATGAGAGAGGAGATATAAGGTGGTGCAGAACAGTGGAGAGCTTTGTGGGTGAGAGAGATGAGTTTATACTGGACCCTGTAGCGAATAGGTAGCCAGTGTAATGACTGGCACAAGATGGAGGCATCGGTGAAGCGGCTGGACAGAAATATGACCCTGGCTGCCGCATTCAAGATGGATTGGAGAGGAGAAAGTTTGGTAAGAGGGAGACCGATCAGAAGAGAGTTGCAGTAGTCCAGGCGAGAATGAATAAGAGCGACAGTAAGAGTCTTAGCAGTTTCAAAGGTGAGAAAAGGTCGGATTCTGGAGATGTTTTTAAGATGCAGGTGACAAGAGCGACTGAGTGATCGGATATACACTCACTGGCCACTTTATTAGGTACACCATGCTAGTAACGGGTTGGACCCCCTTTTGCCTTCAGAACTGCCTCAATTCTTCGTGGCAGAGATTCAACAAGGTGCTGGAAGCATTCCTCAGAGATTTTGGACCATATTGACATGATGGCATCACACAGTTGGCGCAGATTTGTCGGCTGCACATCCCTGATGCGAATCTCCCGTTCCACCACATCCCAAAGATGCTCTATTGGATTGAGATCTGGTGACTGAGGAGGCCATTTGAGTACAGTGAACTCATTGTCATGTTCAAGAAACCAATCTGAGATGATTCGAGCTTTATGACATGGCGCATTATCCTGCTGAAAGTAGCCATCAGATGCCTGTTCTTAGCTGAGAGGAGTGGTACCCAGTGTGGTCTTCTGCTGCTGTAGCCCATCTGCCTCAAAGTTCGACGCACTGTGCGTTCAGAGATGCTCTTCTGCCTACCTTGGTTGTAACGGGTGGCAATTTGAGTCACTGTTGCCTTTCTATCAGCTCGAACCAGTATGCCCATTCTCCTCTGACCTCTGGCATCAACAAGGCATTTCCGGCCACAGAACTGCCGCTCACTGGATTTTTTTTCTTTTTCGGACCATTCTCTGTAAACCCTAGAGATGGTTGTGCGTGAAAATCCCAGTAGATCAGCAGTTTCTGAAATACTCAGACCAGCCCTTCTGGCACCAACAATCATGCCACGTTCAAAGGCACTCAAATCACCTTTCTTCCCCATACTGATGCTCGGTTTGAACTGCAGGAGATTGTCTTGACCATGTCTACATGCCTAAATGCACTGAGTTGCCGCCATGTGATTGGCTGATTAGAAATTAAGTCTTAACACACAGTTGGACAGGTGTACCTAATAAAGTGGCCAGTGAGTGTACGGAGTAAAGGAAAGTTCAGTGTCGAATATGACCCCAAGACAGCGGGCATGCTGCTTGGGAGTTATGGTTGAACCCTCCAGGGTTATTTCGATGTTAGGTAGAGTGAGGTTAGTAGAGGGGAGAAACACAAGAAGTTCAGTTTTAGAGAGATTTAGTTTCAGATAGAGGGAGGACATGATGCTAGAGACAGCAGACAGACAATCCTTGGTATTTTGAATTAGGGTAGGGGTGATGTCAGGGGAAGAAGTGTATAATTGGGTGTCATCAGCATAGAGATGATACTGGAACCCAAATCTGCTGATTGTTTGTCCAATAGGGGCAGTGTATAAAGAGAAGAGGAGGGGGCCTAGGACTGAGCCCTGCGGGACCCCGATAGTAAGGGGACGAGAAGAGGAAGAGGAGCCGGAAAAAGATACAGTGAAGGAGCGGTCAGAGAGGTAGGAGGAGAACCAGGAGAGGGCCGTGTCCTTGAGGCCTATAGAGCGGAGCATAGTGAGGAGGAGCTGGTGATCCACAGTGTCAAATGCGGCAGAGAGATCCAGGAGAATCAGCAGGGAGCAATGACCTTTCGATTTAGCTGTTATTAAATCATTAGAGACTTTAGTGAGGGCAGTTTCAGTAGAGTGTAAAGAGTGGAAACCAGATTGTAAGGGGTCGAGAAGAGAGTTATCCGAGAGATAGCGGATTAGACGGGAGTGGACCAGGCGTTCCAGGAGTTTAGAGATGAAGGGAAGGTTAGAGACAGGTCTGTAGTTAGCAGTGCAGTTCTGGTCCAGGGATGGCTTTTTAAGTAAAGGGGTTATGATGGCATGTTTAAATGAGGAGGGAAATATACCTGAAGAAAGAGAGAGTTTAAATATTTTAGTCAGGTGAGTGGTGACCACTGGTGAGAGAGACTGCAGGAGCTGTGAAGGAATAGGGTCACTGTTGCAGGTTGTAGGCCGAGCAGAAGCGAGGAGCTTGGAAACTTCTTCTTCTGAAACAGGCTCAAAGATGTCTAGTGAGCTTGAGGTGCGGCAGGGAAGGGGAGCCAGGCACTGAGGAGATAGGGCTGAGATATCCTGATGGATGTGGTTGATTTTTTCTAGGAAATAAGTGGCCAGATCCTCACCGCTGAGGTTGGTGATGGGGGCCTGTACTTTAGGTTTCAGGAGGGAGTTTAAGGTTTCAAAAAGTCGTCTTGGGTTGTTGGATAGTGAGGTGATGAGGGTGGTGAAGTAGGATTGTTTGGCCAGATGAAGGGCAGAGTTATAGGTTTTGAGCATGAACTTATAGTGGATGAAGTCTTCTGCTAAGAGAGATTTTCTCCACTGCCGCTCTGCACACCTCGAGCAGCGCTGAAGAAAGCGTGTTTGCGTTGTGTGCCAGGGCTGCCGTTGTCTGTGTCGGGTCTTTCTGCGTATAGAAGGTGCTGCTTCATCTAGGGCATTCTTCAGTGTATTATTGAAGTGTGACAATGCTATGTCTGGACAGGAGAGGGTGGAGATGGGGGCTAAAGATGTGTGGAGATTGTCCCTAAGCTGTTGGGTATTAATGGTACGTGTATTCCGATAAGTGTGGTAAGTGGGGGTGTTCCGGGTGAGGAGACAATTCTTGACAGAGAAGGAAAGAAGGTTGTGGTCCGAGAGCGGGAGGGGTGAATTAGTAAAGTCGTGCAGCGAGCCAGGACGGGAGAAAACCAGGTCCAGAGTATTCCCGTCCTCATGTGTAGGAGAATTAGTAAACTGTGAGAGGCCGAATGAAGAAGTTAGAGAAAGAAGATGAGAGGCAGACTGGGAGAGCGGATCATTGATGGGGATGTTAAAGTCTCCCATGATGAGGGTGGGGATGTCACAGGATAGAAAGTGAGTAAGCCAGGTGGTGAAGTGGTCTAGAAACTGGCGGGAGGAGCCTGGAGGGCGATAAACGACCGCCACTCGTAAGGAGAAGGGCTTAAAGAGTCTGACGGCGTGGACTTCAAAGGAAGGAAATGTAAGTGAGGGAACCAGGGGGATGACCTGGAAAGCACATTGTGATGAAAGGAGCAAACCAACACCTCCACCCTGTCTGTTCTCAGGTCTGGGGGTATGTGAAAATTTTAGCCCACCAAACGAGAGAGCGGCAGCAGCGGTGGTGTCTGAATGCTGGATCCAGGTTTCTGTAATAGCCAGAAGGTTAAGGGAATTAGAGAGAAAAAGATCATGAATGTAAGTCAGTTTGTTACACACAGACCGTGCATTCCAGAGAGCACATTGGAAAGTGAGAGGAGAAGGCATGCACTGAATGTTAATAAGATTAGCAGGGTTTCTATATGCAGATGGAGGAGAGTAACGTATGCTGGTGGAGGGAGGCCCAGGGTTGGGGGAGATGTCACCTGCAACTATTAAAAGGAGAAAAAACAGAAAAAGCAGGTGGTGGGATGATTTGTATGAACGTTTTGAGTGCTGCATGGTGGTTTTGGATGGTTTGGTGTGGGTAAGAAATGTCAATAGAGCCTCAGAGTTATACATGGGAGAGGGGAAAAGGGAGGGGTGGATATGCAGAGAGTGCACAGAATGTGTAAAAGGGCAGGCGAGTTGTTAGAAAGCAGAGGTGAAGACAAAAAGCAGCAGGTTGATATGATCAATGCAAATGTAGTACGACTGACCAAGAAGCATGCGTGCATGAAAAACTTATGCACCTTACCTGTCTCCTGCCCTGTCCAACTGCATTGTCTAACTGCAAAACACTTGATCCCGTTGCACTTAATATCTGTTGCACGCGTGAGCCCGCACGCGTGCTATCCCAACCAGAGCTAAATATATATGAAATGAAATGTCTGCTAGCTTCAGCCACCAAAAGGCCACAATCAGTAATTAACCAATTAGCACAAGGCCAGAGCAGGCATTACTATGCAGGGTAAATAACTAACGCTGGACAAGGCCATCAAACAGAGAAAGGGAAAAAAACCTTTCTACACTTCAAAGCAGAAACCAAATAGTTAAAAAAAAAATAAAGACCCACCACAGGAGTGATGGAATGAAATACCATAAAAATATCTGGCAATATATGATGCAGTTCACACTTGTCAGACAGCATACATGGATGATGGAATGAAATACCATAAAAATATCTGGCAATATATGATGCAGTTCACACTTGTCAGACAGCATACATGGATGATGGAATGAAAGGAGTTGAGTGACTCTGCGAATGCTGCATGAATGGCAGCCTGCCAGGTATTGTCAGGTTTTGTACATGACCAGAGGGTATAGTGTGCACTTTCTTCTCATCCAAAATAAATGAATACACATGTGATGAACATGTCTGCAAAACTGAAAGAATGTAGAAAAGTGTATTTCTGGGTAAATTAGGACAATGTAAAATTTTTCTACCTTTTTTTTCTGATGCAAAAACATACAATACCAGCATTTGCTACTCCCTATTCACTGACTCTTATATTCTGTTCAAAAAGAAGTAGAAAAGAAACATGACTTTATGAAATCATGAAGAAACATTGTAAGCCTTGGTTACTCTGTGAACCATACCTTTAGGTTGTAAATTGTACATACTGAGCAGCAATATGTTAAAGGGCTCTGAGATAGTCAAATAGGTTAACTCTCATTTATCTTGGAGAGATAAGTTTGTGTAACAGTCCAGCATCCCTAGGGTCCCCTAAACTTACTCACCAAACATAAAATGTTCATTAACCTGTTCTTTAAAAGCCAACTGCAAACTAATGTATTTATTAAAAAATCAATTTTTTCACAGTTAATCAATGCTGTTGTTAGCCTGGGCTGCACACAAGATCTCATTAAAGTTCTAATAGACAAAATAATGAACCATTTAAAAGCTTCATTGGATCAAACTATCCCCTTGGTACGTCAGTGGACATTTTTCAAAATCCAGATACAGTGGGAATTCCAGAGAAAAATGTATCATGTTAGCTGAACAATTGCAAAAAAACCCCATAATGTTTTCTACGCAAAACGGTTATGTTATAATCCCAGATCAAGACATGTTTTTTTTAAAGTCTAATTACATAAAGCACAAATTTTATAACTAATATTAATGAAAATTTAAGTAATTGGGGTGTTTTTGGAATTTAGAATTTGGTTTTATCCAAATTATTATGTTTTATTTGAAATAAACTTCAGTATGTTATGAAATACAGTCATGGCCAAAAATGTTGGCACTCTTCAAATTGTTCCAGAAAGTGAAGTATTTATCCCAGAAAATTATTGCAATTGCACATGTTTTGTTATATACTGTATACAGTTGAAACTAGCTTACATATGCTATATAAAAAGATACATATGAATGTTTTTCTCATTATCTGACATGAAATCAGAATAGACCTTTCCTGTTTTAGGTTAATTAGGATTACCATAATTATTAAAATTGCCAAATGCAAGTGTAATGAGAGAGAAAATGTTTTGAGGCATTTTTATTACTTAATGCAAAGTTTACATACACTAAGAATACTATGCCTTTAAACAATTCTATAGCTACAAGAAAAACACCAAAGGCTAGTATGGTATAGCATAATGGAGTATCATATTAGAGATATCATATTAAAGATGTAATAGATGAAATACCACTAGCCTAGACACTGGGTGCAGAATTATTAGGCAAATGAGTATTTTGATCACATCATCCTTTTTTATACATGTTGTCCTACTCCAAGCTGTATAGGCTTGAAAGCCAACTGCAAATTATGTAAATCAGGTGATTTGCATCTCTGTAATGAGGAGGGGTATGGTCTAATGACATCAACACCCTATATAAGGTGTGCTTAATTATTAGGCAACTTCCTTTCCTTTGGCAAAATGGGTCCGAAGAAAAATTTTGACAGACTCTGAAAAGTCAAAAATTGTGAGATGTCTTGTAGAGTGATGCAGCAGTCTTGAAATTGCCAAACTTTCGAAGCGTGATCACCGAACAATCAAGCGTTTCATGGCAAATATCCAACAGGCTCGCAAGAAGCGTGTTGATAAAAAAAGTTTCTGGAAGACACCTTCTTCAAGCAGTGGTACAGGAAGAAGTCGGTATCGTTCAAGAAAAACATGATTTTCATGCAGGACAATGCTCCATCACATGCATCCAAATGCTCCACAGCGTGGCTGGCCAGTAAAGGTCTAAAAGAAGAAAAAATAATGACATGGCCCCCTTGTTCACCTGATCTGAACCCCATAGAGAACATGTGGTCCCTCATAAAATGTGAGATCTACAGGGAGTGAAAACATTACACCTCTCCGAACAGTGTCTGGGAGACTGTGGTGGCTGCGGCACGCAATGTTGATCGTAAACAGATCAAGCAACTGACAGAATCTATGGATGGAAGGTTTTTGAGCCATCGTAAAGAAAGGTGGCTATATTGGTCACTGATTTTTTTTGCTTTGTTTTTGAATGTCAGAAATGTTTATTTCTAAATTTTGTGTTGCTCTATTGGTTTACCTGGTGAAAATAAACAAGTGAGATGGGTATATATTTGGTTTTTATTAAGTTGACTAATAATTCTGCACTGTAATAGTTACCTGCACAAACAGATATCCTCCTAAGATAGCCAAATCTTAAAAAAAAACCCACTCCAATATTAAGCTTTGATATCTATGAGTCTTTTGGGTTGATTGAGAACATAGTTGTTATTCAATAATAAAAAGAATCCTCTCAAATACAACTTGCCTAATAATTCTGCACACGGTGTATAGCAGAACAATATAGGACACACTGTATGTCAAAACAGAAAGCACCACTGAAAAAAAACACAGCGATAAAGTCCAAAACAATAATATATATATTGCAAAAGTTTATTGTATCTAAACAGATCACAAGACAGATGAATAGGCTAAAAAGTGACAGGCAAAAACCGCATGAGCCAAGGATATGGTACAACATGGGAATCCCAGTAAGTAGCCAAATGATACATAAATGTGCAGATAATTATAAGCAAACAGCTCATTAAGTTAAATAGCAGTATATAGTGAGGTAAAGTCGCTAAATCAGTACATTGATTCATACCCCACATAGAGCAGTCAAATAAAGGGTTAAGTATACATACAGAGTGCAACCTAAACAAGAGCTGTAAACATACCGGGTACACACGCTGTCTCCTGCCCACCCCGATGCGCGTTTCAGAGGTTTTCCTTCCTCAGTGAGACCTTTCACTTGTTGATGGTTATAGGAAGCGATTGATTGGAGTTAATTATTTCATAGGGTGTGCAACCAAATATTAAGGGTGCCAACAATTTTGTCCTTTTTGTGTGCACTTATGTCCAATTTGCGTTTTTCTCTGTTTTTTTTTGTACTGTTTCAATATACGCAAAGGAAATAAACGAGTATAACAAAACATGTGCAATTGCAATAATTTTCTGAGAAATATTCTTCATTTTCTGGAACAATTTCAAGGCAGCCAACACTTTTGTACATGACTGTATGATATATATTGCCATACATGTACAATGCTGGAATGCAATTACTATTGCAAGAGGTGGAGGATGATGAGACACAGTTGCCAACAATTGATGTTGTTAAAGGGAATCTGTCACCTCAATTTGGTGCGGTATGTAAATGAGTTGTGTCCGGTCCTATGGGCAGTGTTTTGGATCCTTCCATCCATCCCTCCTTGCCGCTGTACGCAATCTTTCTGGGAATTTCCATAATTGTCATCCAGATATCGCATTGCAATATCCAATCACGCGTGCGCAGTATGCTTTGCCCAACTGCAAGCAAAGCTGAAAAGCATTAGTGCGCATGCACCAGTAAATTATGTCCCTAACACAGAAATGGCAGTGACATACTTCCGGGACATAGTCCACCGATGCATGCGCACTAATGCTTTTCGGCTTTGCCTACAGTTGGGCAACGTATACTGTGCACACGCGATTGGATATTGCAATATGCACGCGTGTAATCTGGATGACAACTATGGAAATTCTCAGAAAGATTGCGTACAGCGGCCAAGGAGGGGTGGAGGGAAGGAGCCAAAGCACCGCCCATCAGACCGGACACAACTCATTTACATACCGTGACAAATTGAGGTGACAGATTCTCTTTAATTCAGCAAGTCAGGAGGCGGACCAAGGTGTGGAAGTGGAAGACGAGGTGGTGGATGATAAAGCCAATAACCTAACCTGGGAAGGTGACATGTACAGCAGTGCACAGGAGAAGGGATCCACAGTGCCACAAAATGCAGTAAGAGGCAGTGGGGTGGCCAGGGTCACAAGGCGGGCAACTGTTCCCCAGAGCACCAACACAGGAGAAGTTGACAGGCCAAAAGGTTAGGTGTTCCCAAGTCTGGGGCTTTTCTAAAGACAGACCAGTTAACCCAAGAAAGGCCATTTGCAACATCTGCCATGCCAGCATCAGCAGGGGGAGTATTGCTACCAGCCTGACCACCACCAGCTTGTTCAGGCACATGACAGCAAAGCACTCGACTAGTTGGGTCCAAAGCCAGAGTCTAGAAACAGTGTCTGCAGGTGACACCACTGCCTCTTCCACCTACTCTATGGGCACACCAATCCACTGTCCATCAAGCAGGCAAAAATGCCTCCGACTCTGCACCTGACGTTGCACACTTGCAACCACTGTCAGTATCAACATGTAACCATGTCTTTGTCCCAGCACAGCGTTCAGTTGTCCCTACCCCAGTCCTTGGCGTGCAAGTGCAAATACGCAGCCACCCAACCACAGGCCACAATACTAAATAGCCACATTTCCAGACTGCTTGCTCTGGAAATGTTGACATTTAGGCTTGTGGAGATGGAAGCTTTCCACAACCTCATCCCTCTATACTCGGTCCGCAGCCACCACTATTTCTCTCGGTGTGCCCCCCTTGCCTTACACAAGCATGTGTCCCATAGCATCAAGCGTGCCCTGATGCTGTTAGTGGGAAGGTCCACTTAACCATGGACATGTGGACAAGTGCTTGTGACCAGGGATGCTACATTTCCGTGAAGGGTGAACATTCTGAAAGCCGGTACCCTGGGATGAAACACGTGCTACCAACACTGAAGATTGTGGACACTGGTTCTATCAAGGTTTCCCCCACCTTCTACAGCAGTTCCTGCACCTTCTCCTCACCCTCCATCTCCAAAACATCAACATCAGTCGCAAGATGGAAGCACTGCAGCACAGCCTTGGCCAAGTGGCAACAGGCTCTGCTGAAGCTAATCTGCTTAGGTGACAAACCGTACACTGCCGCAGAGTGGTTGAAAGGCCTAACAAACCAGACTGATCTGTGGCTCTCACCCCTGAACCTACAACTAGGTGTGGTCATGTGTGACAATGACTGTAACCTGGTGACAGCTCTGAAGCTTGGCAACCTCGCACACGTAATGTACATGGCCCATGTGCTCAACTTAGAGGTTCAGTGGTTTCTCAAAAACCTACCCAGATCTGCCTGAGTTACTTGTGAAAGTATGCTGCATGTTTGCCCATTTCCCCAAGTCAGTTACAGCTGCCACCGTCCTTGCTGTGCTGCAGCAGCATTTGCAACTTCCAGCTCACTGACTGGTGAGTGATGTCGCCACACGTTTGCACTTAATATTACATATGTTAGCAAGGCTTTGTGAGCAGCAGAGAGCAGTAGTTGAATACCAGCTACAAATACCCATCTGGCAACGCTGGCAGCAGAGGTCACAGTTACTTGGATAACTAAGGAGTAGAGATGAGGGAGACACACACAAGATGCAACAGAAGCAGGGAAACACTATGTAAGGTCTGGGACAGTTTTCTCAGATCCTCCCAGTACCTAGGCCCTGATGTGCAGGGTACTCTGACAAGAAGGGAAATGTTTTGGAAGATGATGGAGTACCTTGACAACCGTACAAGCATCCTCCCTCATTCCTCTGTGCCTTACAACTACTGTGTATCCAGGCTAGACACGTGGTATGAACTGTTTATCTACGCCTTGGAGGTCCTGGCCTTTCCTGCTGCTAGCGTTTATGTCAGAGTGGGTTTTTAGTGCCGCCAGGGGTATTATAACTGGTAGGTGCATCCACCTGTCAACTGAAAATGCTGACAGGCTGACTCTTATCAAAATGAACAAGGGCAGGATTGGCCCAGACTTCTCAACACTACCGGATGACAGAAACAGAACATAAATTCAAATTCATTGCTTTTTTATTTTTTTTCTGGTCTATTCCCTTGCTCAACTTCCCACCAAAACATATGTATATGCTTCAGGATTTTGTCTTTTTGTGTCTTCTTCCTCTTTCTCCCACTCCACCACCACCATATCAATAGAGTGATCATGCTACCCTCGCTATAAATTTCTTAATGGTGTTTATGATGCCTACCTCTAACATTCTTGGATATATATGTATACCACCAGGGGTTAATGTTTTTCAGCCCATGCATTTAGTGCATACGCATTACCAGTCTAGGATACTCACTCCTTAATAATGGAAAAAAATGTTTTCTGAGGCACTTCACTATGTCTCTGCAAAGGGGAATTGAAGTGCCTCTTAATTTTTGGTATCCTTTTCACTTAGTGCATACGCTTTACTAGTCTAGGAAACCAATTCGTTAGTAATGGGAAAAATGCTTTTCTGAGACTCCACCTTCTAGTTGATGGAACATAATTTGGAAACCAAAAGAGATGGTGGGTTCTATTAGTATATGATCCAGTGCCTTGTTTGTCAGGTGGTCGTCACTTAGGGAGTTCTCACACTGCATGCAGAATCTCATGGCCGGGACAGGAGACTTTATACAGTAAGTACAAAATATCTTGGTCTCCTCCATATCAGGCTGAGTAGATGCGAAATGTTCCACTATAGTTCTCAGCAGGGTTAATAACATAACAGTCCTTGATGCTGCTACGTTAAATTAATAGCTTTTTTGAGGCTAATTCAAATAGATTCTATTCTGTAATAATACCACTCTTATATGCAATTCATGTAGTGCGTACTGTCCCTGTAGGAATAGCGTATTACAGACTTCAAGTCAGGGATTATTGCCTTATAGTCCTTGCTGCTGCAAGCTAAAAAATAAACCTGCAAGGTAACATTTATTCACTATTAATACTGCTGTTAGCTGCATTTAGTATAAGGATAGGTGCTAGCTATCATCTGCTGGAAATAAGTGTTCATTTTGGTCACATACATCTCTTCCACAGTCCATAACTTGATTACTTTTATTCCATACACTCATTGACAGATTCATGTTTTTTATGGTGATCTCTACACAGAAATATATTAAAGCAGGCAAAATTAACTGATTTAAAGTGTCCATTCGCAGTTTCTCTGTAGTATTTGTATGTAAGAGGTAGTGGTGGGAGACTTCACACTGCTGGAGCTGCAATAGCCACTTCTGAACTCTCCAGTGCTTTGTTTCCATCCATGTCTGAGTGCTTCTTGAAGTATGGTTGTGGTAAATCTCCTGCTGGAAGATCCATGACCTAGGAAGCAAACCCAGCTTTTGGACACTGGGCACTACATTGCGAACCAAAATCCTTTGGGAATCTTCGCATTTCATGATACCTTGCACACAGTCAAGGCACCTAGGGCCAGAGGCAGCAAAACAACCCAAGATATCTTTGAACCTATGCCATATTTCACTGTAATGACTGTGTACTTTTTTGTTGGTCTCATTCCATTTACAGTAAATAGTAGAATGATGTGCTTTATCAAAAAGCTCTATCTTGGTCTCATCTGTCCACAAGATGCCTGCTGTCCCTCTAATAATAGTGGGGGCCGCCTTCTGGCCCTCTATAAAGTTTCAAACTTTACAGTATTAATGCAAAAAAGAAAATTTGCCCACATCAGATTGATAAATCATTTTGCAGTAGCAATATCCTGCTATGCAAAGAAGGGCTGGCAGCAGGCCCTCTAAAACTGTTGAGTGAGGGCCGCCTGCTGGCCCCTTGATAATAGTCAGGCTTCTAACAATAGTGAGGAACTACTGTTGGCCCTCTAACAATAGTAAGGGGTGCCTGATTTGCCCTCTGCAAATAGTGAGGGCTGCCAGATAACCCTAAAAAATAAAAAAAATCCCTTTGTGACTTTCAGTGTCCCTTCTTGTCATGATCCCGCCGCTGACACCGGTATGTCACGGACGGAGGGACTCGACGCATTGCCAACACACGGCTATCACATGCACAGGAAGGCCTATCTTAATTATCTCACCGCTGCCACAATGTGATAAAAAAATAGCAAGCTAGTCTTGCCCTAACAATTTATCGCAGGGGGGTTGCTTTGGATGTCCATCCACTGCTAACAATATTTCACAAACTGTGGCGATTTATGTATATCCCACTTTTCAGTTCCACTTTGGAACTCACAGTTCTCCGGCACCCCCCCTTACCCTCAGGTCAGTCAGGGGACTACACCTGGGATAATTGGTCGCCGGCCAGATGCTTCAATGAGGACTGGCCACCCGGCACACTGCAGTGAGGGAATTATAAAATAATCTGGCCGCAGCCGCCCAATTAGCTTATAAAATGCCTTCCATCACTCTCAGCAGTGTCCAGGACCCAGACCACACGTTGTCGCCACCAGCTCCGGATTTTCTCTGATTCGTCATTGCGAATTACCACGAGACATCGCGATCCCGCGAGAACGGACGCCATCGCGGGCATTTTCACAAAGGATTACTGGGAACGGCTGCGCGGGACGTCGGAAGGTAAGAATAACACCATTTTTTATTTTTTTTGCATTTTATCTTTTACTACTGATGCTGCATAGGCGGCCTCAGTAGTAAAAAGTTGGTCACACTTGTCAAACACTATGTTTGACGAGTGTGACCAACCTGTCAGTCAGTTCTCCAAGCGATGCTACAGATCGCTTGGAAAATGCTAGCATTTTGCAAGCTAAATACGCTTGCAAAATGCTAGTTTTTCCGCGGGAAAATCGCGGGAATTTAAAATGCGATTTTCCCGCGGAATGGAATTCCGGAATTCTCGCGGTAACTTTCGCGAGAGTTCCAGTACGTGTGCACTTAGCCTATGGGCCAGAATGCTGGGTTTGCACCCTACGCAGATATGTAATTTTTATATCTTTGCCGCGTATGGTTTTTGAGATTTGGTGTCTTTAATATTTCCCATACTTGACCCCAGCACATGGTGCTTCAAACAAAAGAAATCCTTTCCTGGCTAAAGGGTGAAGGGGGAAGAACTCTCACTGGAATCTCAAATTACACAGAGCTGCACAGTGTGTTTGAGCCATGGGGAGGAAGGGGGGTCGCAGCTGTGTGACAGGCAGAGTCTCATCTGTAGTTTAGAGAATGGAAGATTCTGGAATGTTCCAGAGAAGTCATGTCTTAATTTATCATTACACTTCTTCATAATCTAAACAGGATGTGCCTGATAATGTCTTACATGGCCAGGTAAGGTAGAAAAATTTTAAAATTACATTTCCTGGTGAATGTTTTTTCACCATTGAAAGCAATGCAAACGCGCAAAACCCTACATGTGAACATAGCCCAAGGTGTGAAGGAGCATATTTTTTCTCTTATTTATTTTGCCTTATATGCAAGTCATTATCCTGAAAATAATGTTTAAAATTTTTCCTAGTATAATCCAGTATCTGCAGTTTTGTGTGTTTTATTGTCAGTCAATAAAAGTGATATAATACTCTGACAACATTGTTCCCAGCAGCAACCTGTGATTTCGGCACTGTTTCCATCGATCTGAGCAATTTTTTTTAGACCCCTTTAGACCTACAGGGGGGCCATCTGAAAAATTCTCAAGTTTCCCTTTGATTTCCATTATACTCGTTACCTGGGTCGAGCACACGAGCACTACAATTTGCTCGACGTGAGTAACGAGCACCCGAGCATTTTAGTGTACACTCATTACTACTCATCGCATTTTTTGATCGTTGTCACTTACAATGAAATCTCCTGGATGATACTGTGAATGTGCACGCAAGGTCACACTATAAGGTGTGACTTGTGACATCATGATGCAGTGATATTTTGCACGCTTGCACAAAACCATCCTAGGCCTTAACAGAGCCTAAATCCTGGCTCAGTGTGAGAGGCCTGGTGATTTCAGAGAGAGCGGTGGAGATCAGAAGATGTAATGAGGTCTGGACGGGTGAGGAAAAGGAGGAGCAAAAGAGTTTAGCGGCAAGGTGGGTAAAAGTATTCCATTTTTTACATATTACCTTTATTATGCTCTAGGTCAAGAGAGACATCAGATAATAATAGATGACATTAAATTTGATAACAATAACTTCTCTGCAAATGAAAATTAATGCGAATAAGCAAATTGAAATCTTGCCTGATCTACTCATCTCTAGTTCTAGGAATAATTTTCACTATAAGGAATGACAAAACTTTCTTATGCAGATGTTATATTTAGGTTTGATTGAATAGCTTCGGATAAGAGCTTATCCGAATAGCTATAGTGCTTACCGAATAGCTGCATCGAGAACCTGGACACCTGGAGTGTTCCCGATGATCAGCTGCTCGGCTCCGCAGCTGCATGTGTCGCGGCTGTGTGACAGTCACAACACATGCATGGAGAGCCTGTTTGTTGACCTTTCCATACATGTGTTGTGACAGTGAAACAGCTACTACACATGCAGCTGCGGCACTGAGCAGCTGATCATTGGGAGCGCTCCAGGTGTCCAAATTCCCGATGCAGCTATTCAGTAAGCACTATAGCTATTTGGATAAGCTCTTATCCGAAGCTATTTGATCAACCCTAGTCACATTAAACTAAACTTTCTGGGAGGCAGCAAGCAAGCAACCTAACTATACATTATGAAGCATCCAAAGATGTAATAATATATGTGTCTATGAAATCATACTCAATTCTACTGTTTTAACATAGTGGGAGATGGACCCACTAAATACCAAATCAGAAAGTTTCCAATTTCTATTACAGCAAGAATACATATAGCTCAACATTTGTAGAATATTTTAGAATGATATATTTCAGATAAAGCTGATGGCAGGTAAGATCTTATTCTCAAAGCAGGGAAAAAACATGAATTGATTTTTTTCATGGCTTCTTAAACAGGTAATTAATTCACTGTGAGTCCACGAACAAACCACGGTGAGTTGTTAATATTGTAAATTCAGATATACTTCAATAAACCACTGACCCCCCTGTCACCCTGAAAAACAGATGTACAGTGTGGTCGGGGGGAGCCATTGATTTTCAAAGTAGCAGACCAGTGATGGGGGAGATGTTATTGATTCTGCTTTATATGACAGCAATGTAATATTTATCCATTTGTAAGCAGAATTAACCTAATATCACAGGTCGTTCGCTTTGCTGCTCATCTTAGTTGTCTAAAATGATTTTAATTGAGCGCTTGGTAGTCTGCATGGACAATAGTTTGCATTATTACTTTTTATTTGACTGAAATGTCTGACTTTCTCCTACTCGCATTTTCCATTTGACCTTGCAGTCACCTTGCTTTCTGCCAACCTTGAGTATGTGTCCTTTCAAATATAATACATAACAGAATTCTTTCACTGGGTGTAGGACTAGCCATTTCTAGAAATAGGCTTATCTATATCTACTAGATGGTGGCCCGATTCTAACGCATCGGGTATTCTAGAATATGTATGCAGTTTATTTTTGAATATTTAATAATAATGCAATAATGCACCCCCCAATCCTGATATGTATGGTTCTCTCACCACCAATCCTAATAAGTATGGTTCTCTCACCCCCAATCTTGATATGCATGCTACCCCTCAACCCCCTATCCTGGTATGCATGGTCCCCTGACCTCCCAATCCTGGAATGCATGGTTTTCTCAACCCCCAATCCTGGTATGCATGGTCCTCTCACCTCTCTTTCCTGGTATGCATGGTCCTCTTACTCCCCTTTCGGGGTAGGCATGGTCCCCTCACCCCCCAATCTTGGAATGCATGGTCCTCTCACCCCCAATCCTGGTATGCATGGTCCTCTCACCCCTCTTTCCTGGTATGCATGGTCCTCTTACCCCCCTTTTGGGGTATGCATGGTCCCCTCACCCCCCAATCCTGGTATGCATGGTCCTCTCACCCCCCAATCCTGGTATGCATGGTCCCCTCACCCCCCTATCCTGGTATGCATGGTCCCCTCACCCCCCTTTCTTGGTATGCATGGTCCCCTCACCCCCCAATCCTGGTGTGCATGGTCCTCTCACCCCCCAATCCTGGTATGCATGGTCCCCTCACCCCCCTATCTTAGTATGCATGGTCCCCTCACCCCCTTTCTTGGTATGCATGGTCCCCTCACCCCCTTTGCTGGTATGCATGGTCATCTCACACCCCAATCCTGGTATGTATGCTCACCATCACCCCCTTTTCCTGGTATGCATGGTCCTCTCACCCCCCCAATCCTGGTATGCATGGTCCCCTCACCCCCCAATCCTGGTATGCATAGTCCCCTCACCCCCCTTTCCTGGTATGCATGGTCCCCTCACCCCCCAATCCTGGTATGCATGGTCCCCTCACCCCTAATCCTGGTATGCATGGTCCCCTCACCCCCCTTTCCTGGTATGCATGGTCCCCTCACCCCCCTTTTCTGGTATGCATGGTCCCCTCACCCCCTTTCCTGGTATGCATGGTCCCCTCACCCCCCTTTCTGTGCAGCCGCTATCAATCAGCGTCACGGCCCTCTGTCCATGACCAATCAGCAACGCGGCCTTGTAGCCGCAACCAATCACTCCCGCGGCCCTCTAGCATGTCAAAATATAATATTAAAAAATAAAAAAAAGTTATTCTCACCTTCCGAGGACCTCCTGTCTTCTTTCCACGCGCCCGGCCTCGCTTTCCCAGTAATGCTTTGCGGCTTAGACCGCTGATGACGTCGGTCTTCTTTCTCGCTCTCGCGAGAGTGACGACGGTCTTCTTTCTCGCTCTGGAGAGAGTGACGTCATCAGCGGTCTAAGCCGCAAAGCATTACTGGGAACGCGAGGCCGGGCGCATGGAAAGAAGACAGGAGGCCGTCGGAAGATGAGAATAACCTTTTTTTTAATTTTAATTCTCTTTTTTACAGATTAAGGCCTGCGCCCGATTGAGCGCTGCGCCCGACTGCGCCTGCCGCTGATTGGTTGCGGCCTGGCGGCCGCGACCAGTCAGCGGCAGGCGCAGCTTACTGTTACAAACAGCTGCGCCTGTCGCTGATTGGTTGCAGCCTGGCGGCCGCCACCAATCGGCGACCTGTGATTTCGGTTACAGACATGATAAGGCGTTTATATATATATATATATATATATATATATAGATAGTATTAAAATGATTTTCAAAGAAATATCCACAAAATTATAAAACCATTGGGAGACTGAGAGGAACGAGTTTCAAAGCAATTTGTTCTCCAGAATAAGGAAAGTATTAGAATTTGACTGAAAATCCATGTTCTTAGGCCACGTTCACATGTTCAGTAACTGGTCAACATTTTACCTCTGTATTTATAAGCCAAAATTAGGAGTGGTTGATAAATACTGAAGTGGTGACGTGTTTCTATTATACTTTTCCTCTCGTTGTTCCTCTCCTGGGGTTGGTTTAAAAATACTGATGTAAAATATTGACCAAGTACTGATAGTGTGAACATGGACTTAGGCTGAGTTCAGTCAGTGATTCCTGCATTACAGCTGCAATCTGGGAATTTCTGTAACATCTACCCAAAAAAGTAACATATGTGCAAGGTTTACAACTTGCAATTTTTTCATATTCCAATTCATTTATTGCCTTTTCTGATTTTATAAAACATTTCTTGGTACATCTTTGGGCTGTGGGTACATGTGAAAATTAAAACTATGCTTAGTATAAACAGTGAAAAAGGAAAAAAATGGGGTACTTCTTGTATGGTATGGTATGTTCTACAGTTTGCAATGTTTTGACACCAGAAAACCAGTATACGGGATATGAAATCCCCCCCATGTTTTTTTTTTATTACCTTTATTATTATGCATTGCTTATTTAGCGCCATCATATTCCACAAAACTTTACAGAAATCTTTACTGTCCACAATGGGGCTCATAATCTAAATTCCTTATCAGTATGTCTTTGGAATGTGGGAGGAAACTGGAGAACCCGGAGGTGCTAACCACTGAGCCACATTTAGTTAATTACATGACTTTAATAGCATTTTCACAATATATGCAGCGTGACCCAAATAATTACCTATGATGATGATTATTAAAATGATAAAAAATAGATAAAAAACCACTTATTAAAATGATAACATTTATGTTATTTTTTTGGGGTTATAATAATCTGAATACTGTACATGAATGTCTTACGAAACAGGCTAAAGTAATATAACCAAACAAGAAAGAAAAACAAAATTGGCACCAATTACCCTCTAGCATCTATGGAAACAAGATGAAAATATCAATTGAACTGCTAGAATTTCTGGTAGACTTTGGATAAGAGTCTTCTAGGTCTCATCTCAAAAGTATTGAGATCCAATGTAGGGAGTTTGCACAGTCATTTAACCCATCATCAAGGTCATAGTTAAGAAGATTGTGTTTAGGATTGTGTTCACTGAACTGATCCATAAATTTTGTAAAACGGAGCAGAGGTCAGGAAATAGAATAGAGGTGATGATAGACAAAGAGTAAATAGATTAACATTAGGTAGGAAAGAACATTTTTACACCATGCAGATAAGGAACTTAAAGAAAACCAATAAATTAAAGGGTCCCCGGCGTTTCATGATTTTATTTTCTCCAACACTATAAGATTGTTTCTTGAATTTTTTAGATCTTTAAAGATCTTAACCACATAGCTGAAATTAAAAATTTGGGTGATCCATTTAAACCTTGATCATCCCTCTGTGTTTTCTCACGGTAAACTGAATCATATCTGAACTGTTTTGAAGAGTCACCAAACCACGCTCTAATTATGTTCCTACAAAGTATGTTTGTCCATTTTTAATGGCTTAATCATAGCATTTATATTTGTATTTACCCTCTACTTTCCTGTTTCTAACAAGTTGAGTGAATTTTGAAGATAAATTATATATAATTTCTACCCACATTTATATACATTAGGATTTCTTACATACTCTATTAATTGAACATTTCTAAAAGCTATCAATATAACCCAGTTTATCTTACCAATAGTAAAAAAGAATGGTTTTGAACTGTGAACATAATTTTTATTTTCCAAAGTAACTCATTAATACAGAGTGGTTACTAGGAACTACTCGAACACATAAGTTTAAAGTTAAATTTTCCATATGTACTAATACGTTTGCCAACAAGACATTGTTTGATTTGGGCTTTATTCTGGCTACACCACCCAGAATTATTTTTTTTACCCAATGCATCAGCCTGATTTTTTTAATATAATTTTCTTTGCTGACCATGAACATTTCACAACATCTCTTTGTACACCATTTAGATTTGATTCTACAAATTTGTTTAATATAAAAAAAACCGTAGGGGAAAATCCCACGTACAAACACAGTGAGCGAGCATACATTATGTGTGTATCACTGACTAGAACAGAAACTACTGTTCTGGAAAATGAAATGACATTGTTTATTTTGTAAATATATTTAATCCTCATAATCACCAGCTTTTGCTATTTAAGGTCTCATTACAAAGTATTAGCAAGAGCGATCCCAACATTCTTGCCTGAATTAATTCCTTTCATGCGCACACTTTTGGACATTATCAGCTCTTCCTGCTTACAGTTTTTCGGTTCAAAGATGTTGGGCGTCTGTTACAATCGCTTTCCTTTCTTCTTACTTTCCTTCTTTCTTTAGAGAGTTTGAGGAAAGGGAAAAAGGCAAAGTGTTGTAGAAAGCGAGAAAAGGGGCAAACTTGTGGCATAATGGCCTTGTAGGGAGCGGAAGCTTTAATTAAAAGAGGGGCAGACAACAGCAAAACTTCCCATTCACTGTAACACAAAGGGAATTTCGATGAAGCAGAACCATGAGAGCGAACAGACTTTGCCAAATAAAAGGCTAGAGGGAGCTGCATGAGTGTCAGGCCCCCACACTGGCACCCTGTATTTTTGCAATGCACTTGAGTTATACAGGACCTGCTTAATCTACACCTCCTCCCCTATCCTTCACATCTCCCGTCAATGTCTGCACACAGCTTGGCACATGCTCCGTCTTTGAAATGTGAGGTAAAGAAACATGAAACATATTTGAACAAATTGCCTTTATGCTATCTTCTGGTGGACATGGGCATAAAGATCAAGGGTTGACTAAAGGACAAGGCGGGTGACTTTTTTGTCCCACTAGCATACACACAACTAAAGCTTCTGGCATCCTGTATCCTATTGTGCCATAGTTCTTTTACTTTTTTGTTATTTCAGTTGTCTTGGCCCATGTAGGATTTTATTGGATACAACAGGTTTTATGAAGGATGACAGAATATGTATGACTGTAAAAATAATTTGTTTAAAAGAGACAAATAATGCCTTCTTTGCTCATGGGTGTATTGTACCTGTATGTACATATATACAGCTTTGGCAAAAATTAAGAGACCACCACATCAAAACCCTGTCATGGCCAGCCCTTTCTCCAGACTTGAACCCCACTGAAAACCTCTGGAATGTAATCAAGAGGATGATGGATAGTCACGAGCCATCAAACAAAGAACTGCTTAAATTTTTGCGCCAGAAGCAGTGTGAGAGACACCAGGAAAGCACGCCAAGACACATGAAAGCTGTGATTAAAAATCATGGTTATTCCACAAAATATTGATTTCTGAACTCTTCCTGAGTTAAAACATTAGTATTATTGTTTCTAAATGATCATGAACTTGTTTTATTTGCATTATTTGATGTCTGAAAGCACAGGTTTTTTTTTAATTTGGACTATTTCTCCATTTCAGAAAAAAAAACATAATTTATTGCTCGGAAATTCAGAGACATGTTGTCAGAAATTTATAGACTAAAAGAACAATTTACATTTTACTCAAAAATATACCTATAAAGAGAAAAATCAGACAAACCGAACATTTGAAAGTGGTCTCTTAATTTTTGCCAGAGCTGTGTATGTTTATATATACTGTATATTGAATCACAATCAGTGTTGATTTCACAGAAGTGTGACTGACATGGAGTTACATTTTGATGTTTAAGTGTTCCCTTTATTTTTTTAGTGGTATATATTGTATATATACAAGCACTAGAGATGAGTGTGTAGATTCACAGAGGATCGAGTTGGAGTTGAATTTGCTTAAAGTCATGAATTTACACAAATTCAAACATTTTTAGATGCAATTTGCAAAAAAGCCTGCCCACTCCCCACACTGCTGAAGCATCAGAGAACAGGCTAATGTCTTTGCATGGTCTTGCAGGTATGCCCATAATGCCCTGCAGCTAAGACATCTGGCAGATTATCATAGCTTGTACAGTGGTGGTCACTACCTTGTCCACCACAGATCAGCAGTTCTCAGTGGGACACAGTGTGTACGGCAGTTGTTCTCCATCTCCAGAGTCACTTGGTCAGTCTCTAGCGTGTAAGCTCTCTTTCTTTCCTGTAGAGCGTAAGCTCTTATGGTCAGTCAGGTTCTTTCTCTTTCTTCTGTATAATGTAAGAACGTATGGTTATCACGGTTCTCTCTCTCTCCGATAGAGTGTAAGCTCTTATAGTCTGACGTGTCCTCTCTCTCTTTCTCTCCTATAGAGCATAAGCTCTTATGGTCAGCGGATCCTCTCCCTCATATACAGTGTAAGATCTTATGGTCAGCAGGGTTCTCTCTCTCTCTCTCTCTCCTCCACCACATGTTTTTCAAAGCAATTACAAGCTTTCCAGTGTTGAGATTTGAGCATTTTTTTCCCCCTCCAAATCATATTTTTAGGAAAAATTCAGTAAATCTGTTGAATTTGAATTTCAAAACATCCACTCATTTCTAATTATTTCATTTATGTACAGTTTGTGATATCTGACATTATGACCCTCACTGACATCTTCAAAGAGTACTCTGTTCAATATAGTCTATTCATTATTTGTGGAGATTCATTGTAGAATGCAGCTTAACAGTTTAGTCTTCTTTCTTTGTATTAATAAATTGCTGCTGATTTTAGCATCAAGTAAATATTAAATATTATTTAATTATGGGGGATCGTTATATGTCTATGGATCCCCCATAAGTAAATATGAACATTTTTATACCGATTGATTTTTTTTCTATTTTTAAGATGACACAGTGGACACATATATTTTTCTAGTGATCCCTTGACCACAGGTCTTATCCTTGATGACCAAGTGGAAAAGCTTTTGTACATAATAATTGTCTTGAGAACAATTGCTCCATACTTGCTAATCTATAAAGTTACAACATCTAATAATCTAATGGTGCATTGTCCAGTCCCTGATGACCTCCTATGCATTGTTCTGTAGCTTGTGTTTGTGTGGATAATGTTCAGTCCTTGTTATCCAGTGATATAATGTCCACTTAATAGTATGCAGTTTTTTTTGTTTGCTTTCTTCAGTCCTTGTTGTCCATCAATAAGTTAATTTCTGCGACCAATTTCCATTAGTATAATGTAGTTCACCCCAGTGATGTAATTTGCCTATCTTCTAGGTTTGTAAATTGGTAAGAAATTCCTGGACATTCCATAAAAATAAGGTATTTTTTCTCGTCCATAAAAAAATTGGACTCAGCCATAGTTTTTTTTAATCTGGAGAAACTTTCAAAGATTATTAGAACCGTAATTATCATCATTTTACAGTTCATAGTCTCACTGCCTTGATATCAAAATTATGTGCTGTAGACATGTGATGCATAATCTTTATGATTTATTATGGTTTTCGTATGAGTAAGTAAAAAATTTAGTCTTTACATCATTTTTTGATTAGCTATTCAGAAAGAATAAAAAATCAAGTTATCAACTCTACTAGCTTCACAAAAATGCTAATTTCATATACACAGGTGAATCTCACAAAATTAGAAAATCATCAAAAAGTTAATTTAATTCAGTTTTTCAATACAAAAAGTGAACCACATATTATATAGAGTCATTACATACAGAGTGATCTAATCCTGCATCAATGCGGAGTGGCATGGAGGCGAAGTATTGTGATTGTGAAGTATCCTCAATCAATGATGGTTTTAGGAGTCATGTCATCTGCTGGTGTAGGTCCACTGTGTTTTATCAAGACCAAAGTCAGCGCAGCAGTCTACCAGGAAATTTTAGAGCACTTCATGCTTCCCTTGACAAGCTTTTTGGTGATGGAAATTTCATTCTCCAGCAGGACTTGGCACCTGTCCACACTGCCAAAAGTACCAATACCTGGTTTAAAAACAACAGTATCACTGTGTTTGATTGGCCAGCAAACTCACCTGACCTTAACCCCATAGAGAATTTATAGGGTATTGTCAAAAGGAAGATGAGACACCAGACCCAACAATGCAGACGAGCTGAAGGCTGCTATCAAATCAACCTGGGCTTGCATAACACCTCAGCAGTGCCACTGGCTGATCACCTCCATGCCACGCCGCATTGATGCAGTAATTGATGCAGTAAAGGAGCCCCGACCAAGTATTGAGTGCATTCACTGACCGTACATTTCAGTAAGCCAACATTTTAGATTTTAAAACCATTTTTCAAGCTGTTGTTATAAAGTATTCTAATTTACTGAGATAATGACTTTTGGGTTTTCATTGGCTGGAAGCCATAATCATCAACATTAACAGAAATAAACACTTGAAATAGATCAGTCAGTTAATAATGACTCTATATAATATATGAGTTTCACTTTTTGTATTGAAGAACTGAAATAAATTAACTTTTTGATGCTATTCTAATTTTCTGAGATGCACCTGTAGCTTCTATGGTTCTATTAGTAATTTTGAGTGAATCTGCCAAAATTCGTATTTGGATAAGAAATTTTGGCATCAGTCATTAAATATGAATTGAACAGTTCTAAAATGTTAGGTAAAAAAAAATATACACCTCGCTTTTTACCAGTAGCACCACTGCAGTCCCCTGGTACTATGAGCACTGCACATGCATTGTCCTCTTCAGATCTTCTGATATCTTCTCTAGAGTAGGGCTATGATGTCCCAACATGTGCAGCCAGAGGCATTGGCTAGGCCTAAGGCAATGCATGTGCTCATGCCATGACATGCATTGTGATGACACAAATCGTGATGTTGAGGCCTGCTTGGCAACTGGAAGCCCACACGGAAAGTAAAGATGCTGCAAGGCTCAAAGAACATGTCATGCGCAGTTCTAAAGAAAACTACCAAGATGGGATAGGGTGGCAGAAGATGAATGGCAAGATGAGAAAGACCCCTTTAAAATTGCAAGACCCATTTTTCTAACCCTCTATAAATCAGAAAAATGGTGACTCATCTTGAAGCAAATCCCAAAAAATTGAATTTCAGGAAAATCCAAATTCAATTCACTTCTAATTGGTATCAAGCTCTGACTTTTGTATGCAATTAATTTAGTTATTAGTTGTTGTTCCTCCACATGCTATTAACCAATGAGTGGCATTGTACAATCCATTACTTCTATTTTTCCATGAGGTATGAGCATTTGATCTTATCATGACATTTAAAATCACAATGGAAAGGCAACAGCGACACTGTATATAGCATATTTCCTAGATTGAAGGTTCCAACAGCTATTTCACCCTACTTGTTTCTCATAAAATGGATCGGCTAAACATTCATGTATTATCAATGAGGAATGGGGAAAAGCCTCTGCCAGAAACCACAGGCAGAGGCTTTTATCTTTGTGATACTTATTTCTAACAGCATAAACTGTTGTGAGGGAGTCAGAAGTCCCACATACACATCAGCTGGTAGCACCTTCCAGATCTGCTTGATTTTCTGATTTTAATGAATAGAAGGACCTTAAGGTTTATTCAGGTCTCCTTTTTTACGGGGTGATGATTAAGTTTTTGATACCTCTAAAATATTACTTGACTTTCAATTTCAACTTTTTTTTTTAATTTTCTTATTTGTTTTTACTTACTTTTGTTGCACTGTAGGGACACATCACATTTTCTAATTTGTTTCTACATTTCAAGGGAAAATAGCAAAGGAGTTGCATGCTGTTTTCATGGAAAAATGTGAGTATTTACTTAAACATGCAAAAGTGTTGATGAATCCTATTTAATATAAAACTCAAATATATACCAAAAAGGAGAGTAAACATTGAGTTCCAGGTCACGCTTCTCCAAATACACTGTGCCAAATGTCTGTATTGTCAAATAGAACAAAAGAAAGAGCAAAGTTAACTTGATTCAAGTGTAAATTGAAATAAAAAATGAGGGCTCCTAAGACTTTGTGATTTGTGTTTAGCTGGGGAACGCTCCAGCTGTCGGATGCCGGGGGGCTCAAATGAAGTCTGCAGTGTCTGCTTTTTGGACCAGCTGTAGCTTATCTGAGACCACATTCTGAAATATAAACAGAAGACAAATGCATAGGTATTGAGGAAGCTGAGAGCGGCGTCCTGCTAGGAAGCATGTTGTGTGAACATGCAGTGCATGAGCGAGAGAAGAGATAAAAGAGCAGTGATATTATGGGCAGGTGGCAGGGATCGCTGCAAGGATGCAAGTCCTGGGAAGAGCGTGCAGATGCTCACAGCAAATTTTTTTTAGTTCATTTAGTCCTCAACATTAATAAAAACCTATTGGCTGGACTACTTTGGCCGTGATGAGGCCGCAGTCCAGCTGTCGGCTCTCCATGCTCCATACCACTCTTCCAAAAGAAATGGACATTGCATCTGCATGTACTGTAAATAACCAAGAAGCACTTAATCACTTGGAACAGAGTTTGCTTTTAAATACTCTTTGTCTACCCAAATGTCCAATAAGTTAATGTAACTTTCTCAAGATGACATTAAAGACTGTGTTATAATTAGTTTCTCCAAAAAGTCCACTGCGTTATGCAGGAACATATGTACGAGTACATGCTGCACTCACTAGACTAAAAATGATCTGTAACATCATTGTTTTATTAACTCTAGACTTGTCTGTCATCGTGTCACGCTGAGCCAATATTTTTCACTGCTTTATACATAATAATGTGTTTAGGTACATCATTTTCTATGTAGTAAATTTGTATATTTGGAGAAAACAATGCACGTAGAATGTATAGAATAATGAGGAAAAATTATTTGAAATTTTAGTGTCACAAAATAGTATGAAATAAAAAGATAATCATTATTGATACATTGCACTGACTCTGCCGACAATCTAATACTCCTGCTCCAGTCATTCCTATCAGCATTACAGTGGTGACATCATGACGTCATTCCAGCCAAATCATAGCTCTAAAATTGTCAAGTTGCACAAATGTTTCTGGTTCGGAAAAGTATCCAAAAATTCTGTCATGTAACCAGAGTCACCAAAGTCCTATATGTAGCTAATACAATGGAAGCGGGTTTGGGTATATCTGAAGTGCTGGCTCTAATATATTACTTACACAAGTTCTTCATTTTTGAAATTGCACGTTAAACATTTTGGTGCAAGCGTGCTCACACGCCGCTGCCAAGGTTTTCTATCAAGAACATAACATTTTGTTTTTATATAGGATACAGCTTATCATTTAAGGTGCTGTCCACCCTTGAGGTAGAGTCCAGCAAACCCATTGACTCTTATTGATGTACAATGTACACGCCATGAAGATTTGACTACACTTGCCATTGTCATCTCTCGTCACATGACTACAAGTATGCGATTTATGTGCCATCTAGAGTCTCAGACACTTCATTCCCTCTCTCTCGAGGCTCTAGTTGGCACGTGACTCCAACTATTCAAGATGTTTACTTTCATCACATGAAAAATCGCTGGAAGCAGCACAATCAGACGAATCCTAACGGTGTGACTCTAGATGAGTGAATTTGTTTGGATTTTGGCCCAAATCTGATTTTGACATATTCGTGCCATTTCTGAACACTATTCGGGCTGAATGTATGTCTTATGATTAGTTCGGAACATATTCAGTAATTTCCACTCCCATTGACTGTAATGACGTTCGGCTGTGTTAGATGAATAGTGCAAAAACAATATTCGATTACGATCATTTTCAGGAATTGCTTTTTGTTTTTTTATACCTTTCCGTGTGCGTAAAATTGTTAATACAGCTTTTTTTTTCAGGGCAGTACGATTACAGCGATACCTCATTTATATTTTTTATGTTTTGGCTCTTTTACACAATAAAAACTATTTTATAGAAAAATTAATTATTTTTACAATGCTTTATTCTGAGAGCTGTAACTTTTTTATTTTTCTTCTTACAGAGCTGTATAGCAGCTCGTTTTTTGCAGGACAATATGATGTTTTCAGCAGTACCATTTTTATTTACATCCTTCTTTTTGATCGAGTTTTATTGCACTTTTTATTTGGCAGTATGATGATAAACCATTGTTTTTTGCCTCGTTTTTTATTTATTTTTCTTGCAGTGGTCACTGAAGGGATTAACTAGTGGGATAGTTTTATAGAGTGGGTCGTTATGGATGTGGCAATACCAAATATGTGTACTTTTATTGTTTTTTTTATTTAATGGAAAAATATTTAATGGAAAAATATTAATTTTTTTCTTTATTTAGGAATTTTTAAAAAAAACATTTTTAAACATTATAGTATTTTTTTAAACTTTTTAACCTTGTCCCAGTATGGGACATCACTATATAATGTCAAATCGCTGATCTGACACTTTGCACTGCTTAATATAAGATCAGCGATCTGACAGGCAGGCGCTCACAAGCCACCTCCCTGCAGGACCCGGAAGGACCCCAAGGCCATCTTGGTGCTGTGCCCTCAGGACAACGCGTTCGCATTGTGTTGTCCTGAGGGAAGCGCGCAGGGAACTGATTCCCTTTGCAATTCTTCTCTATGCCGCTGTCACAACTTACAGCGGCATCAGTAGGGTTAAATGCTAGTGTAGGGAAGGTGGACTGATAGGCCGACCTGTTTGCAGTGTGAAGGCAGAGGTGTAGCGTATTTTGTGTGCACAGTTAGAAGGAAAGATGGGAAACAGCTGGAGATAAAGAGGAAGAGTGTAATATTGGAGTTTGACCATTAGAGGGCAGTGGAGAGTGCGAGGATGGGACTGAACAACTGCCATTGGCTAAAGAAACTGTCAAGTCATGGGGGGGTTAACAGAACGGGACAGATAAAAGACAGAGAAGGTTCTGGAAAGGTCAGTCAGTGAGAGGAGCGCAGGAGACAGGAAGGTCTGCTGAGGGGAGAGGACAGAAAAGAAGCTCCGGAGGGGACTGACAGTGGAAACAGGTCACGGGGGGCCCTGACAGGAGGGGCCGCAGACAGAGACAGACTGGGTACCATAAAAATGAATGGACTCGGACTGGTAAAACGCTGCGGTGGTAGGCCTAGGGCAATCACAGTGGAAGAGCCGCGAGGGGTGTTAATTAGCTAAAGGAAGAAAGTGAAGGTACCCAGGCCTGTTTGCAAAGTCGAGCAGCTGCTGTGTGAAGCTGCGGAGTTAGTCGAACAGCTGCTGTGTGAAGCTGTGGAGTTAGTCGAGCAGATGCTGTGTGAAGCTGAGGAGTTTGTCGAGCAGCTGATGTGTGGAGCTGCGGGTCGTGGAAAGTACAATCAATAAAGAAGACCTGTTGGACACGATCCTGTCTCTGTCTCGAGTCTGTCTGTGGCCAGTAGCGGACTACACCCCTGTCGGTCTCCATACCTACATTTGGCATAGTCGGCAGGATTATTGCCGCAAATACAACACCTTCAGCGGTAAGCCTACGCCAGAAGAGCAAGGGACCCAAGTTGCTTTTTCCTTGTGGATTATAAAAAAAAAATTGGACTGTGGATTGCTGGTGTCAGAGACACCGCACTACACTCGCTCCTAGAGCCAGTGCGTGTGTCCTGAGAACAGAAGCAGTGCTAAAAGATACCTGTGGAGCAGGGCAGCAGAGGTGACCATGCGTGCTTCAGGATAATAGTGTCAGGGTCCAGTCAGCGCTGGAAGGTAAAGAGGCAAAGGACCTGCGGACACTAAAACTGAATAATGTGCACGGGACCTATGGTCATGTGACTGCAAGGGGGGCGGGGCTTAGCGTCCTGTATTCAGATAGGACAGGACACCATACAACAACTCAGAGTCAGGCAAAACAGAGGTCACACACAGTACGGGCGAACGAGGTACAGGAGGGACGAACAGACGGGTAGTCAGACAGAGCCAAAGGTCATACACAAGAGGGCGACGTGGTACCAAGGGGACGAGCAGAGAGAAGTCGGGTCACAAGCAGAGAGTCATACACGAGAGGTAGCGCAGTACAAGAGGGTCAGGCAGAACTCGTAACAGGGACAGAACCAGATCACAACCGAACAAACAAGCAAGATATCAGGCACAAGGCACACGTATACAAGAGGTCACTTAACTCAGCCGAGGGCAGGAGTATAACTGACACCGGACCCAGGTCCAGTGAGCACTAAACAGCCTCCTGCTGCCAGAGAGAGGCAGCACAATTAACCCCTAGTCTAACCAGGAAGGGTCAAAGCGAAATCCCGTCCTGGATCATGACAGCTGGCTGTCATCAAGCGGATCCGGAGCGGAAAAGTGCTAGTTAAAATGGCTGTCACATTTCAGTGCCGAAAAGAAGCTCAGGAGTTTGCAGCCACATTGGACAATCTGGGACTATGTCGCACCCGCCCCTGGGGGGAGTGGCCCGCAGCAGGAGACAGCCGCCCTCCCATGCTAGACCCTGGAATATTGGTGGAGAGGCCGATCAACGCCCCACCCAAGAGCGGGAGTGGCCCAGATGGAGAAACTGGGTGCGGCTGCTTGGCGCCGTTGACCTCCAGGAACTCGCGCGAGATGTGACGCTGCAGCTGGAATGGAGATGGTGTCAGGAGGTTGAGTCCCGTCGAGTGACCTGCCCCTGGGAGCAGATCTTGTCACCTCAGAGACCTACCAGGGAAGAGGAGCGAATCCAGATCCTACTGGAACAGCCGCTGGAGGAATCGTTACAGAACCCCCCTGCGGAGCCACCGGGCCTGGAGGCCAGCCCTGCCGGACGACGGGGTAAAGACCAACAGCTGCTGGAGGAGCTGCGGGAAAGCCTGCTGGAAGCCGCAGAGCCAGGGAAGGTGAGCGTTCCCCCGGCCCCGCCGGCGGCACTGCAGGCAGATCCTGCCCCCGCGCCCCGTACACATGACAGGCCCCGGGGCCCTGACGCCAGCCCTCGGCCTTCCCGGCCGACCTCCCACTCTCCAGCGACCCCGGATGACTTCACGGTTCCCGCCAACGACCCCGAGCCGCCCCGCCCGGCAGTTCCGGCGCGGAACCAACCTGCGGCCAACCCTGCCGCGCTCCGCCTTCCGGCCGCGGCCTATCCATCTGGGCCTGCCGTCACTTCGGGCCCACCTCAGATCGCCGCGGCCTACTTACCGGCATCCGCGGCCCATGACCCCGAGCCGACCCCGCCTGGCGGTGCCGGCGCGGAACCAACCTGCGGCCAACCCTGCCGCGCTCCGTCTTCCGGCTGCGGCCTATCCATCGGGGCCTGCCGTCACTTCAGGCCCACCTCAGATCACCACGGCCTACTTGCCGGCATCTGCGGCTGCCGCTGTCCCATCCGCAGCCGCGGCTGCGGCCAACTCACCGGAGCCCACGGCCGCCTTGATCCCGGTTGAGGTCTACTCCATAGCCTACCCGACGATGCCTGTGGCCACCACTGTCCCGTCCGCTACTCCGGTTGTGGTCTGCGCCCCAATGTCTGCGGCCGCCTCTGCTCCTCTCTCGATCGCGGCCCACCCACCAGACTCTGCAGGCTATACCGGACCCTCCGCTTGGGTTGCGGAGATTATCGAGCAGGAGAAGGCCAAAGAGCGGGAGGTGTGGGCACTGCTACATGAGAAGGGGAGGCTGCCATGTCTACCCCTCGGTCTTACGGGCGGCTGGTGTATATGGATACCGCCAAGGGCTGCGGCTTCATTCATAACCTCGCCACCGGCTACAAAATATATTTAAATGTAACATCTGTCAAGCACGGCTGGGATCTGCGGGAGGGAGACCAAGTCTCCTATTACAAGGAGTATTGCCCCCGCGGCTAATATGCGGTAGCAGTCATTACCTACCCTGAGGGGTATGAGCCCCCATAAAGAGACAAGGACTCCTGGGTCTTGGGCATCAGGGACACTTGAGGCCCAAGGACACTGCAAGCATCCCAGAGATTCCACGGCTGTGCAGTCCCTTGTTGTTGGCGAAAAAAAAATCGTCCGCCAGGAGGAGGCCCAGAGTATCCGTGAAAATGGACTGCCGGGACTGCTGTGCACCATTGCATGCCATGGGAGACAGTTCTAAGTCCTCGATGGGGTAAAAAGTAACCCACTCCTGATGTAACAGGGATGCACAATGGGAGGGGTGCTCTCTTCAAAGGAAGGGGGAGCACCAAGGTTTATAATGTTATGTGTGGTTTAAAAAAAAAAGGGTTATGCTTTAAAAAAAATATATATATATATATATATATATGTGCCAAAAAAAAGAAGGGGGTTTAAAAGTAGAAACATTAAAACAGAGTATAGTTGCAAAACTGTGTTTAGTATATATAGTTAAGTTGGAAATGTTATCTGTTATGAATGAGTCACCGAGGAGGAAAAAACAAAAAGCAAGCTAAGCCCAGAAAACCAGAGAGGCTGGTAACTAGCAGATTGCAGAACCCTGATCCTATCCACAACAACTAGCAGTAGCCATGGAGCGTGCCTACAGTGGTCCTAGATGCCTCGTCACGGCCGGAGATCTAAATAAGCCTAAAGAAAGAAAGGGAAAATTTAAACTGCCCCAGAGCAGACCCCAAAGCAATAGACAGCCCCCAACATGTATTGTCGGTGAAACAAGATGAAAACACAGACACAGGTAGAAAGATAGGCTGAGCAAACGATGGGGCCCTCGCTAACTAGAATGGACAGGAAAGAAAAGCTGCTGTCTGCAATCATGCAAAAAACCCTGCCAAAAAGAATGTCCAAAACGTCTGATAGAAAAAGGCCCTGAAGTCGCTAGACTTCAAATCACTATATCAGCACTCAGGTATATTCTGAAGACAGAGCAACTGATCAGAGACAAAATGGGTATTCAGCCCAGTCCCAGCCAGGGCTGGCTGAACACAAAAACTAAGTAAACCAGACAAAAACTCATATGAACAATAGCAGAGAAAACTTAGCTTTAGGAAGGCAGGAACCAAACTGGAAACCAGGAGTCACAGTCAGGAAAAATCACCAGCAAGAAACTAGGGAGTCGGCTGCCTTAAATCCAATCAGAAACTCCTGATGTCCAATCGCAGTCCTCTTCCTCAGGTGACCGGGCTCTGCAATTTAGATCAGTTTCATTACCTTCCTTCACCAACAGAGGGAGTCCAGATAGAGAACTCACTACTTCTCTGTCAGCACAGCCAGCTCCATAACCCTCACCAGAAGCCAGAGGCAAACCCGAAAATGAGCTCACAACAAACCAAACCCTCATCCACGCCACCGGGCCGATCAGGATGGGCCCGATGAAAAGCACGAACCAATCTATTGGCATGAATATCAGAGGCAGAGACCCAAGAATTTTCCTCCTGGCCATAACCCTTCCACTTGACCAAATACTGGAGTCTCCGTCTAGCCAGACGAGAATCCAGTATTTTCTCTACCTCATATTCCACATTACCTTGAACCAATACAGGGTCAGGAGGTGCAGCCATAGGAACTATTGGCTCAACATATCTCTTAAACAGCGACTTATGAAACACGTTATGGATCTTAAACGTAACAGGAAGAGCCAATCGAAAAGAAACCGGATTAAGAATCTCCAAAATCTTGTAAGGTCCAATAAATCTTGGCTTGAACTTTGGAGAAGCCACCTTCATAGAGATATTCTTTGATGACAACCAAACCATATCACCCACTTTAAACCGGGGACCAATGGTCCTATGCTGGTTAGAAAACCGCTGGGCCTTTTCCTGGGAGAGAGACAACTTATCCACTACTTGGTCCCAAATCTGCTGCATTCTCTCTACCACAGTGTCAACACCTGGGCAGGCTAAAGATTCCACTTGCCCTGAAGAAAATCGAGGATGAAACCCAAAGTTACAGAAAAAGGGCGACATCAAGGTGGCAGAATTAGCTCTATTATTTAAAGCGAATTCGGCCAAGGGCAAAAATGAAACCCAATCATCCTGTTCAACACATATAAAACATCTCAAATAGGACTCCAAAGTCTGGTTTGTTCTCTCCGTCTGCCCATTGATCTGAGGGTGAAATGCAGAGGAGAAGGACAACTGAATTCCCAGCTTGGAACAAAAGGCTTTCCAGAATCTGGAAACAAACTGAACTCCTCTGTCCGATACAATGTTCTCAGGAATCCCATGCAACCAAACCACCTGTTGTAAAAACAAGGGTACCAACTCTGAGGAAGATGGCAACTTTGGGAGTGGTACAAGATGGACCATCTTAGAGAATCTATCACAAATCACCCAGATAACAGTCATTCTCTGAGAGACAGGAAGATCAGAAATAAAATCCATTAAAATATGGGTCCATGGCCTCTTAGGCACCGGCAAGGGCATCAACAACCCACTAGAGCAAGAACAGGGTTTAGACCGGGAACAAGTCCCACATGACTGCACAAAATTCCTGACATCACGAGATAAGGCGGGCCACCAAAAAGACCGACTCACCAAATCTCTGGTACCAAAAATACCTGGATGACCAGCCAATGCGGAGCAATGAGCTTCAGACATCACTCTCTTCCTCCACTGGTCAGGAACATACAATTTTCCCATAGGACAACGCTCAGGTTTGTCCTCCTGGAATTCTTCCAGAGCACGTCTCAAATCGGGCGAGATAGCAGAAAGAACTACCCCCTCACCTAGGATGGTAGTAGGCTTGGTCACACTAGGAGAATCAGCAAATAAACTCCTAGAAAGGGCATCTGCCTTAACATTCTTAGTGCATGGAAGAAAGGAGACCACAAAATCAAAACGCGTTAAAAACAAGGCCCACCTAGCCTGTCTAGGATTCAAGCGTTTGGCCGACTCAAGTTAAATCAAATTCTTGTGGTCAGTGAGGACCACAACTTGATGTCTAGCTCCCTCCAACCAATGTTTCCACTCCTCAAATGCCCATTTCATGGCTAACAATTCCCGATTCCCCACATCATAGTTGCGTTCAGATGGGGAGAACTTTCGGGAAAAGAAGGCACAGGGATTAATTTTAGACGTCACCGGATCTTTTTGGGACAAAACAGCTCCTGCACCAATCTCTGAAGCGTCTACCACCACGTGAAAAGGAAGTGAGACATCAGGTTGCCGCAAAACCGGAGCAGAAGTGAACCTCCGCTTCATCTCCTGAAAGGCCGAAAAAGCCTCTGAAGACCAATTCAGCACATCAGCACCCTTCTTAGTTAAATCAGTCAGTGGTTTAGCAATACCAGAAAAATTAGCTATAAATTTATGATAAAAATTAGCAAAACCCAAAAACTTCTGGAGAGCCTTCAAAGAAGTGGGTTGAACCCAATTATACATGGCCTGAACCTTGGTCGGGTCCATTTCAATAGTTGACGGAGACAAAATAAATCCCAAAAATGAAATCCTCTGTACACCAAAAAGGCACTTCGATCCCTTACCGTACAAGGAATTCTCCCTCAAAATCCGGAACACAGTCCGAACATGTTCCACATGAGAATCCCAATCTCTGGAAAAGATCAAAATATCATCCAGATAGATGATCAAAAACTTATCCACAAAGTCCTGGAAAATATCATTCATGAAGGATTGGAAGACAGAAGGGGCATTAGTGAGCCCAAAAGGCATCACCAGGTACTCAAAATGTCCCTCTGGAGTATTAAACGCCGTCTTCCATTCATCCCCATGCTTGATGCGAATAAGATTATACGCCCCCCTGAGGTCAAACTTAGTAAACCAGCAAGCACCTTTAACTCTGGAGAATAAATCAGAAATCAGGGGTAACGGATACTGAAATTTAACCGTAATTTTGTTGAGGGAACGATAGTCAATACAAGGCCTTAATGAACCATCCTTCTTGGCCACGAAAAAAAACCCAGCACCTAAGGGTGAAGAGGATGGTCTAATATGACCCTTCTCCAATGATTCCTTAATATAAGATCGCATAGCCTCGTGTTCGGGTACAGATAAATTGAAAAGTCTACCGTTGGGAAATTTACACCCAGGTGTCAACTCAATTGCACAGTCATAAGTCCTATGAGGAGGCAAAGACGCAGACTTGCTCTCACTAAATACATCAGAAAAATCAGCCAAATAGTCAGGAACATCATGCGACTGGGGAGAGGTGGAGAAAACAGGAGTGTCACCAAGTGCACACCGACAACCCCAACTCCCCACAGACACAGATTTCCAATCCAAAACCGGATTATGGATTTGAAACCAGGGAAAACCCAGAACAATGGTATCATGTAAATTATGCAACTTTCTTGGTGGTCTGGGGCGACCCGCATTATCACCTGGGTCCAAAACTGAGGCTTATTCTTCGCCAAAGGAGTAGCATCAATACCCCTCAAAGGAATAGGCATCCGCAGAGGTGTCATAGGAAAACCACAACATTTAGCAAAATCCAAGTCCATTAGATTCAAGGCCGCTCCTGAATCCACAAAAGCCTTCGTGGAAAATGTGGATAAGTAGCAGATCAGAGTAATTGCCAAAAGAAACTTAGGTTGTACACCACCCACAGCAAATGTGTGTGCAAAACGTTTCTCTCGTTTAGGGCAGACAGAAATAACATGAGAGGCATCTCCACGGAAAAAACACAGCTTATTACGCCTTCTAAACTCCTGACGTTGCGCCCTAGACAAAACTCCATCACATTGCATAGGTTCAGACATTTGTTCAAAATGTGGCAGCGCCTCCCGTGTAGTCTTGTGTTCACGTAAACGCCGATCAACTTGAATGGCTAATGACATAGAATCGTCAAGACCAGAGGGAACAGGAAATCCCACCATAGTATCTTTTAAAGTCTCAGACAAACCCTTCCGAAAGAGAGCTGCCAATGCACTATCATTCCATGTAGTAAGGACCGCCCACTTTTGGAATTTCTGACAGTATAACTGCAGGATCCTGACCCTGGTTCAATGCCAATAGGGCTCTCTCAGCTTGATCAATAGCTTTAGGTTCATCATATAACAACCCCAAGGCTTGAAAAAATGCATCCACATTAGTCAAAACAGGATCTTCAGGTGTCAAAGAAAACACCCAATCCTGGGGATCACCGTGCAGCAAGGAGATGACAATCTTAACCTGCTGCGCAGAGCTCCCCGATGAGTTAGGCTTCAAGGCAAGAAATAATTTACAATTATTCTTAAAATTCAAAAATTTAGACCGATCCCCAGAAAACACATCAGGAGCAGGGATCCTGGGTTCAACAGCATGTGAATGAGTGAGATAGGCGGAAATTCCCCGCACTTCAGCAGTGAGCTGCTCCACACGATCAGACAATTGCTTAATCTCCATCAAGGAGAAGAAAAAAAAAAAAAAGAATCCTCCTACGGCCCCAAAGAAAAAGAGGAGAAAATATACATATATATAAAAAAAAAAAAAAAATTCTGACACTTTTTTTTTTTTTTTTACAATTCTCTCCTGCTTTTGAGTACCCTAGAATCTGCAGTATGGCTGGTGATTCTGTTATGAATGAGTCACCGAGGAGGAAAAAACAAAAAGCAAGCTAAGCCCAGAAAACCAGAGAGGCTGGTAACTACCTGATCCTATCCACAACAACTAGCAGTAGCCGTGGAGCATGCCTACAGTGGTCCTAGACGCCTCGTCACGGCCGGAGAACTAAATAAGCCTAAAGAAAGAAAGGGAAAATCTAAACTGCCCCAGAGCAGACCCCAAAGCAATAGACAGCCCCCAACATGTACTGTCGGTGAAACAAGATGAAAACACAGACACAGGTAGAAAGATAGGCTGAGCAAATGATGGGGCTCTCGCTAACTAGAAAGGACAGGAAAGAAAAGTTGCTGTCTGCAATCACGCAAAAAACCCTGCCAAAAAGAATGTCCAACACGTCTGATAGAAAAAGGCCCTGAAGTCGCTAGACTTCAAATCACTATATCAGCACTCAGGTATATTCTGAAGACAGAGCAATAGAGATCAACTGATCAGAGACAAAATGGGTATTCAGCCCAGTCCCAGCCAGGGCTGGCTGAACACAAAAACTAAGTAAACCAGACAAAAACTCATATGAACAATAGCAGAGAAAACTTAGCTTTAGGAAGGCAGGAACCAAACTGGAAACCAGGAGCCACAGTCAGGAAAAATCACCAGCAAGGAACTAGGGAGTCGGCTGCCTTAAATCCAATCAGATACTCCTGATGTCCAATCGCAGTCCTCGTCCTCAGGTGGCCGGTCTCTGCCATTTAGATCAGCTTCATTACCTCCCTTCACCAACAGAGGGAGTCCAGATAGAAAACTCACTACTCCTCTGTCAGCACAGCCAGCTCCATAACCCTCACCAGAAGCCAGAGGCAAACCCGAAAATGAGCTCACAACAGTTATCTGTATGCAAAATGAAGGTGTCCAACAGGTCTCGGGTACCGAGAGTAGAGAGGAAAACGCCGATCATGACTAAAATTGACGGGACAGAAGAGACGGATGGGAGTAGAGCAGACAACAGTCCCTAGGTCAGACCCCGAGTACCAGACATACACCCCCACAAAAGATAGGAAGATGCTGACGATGACCTGGTAGGTTAGGGCCTCGGTCATAGAATCATAGAATCATAGAATCGTAGAGTTGGAAGGGACCTCCTGGGCCATCTGGTCCAACCCCCTGCTCAAAGCAGGATTCGCTAAATCATCCCAGTCAGATGTCTGTCCAGCCTCTGTTTGAAGACTTCCATTGAAGGAGAACTCACCACTTCTCGTGGCAGCCTGTTCCACTCATTGATCACTCTAACTGTCAAAAAGTTTTTTCTAATATCTAATCTGTGTCTCTTCCCATTCAGTTTCATCCCATTGCTTCTAGTCTTTCCTTGTGCAAATGAGAATAAAGTTGATCCTTCTACAATGTGACAGCCCTTTAGATATTTGTAGACAGCTATTAAGTCTCCTCTCAGTCTTCTCTTTTGCAAACTAAACATTCCCAAATCCTGCAACCTTTCCTCATAAGACAGGGTTTGCAGACCGGTCACCATTCTGGTCGCTCTTTTCTGAACTTGCTCCAGTTTGTTGATGTCTTTTTTAAAATGTGGTGCCCAAAACTGGACACAATATTCCAGATGAGGTCTGACCAAAGAGGAGTAGAGGGAAATAATGACTTCACGTGATCTAGACTGTATGCTTCTGTTAATACATCCTAGAATTGCATTTGCCTTTTTTGCTGCTGCATCACACTGTTGACTCATATTCAGTCTGTGATCTATTAGTATACCCAAGTCTTTTTCACATGTGCTGTCACTTAGCCCTATTCCTCCCATTCTATATATGCTTTTTTCATTTTTATTGCCCAGATGTAGTACTTTGCATTTCTCCCTGTTAAAAACCATTCTGTTAGTTGCTGCCCACTTCTCCAGTTTATTTAAATCTTTTTGAATCCTCTCTCTCTCTTCTCTAGTATTAGCTATCCCTCCTAGCTTTGTGTCATCAGCAAATTTAATCAGTTTACCCTCAATTCCTTCATCTAAATCGTTGATAAAGATGTTGAACAATACAGGGCCCAGGACAGAGCCCTGTGGTACCCCACTTGAGACATTCTTCCAACTGGATGTGCAGCCATTTACGACCACTCTTTGGGTCCGATCACTAAGCCAGTTATGAATCCACCTAACAGTTGCCTTGTCCATTCCATACTTAGTCATTTTTTCAATAAGGATTGTATGAGAGACTTTGTCAAATGCTTTGCTGAAGTCAAGATATACTATATCTACAGCATTTCCTTGATCCACCCAATCAGTGATACCGTCATAGAAGGAAATTAAGTTAGTCTGACATGACTTATTAGTTAGAAACCCATGCTGACTCTGTTTAATCACTTCATTCTTATCCAGGTATTGACATACATGTTGTTTAATAATTTGTTCAAAGATCTTTCCTGGTATAGAAGTCAGACTCACCGGCCTATAGTTGCCTGGGTCCACCTTCTTCCCCTTTTTGAAGATAGGAACAACATTTGCTCTTCTCCAGTCTTCTGGCACTTCTCCTGTTCTCCAAGAATTTTCAAAGATTATGGAGAGGGGTTCAAAAATTTCTTCTGCTATCTCCTTCAGTACTCTGGGGTGTAATTCATCTGGACCTGGAGACTTGAATTCATTTAGGTTAGCTAAGTGTTTCCTCACTATCTTTCTGTTTATAGATATCCTGGATTCTTCTATTCCCTTAATAGGACAGTGAATAACAGTTGATGTTGCATTTCCTTTCTGAGAGAAAACAGATGCAAAATAGGAATTTAAAAGTTCAGCCTTCTCAACATCCTGTCTTACCATTTCATCATTTTCATCCTGTAAAAATCCTATAGCATCTTTGACTTTTCTTTTACTTTTGACATATCCCCAAAATCCTTTATTATTGCTTTTGACATCTCTTGCAAGCCTCAGTTCATTTTCAGCTTTAGCTAATCTGATTTGGTCATGGAGGTCCGAATGAAAAAAGGTGACAGAAATGAAGAAAAGTGGGAGGAATGCATCCGTAGAGTAGTCCGGATGGATCTAACCCAACCTGAAGGAATTGTCATGGTGGCGTACGCACTGCGAGTGAGCCGTAAGCAACTCGGAGCGCTATTAATAGCTCCCGGTTTGGTTCAGCCCCACGTATTGCGGGCCTGGCTCAGCAACCGGCCTGACAAAAGAAGGTGGGGAAGTTTCAGAATGGAAAAGAGAGAGACAAGATTGTTGAGGACAACAATGAATAAAGGAAGGAGGAGTGTAGAGAAGGTGGGCTGACGGGCGGACCTGTTTGCAGTGGGAAGGCAGAGGTGTAGTGTATTGTGTGTGGACTGTTAGAGGGAAAGATGGGAAACAGCTGGAGATAAAGAGGAAGAGTGTAATAATGGAGTTTGACCATTAGAGGGCTGTGGAGAGTGCGAGGATGGGACTGAACAACTGCCATTGGCTAAAGAAACTGTCAAGTCGTGGGGGGTGGGGTTACCAGAACGGGATGGATAAAAGGCTGTGAGAAGGTTCTGGAAAGGTCAGTCAGTGAGAGGAGCACAGGAGGCAGGAAGGTCTGCTGAGGGGAGAGGACAGAAAAGAAGCTCCGGAGGGGACTGACAGTGGAAACAGGTCATGGGGGGTGGCCCTGACAGGAGGGGCCGCAGACAGAGACAGACTGGGGTACCATAAAAACGAACAGACTCGGACTGGTAAAACGCTGTGGTGGTAGGCCTAGGGCAATCACAGTGGAAGAGCCGCGAGGGATGTTAATTATCTAAAGGAAGAAAGTGAAGGTACCCGGGCCTGTTTGCAAAGTCGAGCAGCTGCTGTGTGAAGCTGCGGAGTTAGTCGAGCAGCTGCTGTGTGGAGCTGCGGGTCGTGGAAAGTACGATCAATAAAGAAGACCTGTTGGACACGATCCTGTCTCTGTCTCGAGTCTGTCTGTGGCCAGTAACGGACCACCCCCCTGTCGGCCTCCCTACGTACTTTAGGACCAATCGCAGACATTGCTGTGGGGTATCAGCTGTTGCATACAGCTGACACCAGCACTCGATCGCTGCGGCGCTCAGCGTGAGGCCGCACAATCGATACGCCATACTATTACTGCTATTTGCGGGATCACACCTCCCATAGAGCAGTAATAGTACGGCGCATGTAGGGAAGGGGTTAAGAGGATACATAATCTTAAAATAGGTGAAGAAATCCATGGAAAGCCAGGCAACAATAAAATGATATAGGATATTTTATGCACCCCACAAAATTGCAAAATCCTGTGAGGCAACAATATAATTTTGTAAAGTATGGTTGGTCTAAAATTTCTCTTTTACTCCATAAACCTGGATACATGCTTGCAGATTAAGTGGAAAGATTTACTCAAAGTCACCAAGATATTGAAAACAGAAGAATTGGTCATGTTTATTTGATTTCCCGTGGGAGATATTTGGTGGGCAGAGTGGTCTGGCATCATCAACATTCACTCTTGGCCAAGGGCATGAGGATATGGTGTAGTCTAGAGAAGTAGCAGTGGACTTAATGAGCTTGTGTATGGCCTGCTGATGTCTTTATGACACAGGAAGGTAAGGCTACAATGGAAGACGTAGTCCTTTGTATACTAAAAGGCCTCACATGTGGTTCAACTCTTCCTTACATTGTGACTGTACAGTATTACACTTTGTAACTAATACAGCTGAGCTCTTTCCAATAAGCAGCATGTACGCCAAAAGAGGATCAATTACAACACTAGCTCTGATGCTCTTTGCATCTGATCGTTACATTTTTGTGACAAATTGATAAACTACATCTTCACTTGGATAAAGATTTGATATCACTCTTTTAATCTGCTATCAATAAGTTATTAATCGTTCACCTGACCTGTTCTAATCCCCGTCTGCTTTCAAATCCAATAATCATTTCAAAATTCACAGTCGACTGAGAGTCTTACTAAAAGCAATCAATATCCTACGGAGGTTTTTTTTTATTTTTTTAACAAGTGAATTCAGTCTACTAGCTCAGTGACTGCAGGCAAAAGCAATATACAACCCACTAAGTACAATACTACCATGTTACCTATGTAAAAGGAATAGACATGTTAACGAAAATAAAAACTGTAATTGATGATAATTCTCATTTCAATGCTTAGGTTAAACATATATGCTCACTTACATAACATGTACATGTTAATGACAATTCTAAGCTAGAAACTTGACTGGAGAATCTTCTCATTACTTGCCATTGTTCTAGCTACCAGGCTAAGGGGCAGACAAACCGTATGTGCAGCTGGTACAGGTGCCCAAAGAGGTGATCTATGCCCTAACAGTCACCTTTCTGTGTTGTATTGCTGTTTTAATGACTGCCAAAACACATTCAGCCAGGTAACATACAACAAGGGAGACAAATACCTGAATCTCACAGGTGCCTCTTCAGACTAGGTAATGCCCTTATTTGACCCTGCTCTGTCCCTGCCTGACCGCAGAATTTGGCACCCTAAGATAACTCAATGGCGGCTCCACTTGACAGTGGCTTACTCTGAATGCCCTTAGCATCTCCTAGGATCATAAAACAGTAAATAACAGACATAATTAGTATTGCCACAGCTCAAATACAGTGAACACATTATTCACGGTACTCAGTAAATGGCACAATTGTTTCTTTTTCAACATTTCATGCATAAAAACAGTAAAGATTTTTACTAGCTAAAAGTGAATCTGTCACCCCATTTTTGGCCTATAAGCTGCGGCCGCCTCCATTAGGGTCTTATCTACAGCATTCTGTAATGCTGTAGATAAGCCCCCCAGATGTAACCTGAAAAATAAGAAAAACAAGTTAGATTATACTCACGGGGGCCGGGGGCAGGTGCAGTAGGTGTCGCGGTCCGGCGCCTCCCATCTTCTAGAGATAACGTCCTCCTTCTTACTTCTGCCGCAGCTCCTGTGCAGGCGTACTTTCTCTGCCCTGTTGAGGGCAGAGTAAAGTACTGCAGTGCGCAGGTGCCGGGAAAGGTCCGAGAGGTCTGGCGCCTGCGCACTGCAGTACTCTGCTCTGCCCTCAACTGGGCAGAGCAGTGCACCTGCACCGGAGCCACGACCGGAAGCAAAGAAGAGGACGTCATCTGAAAAAATGCAGGAAAAAATGGAATGCCTCACAGTGTCAATGTGCTTGGTAGCCTTGAATTTGCCAGCAGCGATCCAAAATATTCCGTCTGATCGTCGGATCACAATGAGAGGAAAAAAAAAAGTTGTCAGATCACACAGCTGAATAATAAAAAACAATTCTTCTTTATTTCACACCATCATAAAAATGTGTAGATATATCCACAAATAGATAAAAACAGAGTCACCTGCGCACTGCAGTATTCTGCTCTGCCCTCAACAGGGCAGAGAATTACGCCTGTGCCGGAGCTGTGACGGGAAGCGAAGAAGAGGACGTCATCTCTAGAAGATGGGAGGCACCGGATCGGACCACGACACCCATCGGACCGGATAGGAAATGGGACTGCCCTTGGGTGAGTATAATCTAACTCGTTTTTCTTCTCTTTCAGGTTACATCGGGGGCTTATCTACAGCATTACAGAATTCTGTAGATAAGCCCCTGATGGCGGTGGCCACATCTTAAAGGCCAAAAATGGGGTGGCAGATTCCCTTTAAGATAAATTTCTGCAGTTACTCGAAGAGATCGCAGACTGCCACGTCATTACAGTGTATTATATGTACAGTATACTGTCAGAACCACAAACACGAGGTCATGTGACTGCCCAAATATGCTGGAAATAGAGGGGAATTTTGACAATCTGCATATTTCACACTTTCACGATTCAGCCACTGACAGTCACATCGAGCGACTGCAGAAAGTTCTCTTTAATCTGGACAACCCCTTTTAAGAATTATTTCCCAAATAAGTTATCTATATGAAAGGGTATAACTTGCTGATCACGGGGGTCCAACCTCAGGAACCCTCAGCGATCTCAAGTTTGGGATTCTGGAAAAAGCAGAGATGTACATGCTCGGCCTTAGCTCCATTCATTGTCTATGGCAATGGACTGAGCGCAGGGCCAGAGTTAGGGGCAGGCAGACCAGGCAACTCCCCGCCGCCATAATGATGGAGGAGAGAGCGTCAGCTGATGTTCCCTCTCCCATCATTCCCCTCTCTGCCTCTGACACACAGCGGGTGCGTGATGACATCATCGCGCACTCACTGTGTACCAGGCAGTGCAGGAGACAGGAGCCGGGAGAAGCACGGGCACGAGGAGAGGTGAGGAGTAGAGTTGAGCGAAACGGGTCGAAAAAATTCAAAAGTCGCCGACTTTTGGCAAAGTCGGGTTTCATGAAACGAAACCCGACCCTAGGATGAGGTCGGCCACGAGGTCGGCGACTTACGCGCCAAAGTCGCGTTTCAAAAGTTTGTTTTGCGCTCTTTTTCAGCCAATCAGGATCCACGGACACTGTGGGCAACGTGATAACATAGGCACGGGTCACCACCATCTTTCAGAAGGGCATGCAAGTGATTGGCTTGCTTTGGTGGGCGTCACAGGGGGTATAAAAGGGCGTGCACGCCGATCGCCATCTTACTTCTGCCGATCTTAGTATAGGGAGAGGTTGCTGCTGATTCTGTAGGGAGAGCGTTAGGCAGGGAAGAAGACAAAAAAACTGCTTCTGCTGCTAGCGATTTGGCCTGCACAACACACCAGTCACTGTGTGTGCAGTGCAAAGGGAGGCTATATAGTGGTGTATCAGTGGTGTTGGTTATTGGGCTGCCTTCTAAGGCTTCCTGACATTCCTGCATTGCTGTTTACCCACTGCTCCGCAAACTGCTTTTTTAAAAGCAATCCCAATTTTTTTTTTTGTCCTGCTGAGAAGAAAAAAAAACTGCTTCTGCTGCTAGCAATTTGGCCTGCACAACACACCAGTCACTGTGTGTGCAGTGCAAGGGGAGGCTATATAGTGGTGTATCAGTGGTGTTGGTTGTTGGGCTGCCTTCTAAGGCTTCCTGACATTCCTGCATTGCTGTTTACCCACTGCTCCGCAAACTGCTTTTTTAAAAGCAATCCAATCTCCCTTATCCTCTAGTCACTTTTGTCACAGCTGTGCCATCGAGCCTGTCACATAGCGCTCAGATATTCATTGGGCCTCACACAATCCAAAAGTGTCCAGTGTCCAAAAGTGTGTGCAGAGATTCAAAATCTCCCTTATCCTCTAGTCACTTTGGTCACAGCTGTGCCATCGAGCCTGTCACATAGCGCTCAGATATCAGTGGGCCTCACACAATCCAAAAGTGTCCATCCAGTGTCCAAAAGTGTGTGCAGAGATTCAAAATCTCCCTTATCCTCTAGTCACTTTGGTCACAGCTGTGCCATAGAGCCTGTCACATAGCGCTCAGATATCAGTGGGCCTCACACAATGCAAAAGTGTCCAGTGTCCAAAAGTGTGTGCAGAGATTCAAAATCTCCCTTATCCTCTAGTCACTTTGGTCACAGCTGTGCCATCGAGCCTGTCACATAGCGCTCAGATATCAGTGGGCCTCACACAATCCAAAAGTGTCCAGTGTCCAAAAGTGTGTGCAGAGATTCAAAATCTCCCTTATCCTCTAGTCACTTTGGTCACAGCTGTGCCATCAAGCCTGTCACATAGCGCTCAGATATCAGTGGGCCTCACACAATCCAAAAGTGTCCAGTGTCCAAAAGTGTGTGCAGAGATTCAAAATCTCCCTTATCCTCTAGTCACTTTGGTCACAGCTGTGCCATCGAGCCTGTCACATAGCGCTCAGATATCAGTGGGCCTCACACAATCCAAAAGTGTCCATCCAGTGTCCAAAAGTGTGTGCAGAGATTCAAAATCTCCCTTATCCTCTAGTCACTTTGGTCACAGCTGTGCCATCGAGCCTGTCACATAGCGCTCAGATATCAGTGGGCCTCACACAATCCAAAAGTGTCCAGTGTCCACAAGTGTCTGCAGAAATTCAAAATCTCCCCTGTCCTATAGACACCTTGTACCTTGTTTTACATTACTATATAATTTGTTGGATTTTGTCTACATTTCTACCAAAAATGAGGAAGGCTGGTGGAAGAGGCCGTGGAATTGGGCGGGGGTTGGCAGCTGGTAATGATGGTGTTGGTGGTGGATCTGATGGTAGTGGCAAGAGCAAAATAGGACCGAATGCAGGAGGTGCTGACCCTGCGTCATCGTCTGGCTACATAAGGCCTCGAACGCTTAGTTTTCTAGGAGTTGGCAAACCGCTTTTAAAGCCAGAGCATAAGGAAAAAGTTTTGTCTTACATTGCTGACTCAGCCTCCAGCTCTATCGCCTCCTCTTCTTCAGTTGTAAAAAGTAAAAGCACTGAGTCGTCATTGGAGGCTCATGTTCATGAACCACACCTTTCCATGTGTCCTTCACCCCAACCAAGATTGAAGGATGACGCAGGCCATACTACTGATTACTCCATGGAGCTGTTTTCACATACCATGCCTGGATTATCAAGTGAAATGGTGAATTACCCAGGCCAAGATGAATCTGACATGGAGTGCACTGATGCACAGCCGCTGATGGATGATTCTGCTGGTACATTCACTCAGAGCACTACATTGTCCTCGCAGTGTACAGAGCCAGATTCTGACCCAGATGAGACTCAGGTGCCCCTTCCCGCACACTATACCACCATACACGGTGACACAGAGGAAGGTGCACATGACATAGAAGAGGAGGTGATGGATGACCCAGTTGTTGACCCAGATTGGCATCCATTGGGGGAAGAGGGTGCTGCTTCCAATAGCTCAGATGAGGAGCATCCACAGCAGACATCGACATCGCAACAGCTGTTATCTGGCAGGCCCGGAGCACTCCAAAGACAGGTTCCAAACATCAAAAGAGTTGCTGGACAGCTTGTCCAGAGGGTCAAAAGATCACAGCGTGCTAGGCCGCAAAATGTCTGCCAAAGTAAGAAGAGTGCAGTGTGGCACTTTTTTGAACAAAATCCTCATGATCAGGCCAAGGTTATCTGTAAGAAGTGCGCAAAGACCTTTAGCCGAGGGAAAAATCTGAAAAATTTGAATACCAGTTGCATGCTTAGACATTTAACCAGCATGCACTTGCAAGCGTGGACACAACACCAAACCTCAAGTGCCACATGTGCAACTGATCACAACGAAGGTAGTCAGCAGCGCTACATTGTTTCCCCCACTGTAAGCCCACCGGTTAGCACAGCAGCAAATGTTGAGGTGTCGTTGCAAGACCACAGCAGTCAGGGAATCCCACTGTTATATCAACGAAAGACTGATTCTAGGCCATCAGAAAGAACACCAACTCCATCACCATCATCAACCCTCTCTCAGTCCGCCCTGTCCACCGCTACTTCCACCATATGCAGCTCTCAAGTCCAGCTCACCCTCCCAGACACTATGAGTAGGTCAAAAAAAGTACTCAGTCTCTCATCCGCGTACACTGGGTTTGAACGCCCACATTGCCAAACTAATCTCGTTTGAGATGATGCCCTTTCGGTTGGTGGAAAGCACAGCTTTCCGCGAACTCATGGCCTATGCAGTACCACGCTATGACCTACCCAGTCGCCACTTCTTCTCTAGCAAAGCCATCCCAGCCCTCCACCATCATGTGAAAGACCGCATTGTCCATGCACTCAAGCAGTCAGTGAGCGGAAAGGTGCACCTCACAACTGATGCATGGTCCAGTCGGCATGGCCAGGGCCGTTACGTGTCCATCACTGCGCACTGGGTTAATGTGGTGGATGCAGGGTCCACAGGGGACAGCGGTGGTGGGACAGTGCTGCCCAGCCCACGGTATAGGAAACAGTTGGCTGTAGGCGTTCGACCCTCCTCTTCCTCCTCCTCCTCCAGAAGCGAAAGCTCGTCCACAGAGCGCAGTCGTACGAGCACTCCATCTGCAGCTGCCACTGTTGCACACGATGTGTCCCCCTATCGAGCAGCTAGTGGAAAGCGTCAGCAGGCTGTGTTGCAGATGATGTGTTTGGGCGACAGACACACCGCCGAGGTGCTGGCCGAGTACTTGAAGCGACAAACTGAGTCATGGCTGGGCAGTGTACATCTTGAGGCAGGCAAGGTAGTTAGTGATAATGGCCGTAATTTTGTGGCAGCCATAGCCCTTTCAAAACTCAGCCACATATCTTGCTTGGCTCACACCTTGAACCTGGTGGTGCAGTGCTTCCTCAAAAATTATCCGGAGTTAACAGCCCTGCTCCAGAAGGTGCGAAGACTGTGCGCGCACATCCGCCGGTCGCCTGTACACTCCGTTCATATGCAGAAGCTGCAGCGATTGCTCCACCTTCCCAACCACCGCCTCATTATCGACATTGCAACAAGGTGGAACTCCACCCTGCACATGGTGGAGCGGCTGTGCGAGCAGAGGCAGGCCATAATGCATTTGTGGGAGGATACACGGCCAGGCACTTTGAGAGCAGACATGGAGTTGACAGGTGTGCAGTGGTCGAAGCTGAAAGACCTTTGTAAAGTCCTTCAGTGTTTTGAGGAATGCACACGGCTGGTAAGCGCAGACGACGCCATCCTAAGCATGAGCATCCCACTTATGCGTCTGCTCATGCAAACTTTGACGCACCTTAAGGACCAGGCGTCTGCAGCCAATGTTGATGAGGAGGAAGAGGAGGAGGGAATCCTTGATGACATTCAGCCATTGTCTGCTCAGGGGCCTCTCCTGGACGAGGTGGAGGAAGAAGAGGAGGAGGATGATGATGGGGATGATTACTTAGGGGAGGAGGATGCATCTCGTGGGGCAAGTGAAAATGTTGGCGTGGCAAGGTCTGGTACAGGGTTTGTGCGTGACTGGAGGGATGTGGATTTGCCAGAAAGTGCTCCTCCACCCAGCACTCGCAGTGCATCATTGACACCGGGAACATTGGCCCACATGTCAGATTATGCCTTGCGGATCTTAAAAAGGGACCCCCGCATTGCCAAAATGATGAACGATGACGACTACTGGTTGGCCAGCATCCTGGATCCACGCTATAAAGGCAAATTACAAAACATCATGCCACAGGAGAACCTTGACCTAATATTGGCTAATAAACAAGCAACTCTGGTAAATCGGTTGCTTGAGGCATTCCCAGCACACAGCAGCGGTGATGGTTCTCACACGAGCCATACGGGCCGGGGGCAGCTTGGCAGAGGTGTTCGTGGTGCACACAGCAGAAGTGGCGTTGGAGACAGGGGTTTCATGACAATGTTGTGGACTGATTTTTCAAATACCGCTCACACAACTGGTAATACTGCATCGATGGAAAGTGACAGGAGACAGCAGTTGTCAACTATGGTTACAAACTACTTTTCCTCCCATATCGATGTTCTCCCACACAGGTCATTCCCCTTTGACTATTGGGCCGCTAAACTGGACACCTGGCCTGAATTGGCCCAATATGCCTTACAGGAGCTCGCTTGCCCAGCTGCAAGTGTGCTATCGGAAAGAGTATTCAGTGCAGCTGGATCAATCCTGACAGAAAAAAGGACCCGTCTGTCAACCCAAAATGTGGATGATCTAACCTTCATTAAAATGAACCACGCATGGGTTTCCAAGGATTTTGTCCCACCTTCCCCTGATGACACATAGGGTGACAGAAAAATGGCTTGCTTTGGTCCACCTCTTCCTGGTACTTCACCTATTTCGCCTTTTGCATCAGCTGAATGTCCAACATCAACATATGCCACTTTCTAAAACTCCCTAACTGTGCTGCCTCCCCCCCCATGGCCGGGGTCACCACCTAGCGCACGACACCGTGCGAGTGCCGTTGCCCTGGACAGGTGGGTAGGTTGACTCTTGGGCGCGGGCACTGGCACAGGGTCCCTCATAGTGCAATCAAGTGTCTCTGACGGTGGTGGTGCACACCCGCCGTCAGACACACCGCTGTACTATGAGGGGCCCAGTGCCAGTACCGACGCCCACGAGTGGGCCCCCCTTGCTTGGGCAGGGCCCCAGCATTTGCAATCTTTACCTCTCCCTGCTCCTCCGCTGTGTAATCTGGGCCGTCAAATCCATACTGTGCCTGACACCGTCTGAGCCTGCCTCCTGATGTATAGACATATATTTTGAATGTGTACGCTATCCATACATGTTATCCGGGGAAAAGGGACCCTTTCTAACCTTTGTGCAATCACGTGCAATCCATACTGGGCCTAACACCGTCTGAGCCTGCCTCCTGAGACATATATTTTGAATGTGTACGCTATCCATACATGTTATCTGGGGATACGGTACCCTTTCTAACCTTTGTGCAATCACGTGCAATCCATACTGGGCCTAACACCGTCTGAGCCTGCCTCCTGAGACATATATTTTGAATGTGTACGCTATCCATACATGTTATCTGGGGATACGGTACCCTTTCTAACCTTTGTGCAATGACGTGCAATCCATACTGGGCCTAACACCGTCTGAGCCTGCCTCCTGATACATATATTTTGAATGTGTACGCTATCCATACATGTTATCTGGGGATACGGTACCCTTTCTAACCTTTGTGCAATCACGTGCAATCCATACTGGGCCTAACACCGTCTGAGCCTGCCTCCTGAGACATATATTTTGAATGTGTACGCTATCCATACATGTTATCTGGGGATACGGTACCCTTTCTAACCTTTGTGCAATCACGTGCAATCCATACTGGGCCTAACACCGTCTGAGCCTGCCTCCTGAGACATATATTTTGAATGTGTACGCTATTCATACATGTTATCCGGGGATACGGTACCCTTTTTAACCTTTGTGCAATCACGTGCAATCCATACTGGGCCTAACACCGTCTGAGCCTGCCTCCTGAGACATATATTTTGAATGTGTACGCTATCCATACATGTTATCTGGGGATACGGTACCCTTTCTAACCTTTGTGCAATCACGTGCAATCCATACTGGGCCTAACACCGTCTGAGCCTGCCTCCTGAGACATATATTTTGAATGTGTACGCTATCCATACATGTTATCTGGGGATACGGTACCCTTTCTAACCTTTGTGCAATCACGTGCAATCCATACTGGGCCTAACACCATCTGAGCCTGCCTCCTGAGACATATATTTTGAATGTGTACGCTATCCATACATGTTATCTGGGGATATGGTACCCTTTCTAACCTTTGTGCAATCACGTGCAATCCATACTGGGCCTAACACCGTCTGAGCCTGCCTCCTGAGACATATATTTTGAATGTGTACGCTATCCATACATGTTATCTGGGGATACGGTACCCTTTCTAACCTTTGTGCAATCATGTGCAATCCATACTGGGCCTAACACCGTCTGAGCCTGCCTCCTGAGACATATATTTTGAATGTGTACGCTATCCATACATGTTATCTGGGGATACGGTACCCTTTCTAACCTTTGTGCAATCACGTGCAATCCATACTGGGCCTAACACCGTCTGAGCCTGCCTCCTGATGTATAGACGTATATTTTGAATGTGTACACTATCCATACATGTTATCTGGGGATACGGTACCCTTTCTCACCTTTGTGCAATCACGTGCAATCCATACTGGGCCTAACACCGTCTGAGAATGATAGATGGGGCCCACCATACACTGGAATATTCCAAAGGTGGACATCAGACACTGGAGCAGCATTTACAGGGCCCATTATACACTAGAGCATTAGAAATGGGGCCCATTATGTTTGGAGCATTATTTGGGCCCATAAGACAGTAGAGCTTCATCAATGGGGACCAACATATACTGTAGCATTATGTGGAGCTCATCATATACTGTTTCAAACATTATATGGGACCAATAATTCTGTATGGAGAAATAGATGGGCCTCGTCATGAGATGTAAAAAGTGAGGTATTTTTCATTGTACTATACCGCTATTTCTCTGCCGTATCGGAGCATGATGAGTTGTGGTATGTGTTAAAGGGGTGCTCTTTCGCCCAGGGCACATGAAAACCTGGAGCCAGCCCTCCCCCCCACAGTCTGTAGCCAAATAACCCCCATTTTTCAGTGCGTAACTTGTATTATGAAGTTAATTAAGGTTGACAAGCTTAAGTAAGAAGAATTGATGCTTTTGGCATTCAAATGGGCACTGTTGGTGTGTTTCCTGTCCTCCTCTCACTGCCGACTTTTATTCCCCATTGACTTACATTGGGTTTCGTGTGTCGGGACGACCCCGACTTTTCCCTATAATCGGACGATCTTGCTCGACCCGACTTTTGGAAAAGTCGGATTTCACGAAACGAAACGCGACCCTAAAAAACCAAAAGTCGCTCAACTCTAGTGAGGAGTGTGCTTTTTGTTTTGTCTTTTTTTTAATATATCATTGTGTGTGCTGGACTGTGGGGCCATTCTCGAGGGGGTTATATGCTATGTAGCCTGGGCTATATAAATACCATGTGGTGCTGGGCTATATATATCATGTGTGGCTGGGCTATATAAATCATGTGGTGCTGTGCTATATATTCCATGTGGTGCTGGGCTATACATTCCATGTGTGGCTGAGCTATATACCATGTGTGGCTGGGCTATATATACCATGTTGTGTTGGCCTATATATACCATGTGTGGTTGGGCTATATATACCATGTGTGGCTGGGCTATATATACCATGTGGTGCTGGGCTATATATACCATGTGGTGCTGGGCTATATATACCATGTGGTGCTGGGCTATATATACCATGTGTGGCTGGGCTATATATACCATGTGGGGCTGGGCTATATATACCATGTGGGGCTGGGCTATATGTACCATGTGGTGCTGGGCTATATATACCATGGTGGGCTGGGCTATATACCATGGTGGGCTGGGCTATATATACCATGGTGGGCTGGGCTATATATACCATGGTGGGCTGGGCTATATACTATGCGGCTGTGTTATATACCATGGGGGTACATTTTACATTATATTCTATGGGGGAGGCTGTGTCACATAATATGGGGGGGCTACATTATATTCTATGGGGAGGTGGACTGTATTATATTCTATTTGGGGCTACATTATATTTTATGGGGAGGCTGCATTATATTCTATGGGGGGTGATTTCATTATACTCTATGAGGAACAACATTGCATTCTATGGGGGGCTAGATTATATTGTATGGGGGCTTCATTATACTTTATGATGGCGCTACATTATATTCTATGGGGGCTGCATTATACTATGTGAGGAGGGATACATTGTATTCTATGGAGGGGCTAAATTATACTATATAAGGGGCTGCATTATATTCTATGGGAGGCTGCAATATACTCTGAGGGGGCAGCCATATATTCTATGGAGGGGCTGCGTTATACTATATGAGGGGGGTTGCATTATATTCTATATAGGGGTTACATCATATTCTGTGGAGTGGCTGCATTATACTCTGTGGGGTAGCTGCATTATGCTCTAAGGGGTTGCTGCATTATACTATAATAGAGGGGCTGCATTATATTCTATGGGGGGTACATAATATTGTATGGCGGGGCGGCATTATACACTGTGGGGTGGCTGCATTATGCTCTATGGGGTGGCTACATTATACTATATGTGGGCTGCATTATACTGTATTGAGGACTATGGGGAATACATTATATGAATAACTATGGGGTGCCTTATACTAAGTGAATTGTACTACATGGATGACTATGGCGGTGCATTATACTATATGGAGTACAAAGAGGAGTGTATTCTCCTATATGGAGGACTGAGTAGTGTATTTTAATATATGGAGGGCTATAAGGAGTGTATTATACTATATGGAGGACTATGAGTAGTGTATTATACTATATGGAGGACAATGGGGAGTGTATTATACTATATGGAGGACTATGGGGCACATTATATTATATGGAGGACTATGGGGTGTAAACTGTAGATGTGCTGCTGATAACATGATACTGTATGGGGACAGATTGATTCATTAGTGATCATTCTGTCCCCATCATTCTTTCTCAGATGGTGGAAAGGGGCCGGGAAACAAGCGTTGAACGACTTCAGTATTGTCGATCACACTCATTTAGCGGCCTGAACTCAGCGCATGTAACTACAACCAAAATGCTTCTGTGTGATGTGCAATATGTTAGCATTTGGGGCCCCATTTTAAACTTTGCCTAGGGCCCCACTTTGCCTAAAACCGGCCCTGACTGAGCGCTGTACCTGACTATCTCCAGCAGTCCCATAGACAATGAATAGAATGGGGGTTGAGCATGTTCACTTCTGCTACAATCAAGATGGGACTCTGGGGATACAAGAACCGTGATCTTGGAATTCCCAGTGATCATACCTCCAAGCAATTTATCATGGATTTTGGGAATAACTCTTTCATTGAAATGTAATATAGAAGCGTGTGACATAATACTCATAAGTATGTGGTGACTAAAAAACTAAAGTTAGTCTTGCATAGAACAGGATCTCATATAGTAATATTTACCTGGGGAAGGTGAAAAAATATTCAAAGACAGCACTAAAACTTCACTGAACAAGGAGTTAAATGTAAACTTTGTGGCATACAGTTGTCTCTTTATTTTACAGCATGTTCACATGAAGTGGGTTTTTTGGTATTCTTGGTAGAAATTCCAGGAAATTATATTTACGATATTTCAATGTTTTGTATATAGGCATAATCTATATACAGTATGTGTGTGTGTAACATGTAAATGTGTGTAATGCATAAGCATGTTTGTATCTTATGTGTGAGTGCGTACGTGTGCCTTATGTGAATGTGCATGTGTATTCACAGTAGGGTTGACAACTTGACTTTTTTATTCTTCCTGAACGGTTTATCAGAAAAACACGAACAGACAATATTCACAGTGGAAAACCATCATACATCAGTAAGATTGAGTGATACATATCTAGAGCCCGTACTTCAAACATTCTCTGCAAACACTGTAAACTGTAAAATGAGGAAAATTACAGTTAAAATACTCTGTGTAAGTTTCTTCAGCTTAAAAAAAAAATCACAGAAGTCTCAAATTTTTTTTGTGGACAGGGTAAAAAAGTGCCCTATTTTTATAGACTGTCAAGGGATTTCGGGATTTGTTGGCAGTGCAGATATATAGGTGGGGTATGAAGGAGGGTCCCCACCCTATCAGTGTCCTCTCCTAGCCATACAGAAGGCTTTCCTGTACAGTATCCTGAAGACTATTGGTGTGTGGCAATGTAATCTGCAGTGCTAACCACTGAGCCACCGTGCTGCCCTAAATGCAATAAATGAGATATTGGCCCAGGCACATCATTTCACAGAGTCTTCCTGCTTCCATTACTCCAAAAATTGTTGTGGTGTAGCCAGAAAACATTTATGGGAGAAAAATAAGGGAATCGGGTATTCAGTCAATGTTATGCTAGTGTTCCCGAGGATGAGACTGATAACACATTCCTGCCAGATTATTGGCCAAGTCTATAGCTAGAAGCCATTTTCCACTTCTAGATTTTCCAAAATGATACCCACAGTATCAAGGCTGAACATGTAAAGGCTCTCTCAGAATGGCGTACAGTGAACGTATAAGGCCGGGGTCAGACATGCGAGAAACACGCACGAGTCTCGCACGTCACTACCCGGCACTGCCAGCGGCACTCGGGAGCGGAGTGTGCTACTGCATGTATTTCTATGCAGCTGAACACTCCGGTGCCGAGTGCCGGCGGCAGTGCTGGGTATTGACGTGCGAGACTTGTGCATGTTTCTCGCACGTCTGACTCCAGCCTAATTTAGATGAGTGCTATCCACTGAAACAATGGATAACATTCGCTCAAATGTTATACTATGGAGCAGTGCCAACTAGCGTTTATTTTCTCATGCCGAGTCGACATGCTATGATTGGCAGCGCATGTCAGACGGCACACACCCACACAAGTCTATGCGTGTGTGAAAAACATCGGACTGCACTCAGATGTCATCCGAATGCAGTGCGATCACCGAGGACGCCTACAATGAAGGAGATGGAGAAACTACTTTCGACACACGGCTCCTGCTTGCAGCATAGCTGGAGTCGAATGTCATTAGCATGTCGCATTCGATGCTATACGCTAATCTGACCTCGACCTAAAAGTGATAATTACCTATAGATGTAAAACTGTAGGGCTACTTTTGTTACCTTGACAAGATATTTAGTCCCAACTAGAGATAAGCAATTTTTTGCCTTTTTTAGGGTCGAGTCGGGTTTCATGAAACCTGATTTTCTCAAAAGTCGAGTCGAACGAAATCGGCCGATTATAGGGGAAAGTCGGGAAAAGTCGTGAAACATGAAACCCAATGCAAGTCAATGGGGAGAAAAGTCGGCAGTGAGTGGAGGACTGTAAACACACCTGGCATGAATTTTAACCCCAGAGGTGGCGAAATCTCTCTCTTTCTCTTCTCTCTACCTCTCTCTCTCTTCCACTCCCACTCCAGCTACGCTACACTACGCTTCTCTCATTGGCTGAAAAAAGTCACGTGCAAGCATTTGGCGAAACCCGACTTTGACGCTTGGGTCACCGACCGCATGGCCAACTTCACACTGTGGTCGGGTTTCATTTCATGAAACCCGACTTTGGCGAAAGTCGGCGACTTTTGAATCTGACCAACCCGTTTCGCTCAAGTCAAGTCCCAACGTTTATCCATACAAGAGTAACCTGCTCACAAATAAGAGAAGCTTATCATCTACTGTGGTCAATTTCATTTAACCCACCTGAAAAAGCGCTCAATAAACAATAAAAAAGATGAACATAAGCACAACAATGTAAAAAAAACTTGCGTTTCATCTTTTGTTTTTCCCAGCAATGTGCGCTCCTGAAGGATGACGAAGGAACTTGATATTTAGATTCAAGGATGATTTTTATTTTTAATTCAAAGTAGAACACAACCGGTTTCGACTGCTAAGAGTCTTCCTCAGGTATAATGTCAAGAATATAAACGGATCTGTCTGAACACATTTTATAGCAGATCTCCCTGCATGTGGTTTTGGGTGGGGCTGAAAGGTCTGTTTTTCAGACACATGCAGATACTCAGATATGCAGAATTTTGCACTCTGAGGAATCGAACAAAACCCATATACCAAATAAATGTTACACAAAAAGTTTCACACAAAAAATTTTCACATAAAAAAAACAATTAAAAAGTATATATATAAAAATATTCCAAACAAATTTTTGACACTAAATTTTTTTTTTCCCTTTTCTGAAAACACTATAAATATAATAATACTATGTGTAAAATTTCTTTAAAATGTTATTAAACATACTGAAGTGTGATTTGACACTAAAATATAAAATCCTACAAACATGTACATTATAGCAAAATTTAAAACTCTTCCTTTTTTTTTTTTCCATGTGATGACTGTTAGCAAAAACCAAATGGAAAATTTCGATATTTCATTCATACATGTATAAAACTCGCATTCAATTTCATACCTGTCGAATTTTTTAATTTAAATATCATATACCTTCTATAACATCATTTAATCCATCCGGGTATAATGTACCCAGACGGAAGATCCAATATGATTCTTTCCGGTTTAGCTTTTGTATCCTATTAGTACAATTCTCAGGTATTTGCTCCAGCGGAGTCACGGAAATATTGAATGTTTTATTATGCTTCAAACATAAGTGCCGGGATAAACTCTGCTTTAAAAAAACATTTTTAGTATTGTGTCTGTGGTCATTCATACGGGATCGTAAGGACTGAGTGGTCCGACCCACAAATTGCAGCCCACAGGCACAGGTGATAACATATATAACAAAATCACTATCACACGTCAATTTTTGCGCGATTGCTATGGTTTCACCCGTACTATACGACATAATGTACCGAGTCATATGACTGATAACTTCACAGGTACAACATTTTTGGGAACCACATCGATAGATACCCAGTTTGAAAGCATCTGTTTCATTTATCCTAATTTTTTCTTTTTTCTTTATACATTCCCATTCCTCATCTTTGGTCATTCTGAGATTACTAGGGGCAATTATACCCTTCACCGTTTGGCCCCTACGAAAGGTAATATTGGGTCTATCTGGTAAAAGTTTTTTCAAAAATGCATCCTTTTTCAACAAGTACCAATATTTATTTAAAATATTTCTTATCTCTGTATTACTACGATTAAAAGCGGTAATAAAATTGTACTGCCACCCATCTTTTTTTCTTTCCTTATTCCTATTTTTGTTTACATTAATTATCTGCTCAGGTTTTTCTCCTCCTCCTTTAGTTATCCCCTCTTCCACTTCCTTGTTTTTATTGTTCTCTCTAGATAAACACTCCTTCTGAGTTCTTTCTAGATTAGTTCTGTATGCTGCCATGATTAATTATTTTGGATTTTTCTTATCCGTAAACCTATCAATGAGAATTTTCGATTGTTCCACATAATCTTCCTTATATGTATTGTTTCTCCTAATTCTGAAGAATTGGCTATAAGGAATGTTTTGCTTCCATTTTTGATGGTGTGCACTTTGATAATCGAGGAAACCATTTGTGTCAGTTGTCTTGAAATATGTTTTCGTTCAAATTTTTTTATTTTTATGGGATATTTCTAGATCAAGAAAATTTATTTTTTTCTTATTAACCTCTGCAGAAAAAGTAATACCTCAGTCATTCCTGTTTAATGCCACAATAAATTCTTGAGCTTCTACTTCAGTGCCTTTCCAAAATACAATTAAATCATCAATAAAACGACGATAATATATTATGTTGTTACAGTAAAGTTGCTGACACAGGGGCGACGAAGACTCGAAGCACCCCATGAAAAGATTTGCGAAACTTGGCGCTACCCGAGTCCCCATTGCGGTGCCCCTTCCAGGGGCAATTGTATATACAGCGGCTTGGCACCGCAATGGGGACTCGGGTAGCGCCAAGTTTCGCAAATCTTTTCATGGGGTGCTTCGAGTCCTCATCGCCCCTGTGTCAGCAACCTTACTGTAACTACATAATATATTATCGTCGTTTTATTGATGATTTAATTGCGCTTCCCATTTTTCTCCCTATATTCCCCTCTTGTTTCATGTTTCATCTTTTGTAACTTCAGTTAATTACTTCAGGCTTTGAAAGCCATAAAAGAGCTAAAATAAGTGACCGGTCCATTCTTCAGTCGCCATTATATTAAAATAAATTTAAAAAAAAACGCAAAACTGAAAAAATTACGAAAAAACAACCGCAAAAAATGTTGCAAAGAAGACGCTTCCGAGAAAAATGTCCTGAAGCGTCTTCTGCTTTAAAAATTATGGGTCCAGTTAATAAAAGCTTTTATGCCAAAATAAAAAGCTTTGAAATGGCGTATAATTTTGGTACAACTAGTGGCTTCACTAAAATTTTATGTCTTAAAGAGTTCTTGTCCAGCTCTCACAAAGTTGGCAAAGCTGGGGCTGGAATTGGGTGTGACGGCCACCACTCGACACATTATGTGGCAGTGTTTGTTACTCCACAACTCTTACTCCAGCATGAACTGGGGCGAAGTGCACATAGAGATGTACATCCCTTGTCCAATGCTCCTGATTCATAAAGAGTAGAGATGAACGACTTTGACTTTTTCAGGGTCGAGTCGGGTTTCATGAAACCCGACTTTCTCAAAAGTCGAGTCGAACAAAATCGCCCGACTATCGTGAAAAGACGAAGGTCCGACTGAAACACGAAACCCAATGCAAGTCAATGGGGAAGAAAAGTCGGCAGGGAGTGAAGGACAGTAAACTCACCTATATGCCGGACTGCTTTTTTAAAGTGCGTGAAAACTCTCTCTCCCCCTCTCTCTCTCCCACCGGATGCTGCACATGTCATCTCATTGCCCACAGTGTACGTCCTTGCTCAGTGGCTGAAAAAAGTCACGTGCAAGCATTCTGGGAAATCCGACTTTGGCGCTCGTTTTGCCAACCGCATGGCCGACTTCACACTGTGGTTGGGTTTCAGTCGGCGAAACCCGACTTTGCCATAAGTCGGCAACTTATGAATCTGGCTGACCTGTTTCGCTCAACTCTAATAAAGAGGCATGAGGAGTGTCTGACTCCAGCACTTTTTCTGATCAAGATCAGCATAAACAATGATAGCCTTGATGAACCAGGCTTTATGTGTATATTCTGGTGTCTAAAACAAACCGAGTGCACATACCCTAAGTTTTTGCATGTATTCTTTGAAAACAAACAAAAGCAAGATGTTCCACCTTATGGGCTGTATTCTACCTAGAAATATTGGTACTAGTGGATAACAGTGGGAACACAGCATTAGGACCGCTTCACACATCTGCTTAAGAAATGTGTTGGCACACGGATGGTATACATGTACACACAGATGGCACACGGTTGGTATACAGGTGCACACAGATGGCACACTGATGGTATACATGTACACACAGATGGCACACTGATGGTATACAAGTACACACGGATGGTACACATGTACACACAGATGGCACACTGATGATACACATGTACACACAGATGGCACACTGATGGTATACATGTACACTCAGATGGCACACGGATTATACACATGTACACACAGTTGGCACACGGGTGGTAAACATGTGCACACAGATGGCACACTGATGGTATACTTGTACACACAGATGGCACACGGATGGTACACATGTACACACAGATGGCACACAGATGGTATACAACACATGTACAAACAGATGGCACACTGATAGTATATATGTATACACAGATGGCCCACGGATGGTACACATGTACACACAGATGGCACACAAATGGTATACAACACATGTACAAATAGATGGCACACTGATGGTATACATGTATACACAAGATGGCACACGAATGGTAGACATGTACACAGAGATGACTCACAGATGGTATACATGTACACACTGTAAAATGGCCGTCCTAGAGGGAATATATGTGTCATCACGGCTATTAGTTGCGATGATGTGAGCTTGGAAGTATGCTCCAGCACGTACGAGTGCTGAGAGAGTTATTTGGACCATTTCAGGGCCGGGTTTTACGAGTTGGGTGGGAGATGAGTGGGAATGACCGCTCACATATCCCAACCCCAGGGGCGTGATTTGGCTAAAAAAATGGAGGCCAAATGTCTCATTCAGTGTCTGTGGCTGGAGATGTGGAGACCTCCAGTGTGTGTGTTTCTAAAGACTCTGACCTGAGCGGGCGGACCCGCAGTACTATGATGGACTGTTTATTTTTCTGTTTGCTTTTCACTTTGTGCCGGAAAAGGCTGTTCATTTGTTTTGGCTATCCAGAGCGGTTTATGCAGTTTTAATAAACTTCCTTGGACATTTCAACAATAACGCTTCCTGTGCCTACCTCAACTGCAGCTGAGTGAGTACAGATTCCTACAACACGGGCAACCAACAGAAAACCAGACAGATAGTAAAAACCTCATGCGTACATTTTTTTATGTGGACTTGTGAAGGGTGTCTTACACAGAGGCACCAGAATGTGCCTGTACAATACATGTGTGTGCAATACGTATGTCAAATCCCAAGTCTAAATCTCTGCACCCGTGTGCACAACACCCTAGTTTGTGTGTTTTGCTGAGCTTATTAAAAATTTGTGTTCAAAATTCATATGTTGATATTCTCAAACATGCATTAAAAATTGTGCCATATGTAAGATGATGTACCAACTGTAATGCATCGGGTTGGTGTAATGAGTTTGTAAGTGAAGAATTTTGGATAATCCTTTGGAAAAATTTAATTTGTACACAGGACCATAGTCATAATTTATGATGGCATGATTAGCAGAATGCCAAACAAAAAACAAACTCCGTAAGTAAAAATAAAAGTCAACAAAACCCCCAATTTTTTGGCAAATTTTGCAGAATCGCATCCACTGGCACTTATGCTTTCATGATACAGCACTGTTTCATTGTACTCTATTCCCATCAACAATATGCTTAATACAAAATACGAGTTTACTTGTTAGTATATTCATGAGCTGAACAATATATTAATGATATGGTAATTCTTGGAAATGGGAAGAAATAAGCATTTAAAATTATTTTCATACAGGGAGCCAGTTAGTCTCTGCATGGTATTTTCAAGAGAGATGCTTCTATATTTATGTTACAAATAAGATATCGGAGGGACATACTTGACTGAACATAGCACCCCCCCAATGGTTTGTAAACTCCATGCAATCATCAGCAATGATATCCATCATGCCCTGTCAAATTCAAAAACGGAACACACTACACGACACAAAGCAAAACAAGCTGATCTATACGCCACATCACAGACGCTTCTGTCATCTATTCTTCCTTAAATGCTTTAAGGTGAAAAGACCTCCAGGGCCAAATGAGCCGCCTATGCTCTAGTTCTAATTAAATGCACCTAATTAAGACAACAGTCCTAACCACCAGGGAAGAGAAAGATACAAAATCAGCAATGCCAGGTGATTAATCAAATTTCTGCTAAGAGATTATCAACATGGAAAATGCTCAGATCACTTGTACACGGCCAAATGAACTGTCTTTCTACAAAAAATATTGACATTTTTAATCTTAAGTATGGCCTGACTAAGATATAAAAATAATTAACAGAACCTACTCACCTAAAGATCCTCCTTGATCCTTCCGTTTACTGGACGAGTTGCCCCACTGGTCTCTTCTCTTCCAGCATTATTGGTATGTGCATGCTGCAGCTAATCCATGCCCACTCAAAAAACATTAGTTTTTATGGAAAGTACGAGGTTGAATTCGCTTCAACCATTTGTATGCAAAAGAATATGCAAAGTATGTATTTTTTTCACTTTTGTAATGGATTAAATAAAAGTTGTTGTTTATTACAGATGCTAGAAGGTGGATCCTTTACCTTTCTTGGACATATCCACAGCAGAGAAGTATTGACTGCTGCAGTCATTCGCCAAGAGAAATGAAGAAAAGAAGACTGTAGGGGGGTGAGCAGTGGTTTAGTGGATAAATACTGTATACACTCGAGTATAAGCCGACCTGAGTATAAACCGAGGCACATAATTTTGCCACGAAAAACTGGGTCAACTTATTGACTCGAGTATAAGCTGGATATGCAATGTCTCCTCATCTCTGTCCTGGAATGCATGGCTCCTGATCCCTGTCCTTGTATGCATGGCTCACATTGTCGCTGTCCTGGTATGCATGGTTCCCCCTTTGCTGTCCTGGTATGCGTGGCTCCCCCCGTCACTGTCCTGGTATGCATGGCTCCGGTATGCGTTGCTCCCCCGTTGCTGTCCTGGTATGCATGGCTCCCCCATTTGCTTTCCTAGTATGCGTGGCTCCCCTTGTTGCTGTCCTGGTATGCGTGGCTCCCCCCGTCGCTGTCCTGGTATGCGTTGCTCCGGTATGCGTGGCTCCCCCCGTTGCTATCCTGGTATGCATGGCTCCCCCTTCGCTGTCCTAGTATGCGTTGCTCCCCTTGTTGCTGTCCTGGTATGCGTGGCTCACCCCTTCGCTGTCCTGGTATGCGTGTCTCCCCCCGTCACTGTCCTGGTATGCATGGCTCACCCCTTTGCTGTACTGGTACGCGTAGCTCCCCCCCTCCCATCCTTGTATTCATGCTTCCTATTAGAAAAAAAAATATCCTACTCACCCACCTGGGCACCCTCGCAGCATCTTTTTACGGCTTCCAGAAGCTCATCCTGTGACGAACAATCATGTGGCACCACTCATTAAGGTAATGAATATTCCCTCCATGCCTATGGTAGTAGAGACACGTGCATATTCATTACCTTAATGAGCGGGGCCACGTGGTCTCTCGGACAGGATGAGCTGCTGGATGCCGGAACCAGTGAGATGCAGGGCAAACAGGAGGGTAAGTAGGATTGGATGTCTTCCGGAAGCCGACAACTGCAGCTGTCACTGTGTACGCTATAAGAGAAATGACTATTCATTTCTCTTTAGCAGTGGCACAGGCTTTAACCACAGCAGTCGGCTGCTACCTCTGTCACCTGCTGCTCCACCGCTCCCCTTTCCCCACCGCCTCCTGCTTCCTGTGACCCACTGCTCCCCCTCCCCCACTGGCTTTCTGGAACAATGACTCGTATATACGCCGAGGGAGGCATTTTCAGCACAAATAAATGTGTTGAAAAACTTGACTTATCTATGAGTATATGTGTTCGGTTATTTTTATTATTTTCATAGTGTACTGTTTTTGAGAAAATAATTGTAAAGAAATTGTATGATCTAAAATAAATTAATAGAGGTTAACCTATTAGCGCGCCGTGTATCAAACAGTTACAACGAATCACATTTGGTCAATTTATTAATTTGTATTTACAAATATCGCTTTAGGTTTTTTGCTAACAATGTGTGTTATTTGCATAAATGTTTACACAAACTGTTTTTCTCTGTTATTTCTCTATATTTTACAGTGATGAAAATAAATAAATAA